>NW_026054583.1:0-350623 GCF_022478715.1 Daldinia decipiens
AAATTTTAATATAATTTAAATAATTAATTATTTTAATTTAATAATTTTTTTTTATTAATTATATTTATTTTTAATATATATATATACGTTTAATTCTTCCAAATAAAACTTTTATAAAACCTTAATTATTTCTTATATTATTTAAAGAAAAAAAAACTAATTAATTAATGTTAATATTATTAATAATTAATCTTTTAATAAGGTTTTTGCCTTTATTATTACTCCCAAATAAAATTCAAATAAATTAAATAGTTTTTTATAATTTTAAATTTAAGGCATTTGAAAAAAAGGCTTAAATTAAATTTTGAATTCCCTATATATATTAATATTATCAAAGTTTATTTATTCTTAAAGCTAATAACTTTAAACAAATAATATAAACGTTTTATTCTACACATTTTAATTACTAAAATACTTAAATTTAAAATTTAATAATAATATAATAAAATCCACAATAAAATAAATAAATAAATAATAATTTATTTAAAATCTATTTTAACGCATATATATTATATTATATAGTATCGGTTAAGATTTTATCCTTAAAATTTATATAGTTCAAACGTATAAGATTTTTAATTATTACACAATTAATACGTATTAAATAAGCATTATATAAAGTCTAATTTAATATATTTCTAATGATCTAATTAATCGAGGTAAAATTGTAAAAACGTGTATTATACTGTTATTTTACATGAGACTAGGGATTTTCAGGTCACCTGACATGGCTGACTAATCTGACAGGTTTTTATAAGGGTAAGTATTAAAGCGAAATTTTAAAAGATTCTAGAATTAAGTATAATTAAAGATTTTAATAAATTATAGATTATGGTTTATAAAAAGATAATTTTTACTATTTAAAAGGAATAAGCGAAAAGGTTAGAAAAATTGGATTTAAAAGTACTTAATATAATTAAAAAATTTATAAAATAATGTATAAAAAGTATTTATATTGCATTTATTTACTAGTTTAAAATAATTTTTAATTATTTTACAATAATATAATATACAAAATTTAAATTAAAAGAAGTTAAAATCTTTAACGTAAAAATTAAATAGTAAGTAAATTATAAAGATTAAAACTTTAAATATATAAAGTTAAACCTTTAAAATTTATATTTATATATTTTTATAAATAGTTTATTTACTAATAATAAAGATATAAATTTTTAAATTGGTTATATTATAATATTTAATAATAAAAAACCTATAAATTATAATAACAAAATATAATTTACCAACAATATTATTTATTAGTTATTTATTAAATATAAATGCGTTACGCGTAATATATTCACTAATAAGATTTATAAAATGGTATAAGGTTTTAATATAAGCTACATTATTTACAATACTATTAATACTATTTTAAACCAATTAAACCTTCCAATAATTTCTTTTATTTTATGTATAAATTTTTTTTATTATATTAATACTTTATTTAAATAAACAATATTAACAAAAAAAAATTAATAATTAATTTTATAGTTTTAAAATAGTTATATAAAAATAAGGAAATTAATAATATTTAATAAATATATAGTAATTATAATTTAGTAGATGTAATAATAAAGGCGTTTTTAAATAAAATTATAAAAATATTAGTAAAAAATAATTAGATTAATTTATATTTAAAAGAATAGGTAAAACGTAAAAAGATTAGAAGCGATATTAAATTAATGTAATAATAGGTTATTAAAACTAATTACCAATATTAATTTAAACGTAAATTATTGTAAAAAATAAAAAGGAATATATTAAAAATAAAATAATATAATATATATTGGCGTAATTTTATTTATAAAATAACTCTTAATTTAAATTATTACGGTTTTATTCTTTAACCGTTATAAATATATACGATTATGGATGTGTAAAATTACGAATGTGTAATAGTATATATTTGGATTAATATAAGTATGTATTAATATAAATTTTAAAATTTTATTTATTTAATTATATTTTGTAATTAATTAATTACAAAAAAGAAATAGAATAAATAATAGTTGTGTAATATTAATATAAAGGTATTTTATTAATAATAAAGTATCCTTATTATCGATAAAGAAGGAAAAAATAAAATATCTAATTTTACTAAATAAAAAGGTTAAATATCTACTATTATTAGAATATAAAAATATGTTCTACTTAGTTAGCCTTAAATAGATTCTTCTTTCCTTAGATATTTTATATATTAGTTTTAATATCATTAATTTATTTGTTATTGTTTTATTATTATTATTGTTATTTTTATTTATATATATACCTACCAACAAATATAATATAACTTAAAAAATATTATATATTATTTTTAAATAACCTAAAATATAACCTTAAATATGGTAATTACCAATACTTTTACCAATCTTATTCTTATATCTTTTACATATTTAATAAAGCCACCTTTTATCTCTTAATATTTAATTAATTAAAATATGTTATAACCTTTATATATTTTAAAATTAATAATTAAATCCTAATATAATAATACTTTTTAAATTATATTATATCTTATATATCTTAATTTAAGGTATAAAAATATTGATATTTTAAAGATTATATTAATTTAATTAATAAATAACGTAATTATTAAAATTATAAATAAAACTATTAATAAAATTATATTATATATATTAACTAATATATTAAAATATAATTAAATTAATTAATAGGTAAATATCTTTAAATAAATTAATATAATTAATATAAGGTTTAAATTATTTAATTTGATTATTTAGTTTATATTTAAATTATTAGTTAAAGGTATTAATAAAACTATCATAAATCTTATAAGTTATTAATTAATATATTATAGATTTTATAGTAATTATTAATCAAGTTACAATAAGATATTTTTAACAATAACAATAGTTTTTTTAAAATTGATATTATAGGTTTAAATTATTAAAGGTTATTATTAAATAAGATTTAAACGTTTTAACTTAAAATCAAACCCTATTAAACTTAATATTAAAGATTTTTAAATAATAAATAATAAAGGAAAAGGAATGACTTATATTAAAAGTGGATAATATTATATAAAATGGATATATATAATTATAAATAATACTTATATTAAGAATATGATCACATAATCAAAATTAAAGTTATTTAATATATTAATACCAGTTTATAACCTTTTTTTAAATTTTATTAAAACTATAAAATTAAATTCGACCTATAAAACAAGAGTTAAGACTTAAAAAAAAAGAAATAAAATAATATAAATAAGGATTAAATCTTAAGCTTTAAAAAGAATTTCGTACTGCTTAAACTATTAAAACTATTTAAAACTTTTAATCATTAACCTTATAATATAACCTTTTTAATATCTTAAATATTATTAAATTTTAAATTATATTTTAAATAAATCTATATACCGTATAATTTAACTAACTTAATTAAAATCAATCAAATATCTAATATTATTAAATCATATCCTTTAATTATATAAAATCATATAATAATAAATTTAATTATAATACTTATTATCAAATTAAATATATATAAAGATTATAATATAAAGATCGTCGTATAAAAATTATATAAAAGATTATTATATAATTTTATCTCTTTTATAATAAATTTAGCTAATTTCATTCCTTCTTTCATCTTAATATTATATAACCTTTATAATTAAACTATTTACCTTTTTTAATATTTTAATACTAACTTAAATAAACTTTAATATTGATTAAATTCTTACCTCTTTTATAATAAATTTAATAACTTATCAACTAATTAATTAACTTACCTCCCTTATTACTAATTTTTTATAACTAATTATTTTATATATTAAATATAATATAACTTAAAAAATATTATATACTATTTTTAAATAATTTAAAACATAACTTTAAACGTAATAATTATTAATATTCTTACTAACTTTATCCTTATATCCTTTACACATTTAATAAAACCACCTTTTATTTCTTAATATCTAATTAATTAAAATATGCCATAACTTTCACATATCTTAAAACTAATAATTAAATCTTAATATAATAATATTTTTTAAATTATATCGTATCTCATATATCTTAACTTAAAATATAAAAATATCAATATCTCGAAAATCGTATTAATTTAATCAATAAATAACGTAATCGCTAAAACTATAAATAAAACTATTAATAAAACTATATCGTATATATTAATTAATATATCAAAACTGATGGTTGTGTAACACTGACATAAAGGCACCTTACTGATGATAAAGTACCTTTATCGTAGATAAAGAAAGAGGAGATAAGATATCTAATTTTATTAAATAAAGGGGTTAGGTATTTATTATTATTAGAATATAAGAATATATTATATTTAGTTAGTTTTAAATAAATTCTTCTTTTTTTAAATATTTTAATATATTAATTTTAATATTATTAATTTATTTACTATTACTTTATTATTATTATTATTATTTTTATTTACGTATATATTTACTAATATTGATTAATATTGTTAAATAATAATAATATAAATTAATAAGGTTAAAAAAATTATTATTATTTTAATTTAAAGATTTTTACTGCAATAATATAAATAATATTAGCACCTTTTTTTATATTATTTCTGTAATTTATAATAAATTATAATTTTATTTCTTTATATAATTTATTTATATTTTTGGTAAATTATTACAATTTAAACCCTTTATCCACGGAATTATTATTACCTATATTATTAATTTTTCCTATTATGTTTTAAAAAATATAGGTAGAAAGTTTAACGTAAACATAAACTCGCGTTATATATAATCCTATTAAATAGGAGAATATAGATAAGTTATATAAGTTTTTAAACTATTTCCTTAATTAGATATTCATATTTAATACAATATTTAACTATATAGTAATATAATAGGAAAAAATTGATTTCTAAACAGTTACACCCGAATAAAAAGTAATATAGGTATTTTTTGCATTAGTAAATTTTAAAATTACTAATAATAAGGTATTATATATACGCTTAACCAAGGAAATAATAATTAAATATTAAGAACAATTTAAAAAATTTACGGTAAATAATTTTAAAACATTATTAAAATAATTACGATCGGTATTGCAAAGTGTATTAATATAAAAAGGCATTTATATAAAAAAATACAACGCTAATTATATAAAGGTATTTACTAATCTTATATTATTACGTAACCCATCCATGTAGAATACTACCAAATTAAAAATAGTAAAAGTAAGGTGGCCTAATATATTAATATAAAAAATTTCGGTTTATAAAACCGAAAAAAGATCGGTATACCCCGCTATACGCGCGTCTACATAGTTACAAACGCCAGCACAGCAACATTAAACAATCTTTAACCTACAAACGCCAATATATACGATTGTACCTATAAGGTAGGTCCTAATACAAAATACCACGCCTTAGGCCCCATCTCCTTCCAACCTGCAATACATGTTACCTACTCCATAGCCAAGATAAGCACTGCCCCCTGCCTTCAACCAGCCATCGTCGATCCCCAACGTTTCGCCACCAACCCAGACGCAGGCCATCGCAGGAAGTAAAGAGGGATATACCAGGAATGGGATGGTACAATATGTGCTGGCGCAACCCCACTTATGGGATAACTCTTGATTTAAACCATCACGGTTTTATCCTCTAACCGTCACAAATGTGTGCGATTATAGATGCGTAAGACCATAAATGCGTGATGGCATATATCCGGACCAATATAAGTATGCATTAGCATAAATCTTAAGGTTTTATTTATTTAATTATATTTTGCAATCAATTAATCGCAAAAAGAAAATAAAATAAGTAATGGTTGTGTAACACTAACATAAAGGTACTTTACTAATGATAAAGTGCCTTTATCGTAAATAAGGGAGGAGGAAATAAGATACCCGACTTTACTAAATAAAAAGGTTAAATATCCACTATTATTAGAATATAAGAATATATTATACTTAACTAACCTTAAATAGATTCTTCCTTCCTTAAATATTTTAATATACCAGTCTTAACACCATTAATTTACTTACTATTGCTTTATCGTTATTATTATTATTCCTATTTACGTACGTACTTACCAACAAAAACATAATTAAATTAACTAATAAATAAATATCTTTAAATAAATTAATATAATTAATATAAAACTTAAATTATTTAATTAAATTATTTAGCTTATATTTAAGTTATAAAACTATTATAAACCTTATAAATTATTAATTAATATATTATAAGCTTTATGGTAGTTATTAATCAAGCCATAATAAGGTATTTTCAATAATAATAATGGTTTTTTTAAAATTGATATTGCAGGTTTAAATTATTAAAAGTTGCCATTAAATAAAACTTAAATGTTTTAACCTTAAATTAAACCCTATTAAACCTAATATTAAAGATTTTTAAATGATAAATAATAAAAGAAAAAAAATAACTTATATTAAAAGTAAATAATACTATATAAAATAGGTGTGTGTGACCATAAATAATATTTATATTAAGAATATAATTATATAATCAAGATTAAAATCACTTGATACACTAGCACCAATTTAATATATAAGATAAATATGTAAAATAAAGCTATATATTATAAATATAAAAAAATAATAAATATATTTATATTAAATATATAATTAAATAATAATGATTGTAATTATTTAATTAAAAAAATATAATAAATATTAGATTTTTATATAGTTTATAATTTAAGATTACATAATAATACCTTTGTTTTTAACAATGTGGCATTACATTAATTTAATATATAAAATAAAGTTATAAGCCATAAAAAAACAACAAATATATTTATATTAAATACATAATTAAATAATAATAATTGTAATAAATAAGTGTTAAAATATTAAATAACTTTAACTTTAATCATATAATTATATTTTTAATATAAGTCATTCTTTTTTATTATTATTATCATGATTTAAAAGTCTTTAATATTAAGTTTAATAAAGTTTAATTTAAAGTTAAAACTTTTAAATCTTATTTAATAACTTTTTAATTAAAAAAAATACGTTAAATATTAAGCTTTTATATAACTTATAACTTAAAATTACATAATAATACCTTTACTTTTAACGATGTAACATTACATTAATTTAATATTATTTAATAAAATTATAAAAACATTAATAAAAAAACATTAAATTAATTTAAAATTATAAAAATAAGTAAAAAAATAAATTATTAAAAAATAAATAAATGATGAACTGGTGCTGGTGTATCAAGTGACTTTAACCCTGATCATGTAATTATATTTTTAATATAAATATCATTTATAATCACACACACCCATTTTATATAATATCATCCATTTTTAATACAAGTTATTCCTTTTTTTTTATTATCATCATTTAAAAGTCTTTGATATCAGGTTTAATAAGGTTTGATCCAAGGTTAAAACGTTTAAGTTTTATTTAATGATTTAATAAAAAACTTTATAATTAATTAATTATAAAAAAAATAAAGTAAATAATAATTATATAATAATTTATAAAGATTTTTATCTTTATTATTAAAGAAAAACATATATATATAAATAAATTATATCGAAGATATAATTTTTTAATTATTACCTTATTATTTATTTTATTATATATACGTATTTACCAACATTTATTAAAATGTTTAATAATTAAAATATAAAATAAATTTAAAATAATATTTAATTTATATATTATAATAATAATTATATAATTTAATTACGTATAAAAATTTATTTATATATATTTTATATATAAATTATATATTTAACTAATAATTTTTTAATTTATATTTATTAAATAAATAAATAAAATAAATAAATAAAAATTTTTATAAATTTTTATTTCTTTGGAAAGTTTAAAATTTCACAGGAGCTACCCTGTAAAGATTAAATCAGTTATCGATAAACGGTCACGTAATAAGCTGTCACGTTCGGGATACTATATATAGTCACATGCTATAACACTTACTTGGAGGCAAGGTCACGTGTGGTAAATGTGGCTGTGTGGCTAATAAGTCATATGACTTGTGGCTGGGGTGCCGCCGCAGGCCCCCCGAGCGGCGAGGCCTGCGGCGGCACGTGATGGGGGGTTAGGCACGTGATAACCTTGCCAATGCCTTGTAAACTCAGGGCTATTGTGCAATCCAGCGGGGTTGCCTCTTGTAAGAGTTGAGAGTACGTGCACTTTCTCTAACCTCGAAGTATAGTTGTTAAAAGCAACGATTTTATTCAGACCCACATTCCCGAAACACAACTGTGAGCAGAACTGTGAGCAGATAAGTTAGGGAAACAATCCTAAGTTCCTCGATATATATTACCATTCCCCTATGCTAGACAGCGAGTCTAACTGGTTACAATGGTATGATTGCCTTCACGAGGTCTTTAGAAGTTCCTTAACGAACATAATATAGCACTGGTAAAAGGAGCTAATTATATAGTAGTAGATAGGCCTGAAGGTTCCGCTTAGTTCTTATTTTTGTTACTTTCCTCTTTACTAGGTGAATAAAATCCACCAAAATCTGCCTAACCATCCAACCAACTCAACTACAGATTTTACGCCCTCCTACCAGATCATATCTTTCTCAACGACAATCCTTTGGAGAGGGTATTATAAAGAATCGGTAGGAAGAGAGAGCTGTTTACCCTGGCCACTGATGCTAACTTGGCAACTACCGCGGTAGGGGTTAAACATAATCTCGTCTTCATTGTTAAGCTTTTCTAAAGACCCTTCGACTCCACTACCGAATGGAGTCCTGTTCGATAATTTTCCAATTGTAATGATACCATCCACAGGACTCGATCTTTGGGGGTATTGGGATGGCCGTAACGGAGCTTACGGTAAATTGGTATTGGCGTTGATAGGCATGCGCCGATGATAGCCACGTAGACTTCCACAGCCAGGCGTGACGAAATGCTCTATCTTGATTAGAATATTTTCTCTAGATCCGTATGCCAATGTATCATACTAGTAAAATTATATCTATCCTCCCTATGCATTCTTGCAGTAGATAAGGTGCGAGTCGAACTTGCTGCAAAGGCTTTCATAAAGGTTAGCCAAAAGCTTCTGACATTAGAGGGGGGATAGGAGAAAAAGAATAAAAGTAAACTTACGTGCCGCCAAGGAGAAAGATTGTATATATGCTGATTTTTCTTGACCTCGACATCTGTAGTTTCAATACTCCCTGAACCGGCATTACTATAGTACAGAAGTCAACGCAGCGAGTTCGATGTGCCGAGTCAGGTCAAATAACCGTACAGACTTGACCGCTTGCAAGTCAGGTTAGGTATATTGACTTCGGACGCTTACCTGGCCATATTCTCGACTCGGCCTGGAGCCCTTATAAAGCCACAAAGAATGCATCAATCATATTACACCAAAAATATACGTATACCTTCAAAGTACGTATTGTTACACCAAAAAGAAAATATTCACGATTTACCCAAGTCAGGTCAAGCTATCAACTAACCTCATCGAACTCGCTGAATCAACAACGCACTTGGCTATCGAGTGCCCATTAGGATGAGTATTATATTTATACGTCTTGTTTCTAGAAGTCGTTGGAGTTCTTGGTACCAGAACGCTTTGAGAGGCCGACATTGTATCATATGAGCTACCTGTACAGCAATAGTCCAAGAGATCCTGGCAAAGATAAGTATTGCGGACGTTAGGCGCATTGTTCAGGTTGGGAAAACCCGCAGGTAGAAAACAAGGACGCTTAATTTCACTAAAGTACAGCTGAAATCATAGGCGACTTCGGCCATGAAAAGAAACTGCTTACTGCGCGGTTAGCCTGTTCGATTAAATATTATCTAGAACACACCTTGAAGAGAATCACAACAGCATTTGGATCACGAGTAACGATTCTCATGTCTCGTCCTAACCCTCCTCGTCTTATAGCTACCGTACAAAATACCATAAAGATGTGGTAGACAAGGAGGCAGGATAGGACCAAGTAGTTGTCAAGTCCCAGGGGGGAGAGGACGTCAATATTTTCCCCCAAAACCATAATGCGACAACGATAGTCGTGCCTAGCGCGAGTATGTATGAACCGATAAGAATTCCAGAGCCAGAATCCGAATGATCTAGTGGCGGTTGGATTTGACCCTGTGTTGACGACATATTGACTTTCTTCTTTTCAAAGAGCATGTAATTGCGTTTAAGTACCTAACTCGAGAGATTATGAAAGACTAAGATCTTTGGTCTTATATGTTCAGTTTTAACTCATAAGATAACTATCTTATTAAACCCCATGATGGGGTATTTTAGGGACCTATTCATTTTAAATTCGTCTGATCGAGATTCCAGTACTCCGTTAGGAAAACTTTACCGATACTGCATTGCTGTCGTGAACCAGAAGGCGCTGAATACACTGTAAATAAGCGAAACTACTCACGCATTCATCTATCAAGGCCAATCATTCTCCACTCCCCTATTTTTGGTATGACATCCACATTTGCTAAGCCGTAACGTAATATGCTGTGTTGCCCTACTCGCAGCCACCTATTATACTTACTATACGAGGTGGGTTACATCCGACATAAAGTCTGCTTCTAAATCAAAAAAATCTTGAAAGAAGAACGATAAAGTTAACTGAAATATAGCGCGATTCGCGCTTTGGCTCGGAGACGCGAGACGCGTCGCCAAGACCAGGGTAATACTAATATATAAGGAGCCGCTGCTGCCCACTGAAGAGTTGACTTGCACAACGAAACGCATCTGCTATTCGAGAAGTATAGCATCGTCTGGTTTCACGCAGCCTCTCTTCAAATTTTACTAATTTTAAATTGCTCCCCCCTCGTTCCTCGGGGGTCGCCCGACATAAAGTCTGCTTCTAACTATTGTTAGTTCAACTGCAGTCCCTGTGTATTCAGCATTGAAGGACTTTGAATTTCTTATAAAAATGTGTCTTTGTGCGGCTTCAAACATAAACAGCGTTCCGAATGAAAATTAAAAGACGTTACTTCTATAGCATAGATTTCACTACGCTTAAAATTTCCGTAGGAGACCTAGCTTTAAGTCTAATAATACTTCATTTTAAGTATTGCCCCATATTGTAAAACCTTTCAAATTAACAAATATAAATATTTGGGAAATATATGGGTTGAACATGTTTTTAAAGAATACTTATCATATTTTATAGTTATAGTTAATGTTTTATTATTGTTAATAACTTAAGAGTTTAACTAGCTCAAGTCGTTGTTTTCAGCAATATTTAGCATAAGTAGTAAACTTATAAATACTTATTCCAATACGAAATATCTTTTAAACTAAACCTCATGGAGTTTTCAAAACACAATGGTAAAATATACTATCATACTATCACCATGAGTAGCACCACCGTCCAACCCTCTTCTCAACCATAAAGCATATTAGTACTCACTTGACGTCCTATCTAATCTCTATATCACATCACTAGGCAACTGCTTGCAACTATAATGCCTATGCTTACTAGCATGGATATGGCTACTAAACAATTCTGACATAATTATTCTCAGTGGCCGTAAGTAGGGAGGTGAGGTATAATGCTTTTGGTTGTGTTAGGACGATATTGCATTACAAGTCCATACTATATTACTTGGGTTTGAGTATAGTGACTCAACTATTGCCGATAGAATATAAACATTCATAGACTTCGGTATCAAATGGTCCGTTTTGTTTATAACGAGCTGGGCTAAGTACTATATAGCATAAGGTCCGGAGTCGTAAACTTAACAGCTAATTTCGTTAGGAATCTAGATGAGATGTTTAAAACGGAACCTACGAGCTTCTATAGCTTTAGGTTAATGTTTCTTGCGAAATAATAATGAAATTTGTTTCGGTGCTTTATAAGTATATGTACCTACTCCGCGATAGAAGAACGTTGTACAAACAAGTGGCAATCTGTGGATTATAGTAAATGTTGTAAAATATTATCGGAAACTTAGTTCTCTTCGAATAACGACTGTGAGTAATAGTTTAAGAGTAGTCGCTTAAGGTGCTACTAGTAAATCTAATAATATTCCCGAAGGTATACTACAGCCTCTATATCTGTGCTTCATGACGAAGTAACTAATTGGAACCTTTATTCTATGTCTGTTAAATAATCAATTATGTAATACTAGAGTGTGTAAAGACTGATAAAATGAGTATTTACTCGTTACCTGCCCGGTTTAATAGGTGGAACACGAAATGCACTTAAAAAGAATACTACCATCAAACCACAATCTACGAATAGTTATGGAATTAAGAATGAATATCTTAGTAATAACGGACAACTATGCTAACTGCTAAATCGAGCCTCGGCAAATGTCAGTCGGCTGTTATGTGGCTTTCACGCAAGTTGCCGGCTTATTTAAGATGTAAGCCTTAAGAAAAAAGAACGGGGTATTCTACTAAACTCACGCCACCTATTCTTTAAAATGCATCATCATGAAGTGTCGTTGAAAATTTTTACCCCATTTGCCTTATATGCATAGCCGTGGGCTATCTTAGGTACCTAACTTCAGCACCTAACCTAATGTTACTACTCTAATGTTACTACTGTCGGATAACGTGCCATCGTGCCGGATCTGCTAGTTGAATATTAGGAATGGCACCCGTGATATCAATTCTCGGCGTACCCATATACCGAAACAAATGCTAAGCTTTAAGGAAAATGAGATATGAAGTATGGAGTATGGGCTAGGAACCGGCGGCAGAGCGGTCGGTGTAACATGATATTTGTTATATATGATATTCTCATTTCACATGTGATGGGCAAGACTTATAACTAAGGATGTATGCACAGGGCATTTATTCTATAGTATGTAAGAAGTGATGTGTAGTAGAGTTGCTATATGCACGGTATTAAGTGCCTTAGGTAGGCATAACCGTTTTAATAACTTAGGTAGGTATAACATTCTTAAGTCGGACGAAAGGGTAACGCGTAATTAGTATGGTTGCGTTATACCCAAGTGACAATCGTCCTTCATCTATAAATACGGTGGAGAGTTCTCATAGATTTTGCTACAAGTTAGTAGTAGCTGAGAAAGGTCTTCGGCGCCCATATTTCACCATGGAGCCTCCTCTATCTGAAAGAAGATGCGAAAAGTCGATCAATGGCAATCCAATACGACGAAAAGACGGACCGGGATGCGCGCCAAAGGTGCAAGAGATCCGTAAACGCCTTACCCCCGCTATGCAATTGTATACTGAGTCAGGAAATTCCTTGCCAACCTATTCTCGGAGGTCAAGTAGTGAATGTCAAATATTGCGTAGAACGGGCTGATGTTAGTTATCGTCGTCGTCGCTAGCGCCGTCATCCTCGCCATCTTCATCAAACTCTGCTAATTCCGCGTCATCGCCCGTGTCACTACCTCCGAAATCAAGTTCTTCGTCACTTTCGTCCCAAAATGCAGCATCGTCGTCTACCGGCTTCGGTGGTGGCGGGGGTTCGAGGCTGGTTGGCATCACGAAGTCGCTCGGAATGTCGCTCTTGGACTTTTCGACAATTTCCCTGGCTCTCCGGTTGTAGTTGGCGCGATCGTCTCGGTACGTTACGCTAGCGTCTACATTTGCCGGGGAGTTGATCTCGGGATCATCTAAAAGTAGGAGAACGGACCGGAGCACGGACTCAACACCTTGTAAAGGAGACCATCGCTCGCTAGCCTGCTCCCCAGACATGATGTCTTCGCCGGGAGTGTGTAGAATGGAGATGCATAGTTTGCCGTCGGGGTAGATGTTGGGGTGATAGATGGGAATCAGGAATCTAAAGGTCGGCGGTTGGTAGGGATACTCTTCAGTGAAGGTCATCTCGGCCTATTGAATATTATTATGTTAGCGCTGATCTTAGACGAAAATGACACTCTAATTTGTTAGTTACTCACCTTAAAGTAACCTCCGTTGAATGCGCTGTCGGGATTAAGGACAATAAGACCAAGGCGCCAACGCAGGATATTAGCATTCACCAACTACAAGTATACGGAGTCAGTGATATAGTTAGAAGATAAGGAAGGGGGTTATAGAGCACTTACATCGATGTTCACCCATTTCTCTTTCGAGAGCTCTTGCATCTCAGACATCAGCCGGTGCTTAGCACCGCCAGCGAGTCTTGACGAGGACATGGCGATGTATAGATTTGTGGTTGTGGTATAGATAAGGAGGGTATCGTGAGTCCGGTGCGACAGGAGAATGTAACTCGCGTGCCCCGGAGTAGTAGTCGGAGAAGTCTTATCAATAAAAAAAACGCCACCAGGCTACCAGGCTGATGACTTCCAATGAAAGGTGAAAATGCAAGTTAAAGAGAGATCTGAGAACTGAGAAGGGAGAACAAGGTTGGATTATGCGATGCCCTGATGCCCCGTGTCTGATGAACGAAGTGACTAGAAACACAACGGAAGAGCCGTAAAAATCGTGAGAAGCGCTATTGAATTTGGAACTGTCCTGCCCGATGTGGTTAGGTAGTAAAGAGTTGTTGAATGGTATTTGAGACTGGACTGGGTGGGATTGAATATTGAATGTGATTGACGGAGACTGTCGGATTCGGATTGTGCTATGTTTAAAGTCTTGTATCGTAACCGCGATTCCTCGGCGCCTGACTCGTCCCTTAAATGGATCCCCACCAATGAGGTAATCACACCTTGACGGGTAGGTCTCGACTACCTACCTAGGAATAGACCCGAATAAGCGGGGGCAAGGGGAGGAAACGTATTGAGTATGTACCTATGTACTCCCGAACTCGGTATGTCAAATAGGTACCTAGATACATGTACTTAACATGCATATGTACGGAATATGTAGATCTGCAAATCCAAAATTAAGACCAAAACTTCCAGATCTTAATTGGCATTTGGAATTATGTAACCTAGTAGTTTATCAGGTCCTGTTGTTAGTTGACTGTTAAGAATTGGTCAATTTGTAATAAAACGGAACTTTGTCCTAATATTATAACTAATATTAAGGAGTGTTATCATCTGCCTTTATATCTGCCTTTATACATATAACATACATTTTCTTGCTTAAAAACTCCTGCTTTGTCTATCAATTATAACCAATTACAAACATTCCACATCCGCATTGTCTTTGTGACCACAACTAACTACATAGCTCCACCCAAGGCTGCTCACGTGTTAGGGAGACCAATACCTGCTTGAGTTTGTAAGATTAAAGAAGCTCTTAAGTTAAGCTTATGTTGACTGCCTTGACTAGGGTTGGCGTATTGAACTTTTGGGTCTGCCCATGCTTTGTATGTCGGGGTTTCTATAGATTGATATTGGGTTTACCGTTCGGGCTCTATCAGGTGGAGTGTTTAGGGTGATTAAGCCCCAGTTGTTTGATATCTCCTTCAAGCGGGATCTACTATTAGCGGGAAGTACCCGTGAATGGGTTACAAGGGAAAATATAAGCCTAACTTAGGCATTGGGTGGGTGCGTAAGACACGTTAAAATTTGATAGGGTACATAATGAACTACATGTCTTTATATGCACTTAACAGCCAGTAAATATACCTACCTAGGTAGCAACCTAATGAGCTAAGAGCCTCATTTAACGGTCAACGCCTTTCTATTTACCTTAATTATAATATCTAGGCAAGGCAAGGTAAAGCAATGCATATATGCAAGGCAGTAAACGATTTTATCGTGTAACGATATAAATGTAAGTGTCCATGTGTTCTGTTAGGTATGAATAGACACGTACCAATTAGGTACCTTACATGTACGTATTTAAAGACATTGGTGGTGTGTAGTACAAACATGACCCGGTGTTTAGGTAGGAGTTGTGTACCTAACCTAATGTATGTACTGTAGGTGAGTCGGCAGGGGTAAGTTTAGGCTTAGGGCGGTTAGGGGTGTATGTATTGTACAATACATATTTACATAAAAGCGGGGACTTCTAGCGGAACAGGCGAGTTGCCCAGTCGCAAGGCACCACCTGCACTTCATTCTCCCCCCGTCCGCCCGTTTTGCTCGTCACCATTGCAACAACTTCACCTTGCGTCCTTTCACCCAAAGACCCGTCAACTTTGTCTTCCGCAATCGACAACTACCACGACGAGGCATCGCGATATCCCCCACAAGCACTCGAGCTGCTTCGATATTGCTAGGAACATCATTTTTAATTCACCGATACGACGTTGTGGAAGGGTTAAGTCGGTGAATGCTGGTAAATTTGGGTATCTTCGACCACAACAGCCGGTCGGCGGTTTCGCGCGACTCGCCACAGTGAGATCGATCGACTTTTATCATTCCACTCCTCAATACCGTCCTATCGTCAATCGTCCATCGTTCATCAAGCGCATCAGAACAAGTTAATCGGCCTACCATATTCAACGTTTCTTCGGCCTTTCCGACTCTCATTAAGCCCTTTCGTATTCTCACCTTGTCAGCATCCGGGCGTCAATTTTTGCTGGCATTATCTAGGGATTTCTGACGACTTCTCTACCTCCGAATTGCGCCGCGCACCGTAATTGTCCATCGTTTTCGGCTAGTTTTCTCGATGGCGACCATGTTATTCAATCCTCAAACGCCTCAGAGTCCTTCTCAATTTTCCCCGACTACAGGCGACCAAGTGTCGAGCATGAACAGCTCTATGACCTCCATCACCACAGCTCTACCGACGGTAAATATTTTTTAAAAGTTTATAATTATCACTAGCACCTAATACCTCATTTTCTTTTCTATTTGTCCTTGTTTCGTTCAGATTTCTATGGAACATACATTAACTTTCGCACTATTATAGCCGGCACATAGCGTGAACGGGTCCGCCCAACCAACCGACATGTCTCACGATACTGCGGTGGCAGATGCCTATTCGGCCAAGCGAAAATATCCATTCGACGATGCTGGAGATCATGAGCACAAAAAAGTCAACCTCGAGAATCGCCGAGTTGGTATTGAGAACCTGCACCTGGATGTTGGTGAAAAGTACCTCCTTTGCAGTACTCGTAAGGCTCCCTTTAGTCTCATACATGCCATGCACTCTACCATCTTTTCTTTCCTAGATTGATGGTAATTATCAAAGGCTACGCTTGAATGGGATTTGGTACTTTCTGGTTGACACTATTTTTCATATTTAGCCTACTCCACCTCGTACCCATGTCTATCGGACGATTTCTTTGAGATGTTCGGATTGACCGGCATCGCTGCTGAGGTCGCCCGTACGAAGCCTAACGGAGAGAAGAATGCGCTTCGCAAGACGTACAAAGGTCAAATAAAGACTCTAGGATTAAGCGGCCATTTTGATGCGGTGAAGAAAGAGCTCGAAGCCCCCGATGGCCTACTGGCATTGGCTGGGCTTGACGAAGATGCATGGTTCAGTAGGGAAGTAAGCGGGAAGGAGATTGAGAAAGGACTGTCGCAGACGCACCAGGCGCATCTATCTCGAGCGGCAGCGATGGCTAGAGGTTCCATACCCAAGGCGGCCTGGGATAGCTCTGTCCTCGGTGACTTAGCGCCCGGTATTTTGCCAAAGAAAGCTGGTCACGAGTCGGCCACGAGACAGACGGCACCTAGCACTCCGGCTGCCTCGGCCCCCGGTATCACCCCGAAGTCGAACAAGCCGTTGACGCCGCAGATTGATCGTGCTCGTCGGATTGGAAAAAAGCGAAGCTACCAAGACAGCAGCTTTGAAGGATACGGCGAAGGCTATGCTGATGACGATACAGGCGGGTATTCAACTGGCGATGCGGATGAACGGTCGAAGCTCAAGAGGAGAAAGCAGGTACATGCAGATCGTCCGTCTTCTGCAAGTCTCTTTGCTGACCGATGACAGAACTCTGGGGAAATGTCTTCGTTCAGAAGCGCCAGTAGCCAAAACTACAGTGGCAGGATTGGGACGTGACCTTGAGATACCCGGTTAAAGACGAGATATGACGGTTTTGTGCATCTGCAGCGTTGAACAGGTTCAAGGCTTGGGTCGAACCCAAACTTTGACGCAGACCGTTACGGCCATTTGCATTTTCCATGATTTCAGCATGGCGTAAGGCGTTCGGACGAGGGGAAACAAAGCAACAAGTAGTAAGCAACATAGGCATATGTGCTCATACGATGAATTCGGATGGCAGGCGGCTTAGTTTGGCTTGTCGTATATACTGCTTGGAGACAAAATTGAACCACCTCGGCCAGAGTTATGGGGTTCAACTGCATTGGTGTAATGATGATCAACGTTGTGAACAGGGCGCGTACACTTAGCAAGTTTATAAATACTTGGAGTGCCTAGTTCTACATGCGGTTAAGATCGAATATCATATCAGTTGTATCCATCTCTTGCCCTTGGGCCTGATTTACTCGTGAGTATTTTCAGGTTTAGGCTAAAGCCAGGTGTGTTTTGTACACAGAAAAGGGAACGGTGCTTTTATAATCTATCTGCATTTGAGAGAGCACAGCGTCTCCAAATTAATGCGGTGCCGATGCGTCTTTGAAACGAGGACCTAGTTAGGGGATTGCGGGATTACTGGATTACTGGTTTACTGGTTCAAGCTTGATTACAAGTTTAGATGACTTGAGGATTTAGTCACGAAGTCTAAGTCCTCCTGAAGGCGAGCCTGATGGAAATCAGCCATTCATCTTGTCCGTAGGGACCCTGAACCGGCCATTTGGCTCGGGTGGTGATAGTTAAATACGATTTGACTTAACATCAGAATATCTAAGATGCGATATACCCATCTTAGCTGCTTCTGCTTATATCCTGTGCTCTTCTTATAAATGGTAGTCCGACTCGAGAGCCTGTTGAGGATAAATTTGACTATCCTACGTTGAGGTCCGTGTAGAAAGCAAACACAAAAACTGGCTACTCACTTTTGATATTCGCTCTTGACATTAGAAATGTTATGTTCACATACATAGGTACCTTACCTTATAGGTGGGTACCTAGGTATGTATACAATTTTGCTATCACAAAGTCGAGGCCTCCAAATGTATTAGAACTTGTACCTACCTACATTGAAGTAGGTACGAAGTACAATGTACATATTTAGCATTAGGTGTGTGCTGCGCGAATAGGCTGTGGCGGGCAGAGCGGGTCGATACGGCAGGTACACACTTACATATATGTACCTAGGTACCTATGTAATGCAAGCCCCGCACTACAAGTATTGTATGCGTTAGTATGTCGCATTGGAACTCAGCTTCGAATTAATCACTGAAGCTTCACTTCACTTATCATCTACCACTTCACCACAATTATAACTAACGAATATAACAACCACAACAACCACAACAACTACTATTTCCACTGCCTTTCATAAGGTTTAATCCGCATATCTCTATTACTCAGATTCCTCAAATTCCTCAAATTCCTCATAATGTTCTTGCTCTTCACCATCTAAAACCTGGCATATCCAATCCAATCCAATCCAATCCAATCCTGCTAAATATGCCGCCCAACAGCAATACATCTCGGTAGACCACAGCTTATGTCACCGGCCCTCTAAGCCTCCTTGGTCTAAATAGGGGCTTCTATTATTTCTAAGAGGGATTCTCACATTCAACTTCTTACTCTCACGTCATCGCCGCCATGGATCGTATGTCTCCGGACAATGTGCCCTTAGATGTGCCTCGTCCTACGATCGGCGTTCGGTGGGGTTCATCCTCACTATCGCTCTCTACGTTAGATGACCCGCGATCCTCTTCCACACAGTCTTTGCTTCCTTCTCCGTCCGAAAACGATGATTCAGGACGCCGTAGACTGCTAGTCATTTACATACATGGTTTTATGGGCAACGATGCCTCCTTTCAATCCTTTCCCGCTCATGTGCACAAGTGCCTTAAACTCGCCTTATCCGAGACCCATACCGTCCATTCTAAGATTTACCCAAGATATAAAACTTACAAGGCTCTTGATGTAGCCCGCGATAACTTCAGCAGATGGTTAGCCCCGCATGAATCTCCCACCACCGATGTGGTTCTTGTCGGTCATTCTATGGGAGGATTATTAGCCGCCGATGTTGCTCTGATGGTAAGTGACCTGGCTTTTCTGCATAAGGTATATTATTTTGTTAGCTCACAACTTGTATTAGCCATCTAGAAACCAGTACCAAATGGGGTACTTTCTTCATCGTATCATAGGGACAGTCAATCTAGATGCACCCTTGCTCGGGCTGCATGCGAGTGTCGTTACAGCTGGTATTGCCAGCCTATTTCGGCCTAAATCGGACACAGCAAACTTGCCTGAGGAGCCAATACCAGAGGATGAATCAGCTATGTCTCTATCTAATATCAACTCAGCAAATACTTCGATATACTCGGATCCCTCCAGCGCTTCCCAGTCCCCGAGACCGCAAGGGATCCCTTATGGTATGACGTTCGATCCGAATTTTAATCCATCGTTTGTCAACGATGCCCCCCTTCGGGATAGGGGCTGGTGGAAAAATATTGTCCACTTCGTCGAGAAGCATAATTCCGAAGGTCTGCTAGACGCCGTCAGCCATCACCTCATGTCACATCTGGAATTCGGAAGTTGTCTCATGGATCTAAATAACCTGAAGACTCGATATGAGAATATTCGTAGATTGGAGGATGTAGACGATCTAAAAGATCATGGATTTCCTCACGTACCCCCACAAGTTCGCTTCATCCAATACTATACTGTGTGCCACGGATATCCTAAGAAGCCCAAAGGCCCAGGCTCTAATAACAATTCAGAAGCCTCAGAGACTATATTGAATACACGGTCAACTTCCTCGACACCGCAAACCTCAATTCAGGGTCACGATCATCCTCCAAGCACGCAAGATCTAGATGCTACCAACAGCAATACTTTACTGCGGGATTCTTTCGATGGCAATTCGGAAAGTCCAGAATTGCAGTTACTCGCTCCTGTACCAATGTCCGAAGAACCCCAATCGATACCCGAAACTAGCACATTTGATGAGCCCCTAAAAGATGTCAAGGACAGGGTCCCGGAAAATGGTATATCGGTCAACCATAGTGATGGCGGTGATACGGAAGTGCTTTCTCAGCAACCCCATAATAATTCCTCGTCTCAGCAGTCCTCAGATAACGACATAATCTCAACAACTGATCTTACCGATGCTGTAGCATCCTTAGGTATTGGTCTTCCTACAATACCAGAACTTCCTATAAGACCCGAACCACCGGATTTTAGCCAGTATACTGATAAAGATGTGCGGAAACAAGCCGAGAAGGAAGCCAAGCGGATGCAGAAAGATTACGATAGGCTCGTAAAGGACCGTGACAAGGCTGTCAGGGAACGGCAGAAAATATACGACAAAAGGAAGAAGAAGTTGGCGCAAGAGACGGAAAAAAAAGTAAAGGAAGAACAGAAACAGCGTAAGAAGGAAGCAGCCGCCATTGCTGCGTCGAGCTCCTCAAATTCGGATGACGGACCTCTTAGAAACACATCTTCCACAGTTGCGCAATCAGAAGGTCCTAACGTGGCGTCACCGCTGGCTAGTCCTTCGGCACAGTCCCGGGGTAAGGCTAAGCCTCCAAAACCACCAAAAGAACGTAAATTTTGCAATGTTCCAAAGGTGAACGGCGAGGTCGATCCGAAGTGGGTCAAGATCTTCATGAAAGACATGGACCAAGTCGCCGCGCACACGAGTCTATTCTTCAGGGGCGAGCACTACGAAAAACTGGTTGGCGACGTCGGCGAGACTGTTGTAAACTGGGTCCAGGATGACATGACGAAGAGGGCTATTTTGGAGATGGAATAGGAGAGCAATAACCTAGCACGTTAGTTTCGTCACGCCTCCGGATCAGTAACATAACGAAAGGCACTTTATACTGTATAACTAATATTGTAATGATACCCAAGACAGGTAAGTAGACAATAAGCAAAGCATCATTAGGTTTATAAACGGCTTAGATTAAGGAAACATTCAATTAGATTATCTATTACCTAGTCGAAATTCATATACGACTTGCTATGCCTGTCTAGATGCAATGGTGCTGGAGCGCACGGGAATCCCGAAGTCCCCCTAATCGTTATTGTTTCCGTATCCCCATTTCTCGACTTGCCATCTTCGTCGTTAGAATGTAACTCATGCATACGGTATGACCCGTTCCCGTCGCGAGTAATCCGCTGCGTCCCCTGCCAGCTCAGCTCGGAGTCGGCCGTAGAGCCCAGCAGGCGCGGAAACGCGCGGGCGATCATCGGACGCAGCGTGGGCAGACACGCACAGATAATACCCAAGTCGAGCTCGACGCCGGACCAAATTCCCAGCGGAAGGCCGCTAACAGACGGGTCCTCTGTGTGGCGCACGTGCTGCAAAGTGACGAGCCGCATGATAGAAGCGATACAGACGACAACACCGACGGTGAAAACGGCAGTGAGCGCGGCGCGCTGCTTCGGTGCGATATGCAGCTTTCGGAATAGGGGGATGGGGACGGCGAGGACAGCTAGGTCTATAGCCGTGTTTGGGATCGAGGTGGCGAACATGAAAAGCGGGAGGTCCATGCAGTGTCGGGGGTCGCGCGAGGCCGGGCCGGGCGGTCCCCAGGATAGAGAGACGGGCACGCAGGCGAGTATGCCGCCGAGGAAGAGCGTTAGGCCGAACATGGATATTACGCATATTAAAGCGTAGCAGAGCAGTTTGAAGCGCTTGCCCGACCAGATGCGAAGGTAAGATGTCACGATGGACATTTTAACTAGGCTGGACGAGAGGCCCCAGAGGGGTGGCGAGATCCATAGTGTCTAAGGGTGCTGTTAGATGATACATATCTCCCGACTTTGGTACTAGGAATAGAGGAATAAGCTAATTTGGAGGACTTGCCTTCAACGCTATATCTCGCTCTTCGGGAGTCATGCTTGGTAAAGGGTTACCGAAGCCGACTACTATCCCTACGACGTAGGTAGTCTTGTCAACCAAGAGTTCATTAAGGCCGCCATTATCGAACCCGCTTACCAGTCATATTCGCCAGGTACGTTCCAAATGAGCATAACTAGAAAAATATTCAGTACGGCCGCGGTTAAGTAGGGCAGTCTTGGGTGGTCGAGAACTTACTGCCGCACCAAGGCAAAGCCAATCGTCAACTCCCGAATTCTTTAACAAGGTCACACGAACGTGGAGTCGTAAGCCAACAGCTAAAAATGCAATAGCCAAAAAAGGCGTAACGACGCCGATTAGAGGAACAGCTTTCTCGGAGAGAGGCATCTGTTTCGTGTATCAAAAAGAAGAAAAAAAACATTAACTAAGTAGCATAAGAATATGAAATCCCGACCAGGAGAAGTTTGACCGTCCACAGCAGGTGGGTAATTATATGCCAATATCTTGGGATCTAATTGTATCAAATGCTACAGGCAGGATGAGACGGCCTGTCCATTTGGCAGATATAGCAGCTTCATACGGCATTGTGGCTTATGTTCAGAAACACAGGATGAGCCAAGAGAACATCTGCGATTCAACAACGTTGCAATAGGGGAATATCTCGAATTTTGTATGACTTGCAGGTTTCGACGTGCTTTACTTAGGGCTTACTGTCATTTCGAAACATAACGACGATTCGGGTCCGAGATCCGCGCGGTGCCTTTGGTTCGCTGCAGAGGGTGAGATTCCTCACCACCAAAAAAAGCCCACTAGAAATCGTTTCAATTCCGAACCGAAGACATTCGGCTCCTTATTCCGAAACAAGAACTGCTGGTCCGACCCGGTGTGATGGAGTGGGTGTCACAGAACCATAGTTGCTAGGAACGGGCCGATGCCCGTCACCCCATATATACCTATTTAAGGGTAAGTGAGATAGAATTATATGCAGAATCCTTCAGTCGCACAACCCCGGAAGAGCCTGTAAGACACCAGACTAACATGATAGCACTAGGAGCTATACCTAAAGTTAGCACTTGGTCTCGTCCGTAGCGTTTTTCTCGGCGACCAGATTAGATATCAGAACATCAATGACGTTTCTTCTCTCGCATGCCCCCAGATAATCTCCTACGGCCAGGAAATCTGATCACAGTTGGTTTCCCCCTCAACCGATATTCATAAGTTGTTGGTTACTCATTCTGGTTGGAGATGAATAGCGAAGATGAATAGCGAAGATGAACTAGAGCACATCATTCAGAAATAGGGTGAAGGGGTATAAAAGTAAAGTAGGCCACTTTCTAGTTTTACTTTCTTTGGTTGTGAAATGGCGAGGAGCTATCAACCGCAACTCAGGGCTACTCACGAAGACCTCTACACAAGGCGAGAGAAACTTACTCAGAAACTTACTCCGTCAAGGCCATACTAAGAATTCTAATAATCAGTGTGGTGTGGTAATGAGAACAGTCGTAATCTTTTCTGCTAATATTTCTGTCAAGTATGGGGCAGTTACTTAAATAAATAGTATATGCGATAGATATGACAAGTAAAGGTACCTACCTACCTATTAACTACCTAGCGCTCAACTGCTAGAAGAATTCGGCTAGATACCTCATATATTAGGTCAAGCACGGTCATGACCGGAAGGAATTTCAGTTTTAGATTTAATAAAGGAAATCTTAACCGAAGTAAAGAGCTTCAAGTGCCGAGCATTAGAATCGTTAAGAAAGCATGTCTATATCGATTATGATGCTCAGATCGAAAACAATATAAGGTACAATCAATAGCAAGGCTCCTAGCCCATGAGGTAGCTATTGACACTTTGCAAGGTTGCTCTGCTTGGATTTGCTTCAGGGAAGGCAGTCATGATGCGGCTGAGCTTGATCCTGATGTCGCTCTTGGTATGGCCAGAAGGTTGTACGTCGGGTTTGAGGTTGCCTTCGCTATCAAAATTTTGGCACAGCAATGCAAGGGCTATCCCAACTGATAGGTCTTTACCAGTATCGCAAGCAATCAAGATACGCCTTGGCTCCGAAGGGTTCGCGCCTAGATCCTCCGAGGGAGGAGTGGGCCTTGGTTTTGGTACCAAGAACTGACGCACGAAGTTGTTGATATTGGGGAGGGCTAGACGAAGATTGCGGCTAGCAATTTTGTGCCTACCTAGACCAACTTCCATGAGCGATGGGCTCTTGACCCAGGTGCTTGGGTCTGTAGTCTTTGAGTAGATAACAATTGTGCAAGTTGACGAAGAAGCCGGTGGGCCAGCAAGTGGTAAGCAGCCGACGAACAGCGACGGCGCAATTTCCCTAGGAGCTGGCGCATTTATATCAGCAACTTGATTTAAGACCAAGGAGCGCACCAGGTCAGGTAGATCTGCCTCCGGAGTGGACAATAGGATATCCGCATGGCGCCAAAAAAGTGGCGGGGTTAATCCCAGGGCCCAGTTCTCGGTATCGTCACCGGCGCCCTGGATGTAGCCGCCCTCGCTCATCTCCCCGCCAAGAACTCTGCGGGAACTAGTACAACAAATGACGGGATGGAAGTCATCAAACACGTGGTTGGTCGGGAGAAGCTGCGATTCCTGCGTAACCCATATGGGTCTCAGAGGCTTCTTTAGTTCCCGACGTAAGTCATGCACGTTGATACTGAGTTCCTTAAGCGAAGCCACGTGCTCGGGGATTCTCGCTTCCATCTGGGCATGTTCAGACTGCGATACTGCGTTTGGAGGAGTGTAGAGCTCATGAAATGCTGGTGTTTCCGGAAACAAAACACGATTCAGGACACAGCACCAAATCGGTACTGTCTTACTGAGAGCATCGGGCATTCGTTTGCCTCTCCTCGTCGAGTCCACGATGACGCAGCCATCGTTTGCACCGATGATGCCCAATAAGTTGAGATTAAGCCGTCGCGTGCTAAATCTCCACTGGCCCGTGTGGCCATCCGTGCTTTTAAAATACGCAGACCCGGCTTTATTATCGGGAGTGATATACCAGCTACCGCAGCGCTCATTAGCAATCAGCGGGCGGGCGAATGCAGTTGCTACCTCGGATACGAAATCTGCATCCTCCCGTATAGAGCGTAGACGGTTGGTGATAGAGAGGTTGGACCTTTTAAGATCGCTCAGTATGCGCGAGAAATTATGATTTGCTTGCGGCGAGAAAACGAGCTCCGACGTAGCCGTAGCCGTAGCCATAAATATAGTTAGCAAGAGATGAATTAGTTAGCTAAAGTAGCTATATCATATAGCCTATATGAAAGGAGTATAAGAGTGATGCGCAATGAAGACGAAGGAGGTTCGTCTGTAACATTACATAAAACAAGGGTTCAAAAAGCGGGCCTAGTCTAGTGCAGATCTACCTATACATACTGCCACAAGTAACTTGTCACATGTAAAAATTACCTATCGATAAGACACAGGGGCCCAACCTAAAGTTACAGAGTCTTGAATTTATTCTTTCTACAAGAGGTTTGGTAGAGTTGGAAGTCAATTCCGCTGAATAATTAATCTATTCGCCTTCCCACCATAAGGTCCATAGACACTTGACCGAATTAAGGGGTAAACAAACACCCAACGCAGTTCTATAATCCTTATCTTGAAGTACACAGGAAATTTTGCGACTTTGACATTCTCGCCTCGTCCGGCCCCTGGTCTAACTTCGCTGCACGTTTATTCAGCTTCCTCCCCTGATGCCGCCTCGCCTCGCGTCATATCAGGCCTTGCGCATTACTTCTAGCAGATGACGTCCGCCTTCACAAGGACCACATAGTCGGCTTCCTTCTTTAGTAGACACGGCGATATCATCATGTCCACAATCGTCTTGGTTCCAAGGTGGCTCCTCACGTCCATAGTGGCCGCCTGATACGCAAATCCGCGCGTGCGATCACTACCGGGCTTATCCGCCATCAGAGCCAAGTATCGCGAACGGGCTAGGATGGTGCTAATTTCTGCCGCTGACGTGACGATCTCGGTCAGCGACTTCGTCAGGGTTTCCGTATCGATTCCGGTCGCAAATAGTGTAGTGGCTTCCAATATCTTCTTTGTTACATCGCTCACGACGGCCGGGTCGGGATCGCAAGCTTTGTTTAACAGCTGCGCCGTGTGTATTCGCCATAATTCGAATTCCGCATCCGGCATCTTGGTCACGAAAAGTCGCCCCAGTTTCGTGGCCACATCGCCGTATTCCTTGCCCCACACCCGACAGTATTTACTCAGTAAACACGTGTACAGGTATCTCCAAATCAGGGCTCGGAAGATGTAGCAAGTTAGGTCGCCGTTAGTCATGTAGGTCTTCCAGTGCTTTGATAGATGCTCGAACTCTACTTTTGACTTGTCCGGCACCAGTTTTGGTTGAATTGTTTCGTTGAATCTATCCAACGAAAGCGTTCGGATTTTGTTCCGTAGATTCTCCCAGCGCTTCGTGATTTGATCGTCGGTAATGTCGCGAGCATCTGCAGCACCAAAACTACCTCGTCGAACATGTAGTAGTTGCTGCTGCAAGGATTCACAGAGTTTCGTCTTTTCCGCCAGCTTATTTGTGATATTTTCGAACTTAGACTCAATATCCTTCATTTGCGACCGGGTGATCACGACCGTCTCATCATCCCCTTCCCGCGCGACCGGATTATCACCCACTAGTTCATCATCGTCACCGAGGAGTGAAGCTAACGAGACTTTCTTCGCGCGCTGTCCATTTCCCTTGTTGCACAACAGCTTTCCACCTCCTTCAGAAACTTCATTTGTTTGGCGCAATCGTCGGATTTCATCTTCGAGTTGTTGTAGCTTTGCTTCAAAGTTCTGCTTCTGCTGCGTCCAAGTATTCAACGCAGCCGCATGATCTGCTCGTAGCTGCCTGACTTGAAGTATTTTGTCCGTGAGCGCGCCTTGCGTCTCAGCGAGCTGACTTCGTAAGGCCTCCATGGTGAAGGTTGGGTAAGGTAGGTAGACCTAATGATGATTTGTGGAAGATAATAATTCCGAAAGCGGGTTGTCTGGGATAATATTTTTTTTTAATTTGATAAGTTCAATACCTACATGTATTACGTTGTTTTTTTAATGCGATGCTCTGAGCTTTATTGGCGTGGATTCTGCGTGGTCTTTGTGGTCTTTGTGAAATAAGTTTGTACTGTACGAACAACTTTAAGAAGCGACCGGAAGTTGCTTAGCTCCCGCCTTCCCACCTCATAAAATATTCTGCAAAACTCATTAGAAGGAACGCTTTCAATTCTATATCTATCTAGCAATCAAACGCTACACGTGGTATTCCCTCCATGTCTCCTCAAGCAATTAATCTATAGAATACCTACCTTAAGTGTGAGTGGAGGGTTGAGACATTTCACACGCGCCGCCCATAATTATCCCGAATGGTCAAGATCGTCGAGTTAGTCCCCTTCGAATACCTTAACAAGGTTGTATCGAACAAAGGAAGTAATGCTACTGCACAGCTTCTCGAATCGACATCTTAGTGAATAGAAATACTCCATTGGGAAGAATTGGACTGTTGCTCTCTTGAGCTGTTCTTCCACGAATCCGAGCTCCATATTTTCATTTTTGAGATTTTCCTTGGCAGACATGAGATCAGCCTTCGTTGATTCAAGCTCATCCATCACGGACGTAAGATCAAGCTGGGTTAATTTAAGCTCATCATTCGTCTCTCTGAGTTGTCGTTCAAGCTTTTTAATGGTGAGCTTCTGCTTTTTGGCGAGTTGAATATCTTCAGCAGTGTCAACTTCTTGGTCACGTCGTCGCTTATTTCGCGGTGCTACTCCTGCCTCTGATTCAACATTCTTATCAGTGACATTTGACACTTTGGTTACGTGAAGATCTTTGGTCGCGTCATTACCCTGACCACGCTTCAGCTTATTAATCTCCGCTAATTTCGGTTTCGGCTGAGAACTTCTGGTTACTCGCTTTGGCTTCGTCTCCATCTGGACATCTTCGCTTGACTCGTCTTTTCGATTGCGCTTTCTCTTTTTACCATCATTTCTGATGGCATTCTGACACTCTGGAGGTGGCATTGTTGTAGGCGATATAGAGGACATCGCTGGATGCGACTTAGATGACACATCTGTGGGCGTATTTGAGGGCGTGGTTGCGAGTGTACCTGAAGACATGGCTGTAGGTGAACTGGAGGGGAAAGTTGTAGGTAATCCAGAAGACATGATTGCAGCTGACTTGAATGATGTTATCAAGGGTGATGGGAGAGAAATTTGTGAATGCCGGATGCCGGATACAGGTAACCAAATTTAAAGGTAACTTTGAATACTGGGTGGCGAAAGGCAGGCAGTGAATAGTTTCTGTGATTGGGAAGGAAGGAAGATGTTGTTCTGTTGTTCTATGCTAGAAAGAATTTCCTCCGGAAGGTATGTGTGTTGCAAGAAATGTGGCTTCAACTCTTGTTTGCAGTACTAAATAAGGTTGGAAGGTGGGATTGCGTTAGGGCTCCTGACTGTCGGATTTAAAAGGCAATAGCAATTGTGGCTTCCCAGAATTTTTATTATTAATGAATTAAAACTGTAGAAAGTCTATTTGGTGCTACTCTAGTTGTGTTTGACTTGAAGAAGGGAAGGCGCCACCAATACTTGCGATGTTCACGTGGTAGGAGGAAGTTTATTTTACCTAAGTACCTGAAGCAACTACCCACCGGCTCTGGCCGTGCCTTCCCTTCCAAATTAATAGATCACTTTAATTAGGTACCTTAGGTACCTATATATATTAACCTTACTCAATTTCTTTAGTCCAGCTCATTCAACTCCTATTTTCGTGGGTTTTCCTCTTTCGAATATCTACATAGGTAGATACGAGGCAGCATCAAATTATCTCGTATCAACCTCTCCATTCTACGCATGCTCCCTTGAGGTATAATAAGTGCCTATCATCTTTATTACGGATCATTGTCACATCTTTATCCTAGCTAAGGGACTCCTATAGGCTTCTTCCCTTAGAAGTCCGAAAGCTTATTAGCGTGTTACAAGTTACAGATTTTCATCTGACCCTATTCAGTACAATTCACAAGGAGCTCCCTACCCTAAGACGGGATCCTTTGGTTTGTATCGTTAGGTCCATTATGGATCTATTCAACGCGGTAGACTATTCCAAGGATTGGGACAGTGGAGGTTTCGTTATCGGAATCGACATAGGAACTACGTAAGCAGTATGCCAACCCCAGCCTCTATTTGTTTACTTACTCTTTTAGTTACTCTGGATCTTTGTACAGTTTTCACAAGAATGGACTTCTAAATGATCAGATTGTCTCCTCAACCCTTTGTCTATGGCCTGGCCCACTAAGCCAGGATGCTATGGATATAAAAGTTCCATCAAAGATCTCATACGACGTCAACGGAATTATTTCTTGGGGGCTGGGAACTAAAGGCAAAAAACATGCCATCTCATGGTTTAAGATGCTCCTAGCGGATAATGACGACTTACATCCCGAATTTCGCGACTCGGAGTACATCCAAGAGGCAAGACGTATCATGAATACCCTAGGCAAAAACCCCATCCAAGTTGTTGCGGACTTCCTAGGAAAGGTCTTTGAATATGTAGTCGTGTACAGGGGCCGAGAGAAGGGGGACAGCTTTGTAGAGAAAAGGCCTTTCCTCGTCATTATTACGGTACCGGCAATCTGGAGAGGTGGCCCACTAAAACGAATGAAACAGGCTTTGGAAATATCTGGAATATTGAATCATCGCTCCAACCAGGTCCCCCAAACTACATATAGGTTTGTTACAGAGCCAGAGGCAGCTGCTTTAGCGACGGTACCCGAATTGAACAAGTGGGATACACTTCTACCTGGATCCTCATTCGTCGTTGCAGATCTTGGAGGAGGAACCGCCGTATTTTTATCAAGAGTCTGTCACTTACAGTGCTTAATACTAACTTTAATAGGACTGCATAAGCTATGTGGTAAACAGCACCGAGCCATTTGAGCTCCGAGAAATAGTTGAAGGTGATGGTGCCCTTTGTGGTGCAGTATTCCTTGATCAGTCGTTCAATATGGCCATGAAGAAGAAGGTTTTTGAGCAAGAGGGCCAAAACTGGGATGAATTTCACCAGCTAGAGAAGGAAAAGATCATCGGAATCTGGGAATGTTTTACCAGGGGAACATATGATGCTGCATTGGATGGGACGCTCTCGATCAATCTTGGCCCAAGAATAGGCTCACATCAAGGCGAAGACGTTATATTCAATTTCTCACGGTATATAAACCCGCTCTTACCCACGGAGAGAATCTCTGCTTACAGGTTCATATACAGTGACGAGGTTCGCAGCATCTTCCAAGTCGTGATGCCTACCATTGAGGCTCTAGTTGAACATCAAGTCAATGCCATTAAAGAGAAAACTTTACGATTTCCAGATGTAATAGCATATTTTATTTTAATACTATTCTCCTGTCTGAAGCTTATTATTTGCTTGATATCGGCCATAGCTAACTACCTAGGAGTATATGTTATCGTGTTAGTGGGTGGGCTTGGACAGTGTTCATATATTTTTGAAGCACTGAAGCGCCGTTACTATGACAAAGTTCCCGTTGTCCAGGAGAGGGGGAATAGCCCACGGGCTGCTGTGTCTAAAGGTGCTGTAATATGTGGAACGAAAGAGCAGGTTTTGATACGTTCCCGTATTGCTAGATATAGCTACGGTTACTTCTCGAGCAAGCCGTTCCAAGAGGGGATCCACAATCCCGAAGATCGGTTCCGTGATACAACAAGGAACTGCGATATGGCAAAAGGTCAGATGGAATGGATCGTCAAGCGTGTGAGTTAGAGCTATGCATTTCACTTACTAGAATGCTATGCAAATGCTAACTTTTGCAAAGGGGGAGAATATTGAAACCCAAGGAAAAACGATACGACAGTACGATCGACGCTTCAACCATCGTACCCGGGGAGTTCAAACCTCTATGGAGATGATCTATGAGTCAAGAAGTGCTCAGCCCTCGGATATAAAGGCCGAGCTATGGGTCGAAGATAGTTTCGAGATGGCCACGCAAATCACCATCCGGACACCGTGCCCGGTTGAGCAGCTGCCCAAGGTCAAGGAGGGAGGGGTATAGTGGTACCTCTTTGCCTACGATCTTGAGGTGGAAGTTGTCGGTGCGTCTATTCTGATATTTAGCTTGTGATGTAGTCAAATAGGAGTCGAGGAGATACTACAGATGACCGCCTTCCAATGACTGCGTTGCGTTTTCCACAATCAAGATAGTAATGCGGTTTGAATTTTGCGATACCCCCTTGACCAGCAGGACAGAAGTGATGTGGTTGGAGAGCACGTGACTAACGATCTTGAGTGCCTAGGTACATAAGTACAATACATTGATACATGCAGGAAACGGGATAGTGCTTGTATCAAGTACATGTGGGGTAAATATAGTACTTAGGTTCACTTAGCTAATAACTCGACTTCTGAGTTCCACGCCACCAGCCCACCTTCCTACGTGTATCCTTATCGTCCAACCGACATTTTAATCTAATCTACCAGGTATCCAGGTCCCAGAAAACGCATATCAAAACTCGTCCTTTTTCCCGTCTGCCGAATCGGTCCCTACGAGCTGTCGACCTTTATGGTTTTCTACTCTCGGATATTAGATCGCCTCCGCCTCTCATTACCGGCATGAGCGGACGGCTGATAGCAGCGGTCGGGCGTCTCCCGGCGACACGCCCGGCCATGGTTCGAGCCATACGCCAATATCATCACCTACCTTCAGGTGGTATCCTCCGAGCTGATGCTGCCGTACGTGCAACGCGGCGGCGGATGTGGCCTCCGGTAAATTCGTTCCATCACGCCGTCATCGTTCGCAATGCGTCCTTTGCGCGATTCTTGCCCCGACTGGTGGTTAAGTTTGTAAGGATTCCTGCTATGGCAGGTGGAGTGATGATAGGTGGTCTGGCCTGGATTCAGTACCAAGCTACACGTATGTCGACCTAAATGCTACCCTGTACACTCGTCTAGGAGACTCAGCTAATATGGAACCCAGAGGCTGGGAACTATGCCTGGGACATAATTTATACGACGAAGGACACAGTTACGAACACCGCGATGGGATTTCTGGATGGTGCGAAAGATATTGCTAACCAGACGAAGCGAGGGTGGCAAAATACGAAAGATCAAGTTGAGCTGCCGGAGTGGATGCAGAAGATTCTCAGATCACAGGAAGAGATAGGTTCTGGGAAGCAAGGTGGTGGACCGGGTGGCGAGGAGCCCCCGAGGCAGAGCAGGGCGGGCGCCGCAGCTGCCGTAGGTGCAAGCGCTGCCGCGTACGGCTACGAGCAGTCATCTGATGATGACCGTAGTGCAGATGAGATGGCCAAGGATGACCAAATGATGGTGCTCACAAAGAAGATGATCGAAATCAGAAATATTCTGTCAAGAGTTGGACAATCTAGTACGCTCACTCTGCCCTCCATTGTTGTCATCGGATCGCAGTCGTCCGGGAAGAGCTCCGTGTTAGAAGCTATCGTGGGGCACGAATTCTTACCAAAAGGAACAAATATGGTCACACGCAGGCCAATCGAGCTTACCCTAATCAACACCCCCGACGCCACTGCTGAATACGGTGAATTCCCGGATCTGGGCCTTGGAAAGATCTCCGACTTCTCCTCTATCCAGCGAACTCTAACGGAATTAAACCAGGCTGTTCCAGACAGCCAATGCGTGTCAGACGACCCAATCCGTCTTTCTATCTCGTCGCCAAATATTCCGGATTTATCACTTATCGACCTTCCTGGCTATATCCAAGTTGTGGGGCAAAACCAGCCGCTCGAGCTTAAGCAGAGGATATCAGAACTTTGTGACAAATATATACAACCACCTAACGTTATCTTGGCTATTTCGGCTGCCGATGTTGATTTAGCTAACTCGGCGGCCCTCCGAGCTAGTAGACGAGTCGATCCCCGGGGTGAACGGACAATAGGTGTTATTACGAAGATGGATCTTATTGATCCTACCCGGGGAGCTTCCATTCTAGGTGATAAGCAGTACCCGCTTCGTCTAGGCTACATTGGAGTCATCTCTCGTGTGCCGTCAACGTCCGGGTTATTCAAGAAGGGCAACACAAATTTAACATCTACTATTACTCGAAACGAAAACACTTTTTTCTCCGCTCACCCGACGGAATTCGGTCCTGGCTCTGATCTCCAGGTTGGGACTTCAACGCTACGCAAAAAGCTTATGCACGTCCTAGAACAGACTATGTCAGCTAGTCTACAGTCGACGAGTGATTCCATAAGGCAAGAACTTGAGGAAGCGACTTATGAGTTTAAGGTCCAGTACAATGACAGACCATTATCTGCCGAGTCATATTTGGCCGAGAGTCTGGATGCTTTCAAACACTCTTTTAAGCAATTTACCGAAGAATTTGGTCGTCCTGAAATGCACTGCCTCCTGAAGAACGAGCTTGATCAACGGATGCTTGACTTATTAGCTGCGAGATATTGGAACAAGCCTATCTACGATTTAAGTGTCCCCATCGCCGAGCCTAATAACCTTGCCGATCTTCCCAAAGCAGATCCCAACTCCCTTTACTGGCGAAGACAACTCGACGCTTCCACATCTGCACTTACGAAACTTGGCGTTGGTAGACTGGCCACCAACGTGGTAGCAAACTCGATCCAATCTCACATCGACGCTTTAATCAGCCAATCTACTTTCGTCAACCATCCATATGCACGACAGGCTATCACAGAAGCCGCTTCGAGTATTTTAAATGACCGGTTTTATAGTACCAGTGATCAGGTCGAAAATTGTATCAAGCCTTTCAAGTTCGAGATCGACATGGAAGAGCGAGAGTGGACCACAGGTAGGGAACACGTTCAAGGTGTGTTGAAGAAGGAACTGTCTGCATGTGAAGGTGCTATGAAAGATCTCGAGACAGTAGTTGGTGGGCGGAGAAAACTGAGGGAAGTTGTCAACTTTGTCGACAAGGCTAGGAAAGGCGATGTGGTCGTCGAGGGCGACAGCCGCAGCGGTGCAGGAGGCTTTAGCGCCGAGTTGCTTGCGAAAGGTTTGATCTTATCAGCTTTTGGATATCGGGAATAACTCGCTAACGTGTTTCCAGGTCGAGAAGCCGTTTTCTTACGTGACCGCGCCGATATCATCAAGATGCGGATGCTTGCAGTGAAGTCGAAACAGTGCAGTAATATGAAGAATAAATACCACTGCCCTGAAGTCTTTTTGGATGCAGTGGCTTCGAAACTTGCATCAACGGCCGTACTTTTCCTTAACGTGGAGCTACTCTCTGAATTCTACTACAACTTTCCGCGAGAGCTAGACTTAAGACTTGGACGCCACCTATCGGACGAGGAGGTGGAAAGGTTTGCCAAGGAAGACCCCAAGATCAGGAAGCATCTGGAAGTCATTAGGCGTAAGGAGCTTCTCGAACTAGTACTCGAGAAGATGGATAGCCTAAGGCAGCTCGAAGGTATAGAAAGAGACCGTTCAAGGACAAGTGTAAAGAAAGGCAGCGAGAAAGAACGTGGACGATGGGGGTTATTCTGAGTTATTAAAATATCTAGTTATTACTAACGAATTATCACGATATGGAAAGGAGTTAAAAAAGAGTAGTCTCAGCGCCTATTACTTGTCCAGATATCACTTTCAAATCCCAGCTCGATGGTTGGCTTTCTGACAACGTGTGTGTGGTTTTACATAGATGTGATCCCCCCCTTTCTAAGACAGCAATATTTGATACACGATTATCAGTACAGGCGTTATACTTTACTGTGTTCCTGAAGTTTGTCTCATAGATACGACCATGCCTAAGCCACATACATGAATCATGTAACCTAGAGGAATACAGATAAGTAAACATCATAGTAGCAATTTCAACATGTGATACAGCGATAAACAAGCGCCGTCATCTTCTAATATAATCGTACGAGAGCAATATCTGGTCTATTCTAGGCGGTTTTACATAGCTGGACGAGACACTCGCTCACACATCTACGCATTCTAAGACATCCCTCTATGCATATAGCCCGTTCTCTGTCTTTCTAGTTTATGTAAGATCGTGCTCGGAAATCAACTTTTCGGCGCATGTTATACCGGTGAGGTAAGCGACGCATTGGACGTGGCAGCTCGCGAGAACAGGGACCACGCTCATGTCTGCGACGCGTAGGCCCTCGAAACCAATGAGGCGAAAGTTGTTATCTACAGCCGCATCGGCAGAGCCAGGACGGCCCATCTTCACAGTGCCGGTCATGTGCCACTTTGGGAAGGGTTAGTAATTACTTCCTTTTAATGGGAGATGTGCGGAGTGTAGGGCTATATCGGGAATGACCCCCTTTTTTATCACATCGTTTAGGAGGCCTTGATTTGACCTTGAGGCAGGGGGGTAAGGAAAGGGGTACGTGGTAGGTTACTCACGCTTGATCCTATCGTCTGACGCCAATATTCAAGCAAGTCTGCGTCGGAGTCGCTTGCCGGCCCTGTAATCGTTGACACGTTGTCCCGTGCATAGCTTTCGGACCGCACGAACCGTAGCGCATCACGCAGCCCCTCGATGGCGGCACGCCGATCGAAGGCTGTTGCTAGGAACTTGGGGTCTATCCGCGGTGCTGCGTCCGGATCTGCCGACTGTAGAGTGACCTCGCCGCGGCTCTGCGCATTGAATAGGAAGACTAGGAGCGCTGTGTAGTTTAGGGCCGAGTCGGGGAAGTCTGGCACGAACCAGTGGAGCGGGAAGTGACTGAGCAGCTCGTAGTGAGGCACGGTAGGGTCATTGATCAAGTCCCTTTCGCTAGCAGGTAGGTCCTGGAACTCCTGAGATGCGAGGAGTTTGTCTAGCTTGAACCACCCAATGGGCAACTGACAAGCATACTTCGCCCAAGGGCCCGAGCCGTCTTTCCTCCACTGCTCCAGAGCGTCGGCCATGGCCTTCTTGTCACCGTAGAAGGAGGACCGATCTGTGGTTCCTTCGGCTCGCGTGTAGGCTAGGGGAATGAACATATGATCACGCAGGCCTTGGCCGATTGCTGGGACGTCTTTGACGACAGGTATGCCATACTTTTCTAGCTGTGCTCGAGGGCCAATGCCAGAGTGCATTAGGATTTTCGGGCCGTTGACTGAACCTGCCGAGAGAATAACTTCCTTGGAGGCCAGGTCTAACATCAAGGTCAGCATGTTCGATACTTATACCTACAGCTGCTACTAACTCGAATCTGTACAAATTAGACTTACAACGCTTGCCATTCGACTCAACTCCAACGGCCCTATTGCCTTCCAGTATCAGCCGCTGGACCGGAGACTCAGTAATGATTGTTAAGTTTTCCGGCGCCAGCGTAAACAAGTCCGCCGCCGTAGACCGGACGCCCTTGCTAGACGAGTTGATCCCGAAGGAGAAGCCGATCGGGTTACCCGAGTTGTGGTCCGGGTTCAAGGGGTATCCGGCCTTTTCGAAGGCGTCGAATAGGGGCGCTATATCCTTCTCCGCCTCGGCCACGTAGCCCGTCTTCAGGGGTCCCGAGCTGCCGTGATCTTCGGCTTTCGGCGCGGCATACCGACTGTCGATTCCCGGCGGCAGTGTCCGGTCGAACGACTCCAGACTTCTGAGCCGGCGCTGCATGTGAGCCCAGCCGAACGTGTCGTCCCCCACGATCCGCGACCACTCGTCGTAGTCGCGGCTTGCTCCTACGGTGAACACGCTGAAGTTAACAGCGCTTGAGCCGCCGAGTCCTAAGCCTCGCGAGTAATCGAGCTCTCGGTTATTGCAGAATTCCTGGGGCACCGTCTTGTAGCCCCAGTTCAGGGACTGGTTCTGGAATGTTGTCCACCGCTGCCCGTCGACACGCAGGTCTTTGTCGTCGTTCTTGCCGCCGGCCTCGAGGAGCAATACCCTGGGCTTCTTCGCCGACTTCGCGAGCCAGGCTGCGACAGCGCTGCCCGCTGGCCCGCCTATACGATATTGTCAACGGATCGAAGGGGTTATGCCACGGGTGGCTTGTTTCGAGCGGACTTACTACCAACGATTACAAAGTCATAGGTTGATGCCATATTATCGTAGTCCTTGGGTGAAGCTTGTGTATGCCAGAGAAGGTCGTATTAGTGAGACTCTAATTATGGAATGCTAGCCTTATATAGACAGAGAGAGACGGAGTGCGAAGTGAAGGAAGTGGCTTGGATTTGAGACAATCGTCCAACCCCCCCTCCCCCCATTACCTTCCATAACGATACTTATTTCGAAGCGGCTTGGTTAGAGCTAAGTTATTGGGAGCATTATGGGCCGTAATATTTTAGTGGCGAAACATAGTACTACTGCTTGGGTATTATGCATGTTGGTGATTCAAAACCGGGATTTGATATTATCGTATAAATGTTGGTAGATGTTGCATGGTATATAGTTCTGATAGGTCGATGCTAGATTCTGTATCGGCTATTATCCAATTCATAATCTTGTCTGAGCCTACCGGTACACTGAGTCACATAAAGTATAAGAATCTTGGCCTGGGTTGGTCCTTTTCATGTAGAAGCAGGGGTATTGAGTCGTTTAGTACTAACTACCCTTCTAAATATCATTGTGTTTAACTAATACTTATAGATGTTTTCGCCGCTAAGAGTGCCATCGGTAATATTATGCTTTGGCATGTCCCCTAGGGCACATATGAATAACTGTTATATAACTCTGTTATAAAAGTCTGAAGGACGTTGGGATCGGTTTCTCCAAGGATATGTTATAGACGCGGGGTTATTGTACGGACGAAAAGCGATTACGCGTGCAGACTTGACTAGGTAGTCGAAGGACTCACAAGACCTACGCAGTGAGTCCAACCGCATTATGCAGCTTAGATCTCAATTCTGCTACTTATGTGTTGGGTGGTATTGACGGCACGTGGTCTCACCAAGGTGAGATAGTATGCATGCAGAGGTAGTAATGAGCCATTAGGAGAGCTGCTACGGTACTGTTATCTTCAGGGGTATCATATGCGTTTCCTTATATTGATCTTGCTCGCGCCAGCATACTTGCGCCTGTTATCTCACGGGTATTATATTCGGGTATTCCATTGGGGGGATCGTAATATTTGCGGGAATAGGTTTACAGCAGGGCTAAGTAAGAATAGAGGCCCAGGGAATAAAATCGAAGGAATTGAAGAACGCAATTAGTACCATGAGAGATGTAGCGAAATCTCTGATGTCCGTGAGGTAGGGTCTCTTGAGTAATTATATATAAAGTAGAATAAGAAAAGCCGCCAGAGACAAAGCCGTCGCATTCTCCTAGAATTTTATATCGAAAGGGGTAGCTGCGGAGCTATATCTTGTTGTCTAAGGAAACTTGATATTGGCTAGATGTATACCCAGGGCCTATACAAGTCTAAAAGTATGTTTTGAGAGCCTGATCTATCAGGCAATAAGACTATATTAGAGGAGTATAAGAGGTAAGCTTCGTATTAGTAGTGGTAGTGCGTTTACTTTGCGGAGTCATATTCTCTTAGGTTAGGTACTACATCATTATCAATCTTCTCGTGTCGACCGATGTCCAAGTTCTGGTAGATAAGCTTAAACCCGGGGATTACTTATCCCTATTTAGTTCCCCTGTTTAAGATATGTCTTAAAGAGGATCATTGGGGCTTGTTGAAGAGACGTGTACTTCAAATACTATAAACGAATGGAAACGGAAGAAAAGGGGCTCAGAGGCTTTACTTACATAACATAGAATTATATAATCATCAATAAGAACGGTAATATGTCCGTGGTCGATAATAGCTACCTAGGTTACTAGGTTAAACATTCGTGCAGGATGAAATATAAGGAAGAATGTAAATACGAATTTATTATTGGGTATGGAATTAGCAGCCAACTTTTGCTACAATGCTACACGCACCAAACCGCTCTTCTAAAACAACAACCAGAAACGCCTTGCTGTTCCGGGTCCCTCTTGATGACATTCTCACCAGTTGCGGAACTTGAAATCTATGTTGCCACTACCCCCGTCATGATGCGAAACGTCAGGGAAACACTAATTAGAAAATCCAACCAGATACCACTGAGAAGTCTCTTTACTAAAGAGCCATCCCGAGGACGCGAGCTGCCTTCTCCGATGTGGTATATTCAGGGGCTCTTGATATGGAACTTGGCACCGGGCTGTCTGGCATGGGCAATTCTATATCGACTTGATGGTCGGCAGGGTGAGGCTGTTCTCCGATATTAAGCGAACGCCTCTTCTTCTTGATATTACCCTGCGAGGGAAGTTTGTTACCAAGATCTGGACGTGGTTCTGTGCGAGGCCGGAGTTCAGTTGGAGGAGCACGGATATCGGATGGGGCGGAGGCTGACTCCGAGTATGCAAGCGGTGTCTTATTTCGAATTGGTAACGATGGACCCTCTGGCGTTCGACTTCGTCCGATACCGGCAGGGATTAATGGAGCAAGAATGCGCTTGTGGCTGTCGAGATCGATACTTGGCGTGGGTAAAGGACTGGTAACGCGGGGAGCTGCCTTCTCGTTGGTAGTAAGACCCTTCGTTTGCGCAAATGCCGAGGAACGCTTGTGATACGGATCGCGGTCTGAATAAGCGTCGATGATTGGGTTTACCATTACAGTCTGGCCATGAATGGTTAAAATGGAGTTGGTGGGAACATTGACCCAATTTTCTAGTATTCTGTTAGCAAAATGTATACGTTACGGTAGGATAGCCACGTACCTCGTTCGAATGTTAAAGGCTCGCTAGCTACAAGGACGATATCTGCTCCTTTATCGCGGCGTTCCATCTGGTAATCTCGATCATTCGGAGAAGACAGATTGGTCTCCCATTGGGTACCCGAAGAATAGTACAAGCTTGCTGCCTCGTCAGTCTTGCTGCTCACGTATCTTGTGCAGATGATGCTATGTCCGTCCGTCACTGCGAAGTTTAACAGGCTTCGAGTGTCCACATTCTCGCTCTGAATGGTGCTCTCTGGTATAGCCATAGTAAGCTCGTTGATAATCTCGATGGTTTGTAAGAGGGCCCTTCGTAGAACACCTGGCCCAAAGCCATTCTTAGGTTCCGAACTCGGGTTGACGCCCAGACGCTCGAGGCGGTCGAGGAATAGAGCAAAGGCCCACTCGCTATCAGTCCCGCCTTGTACGCAAAGGTACCACTTGTCGTGCAATCGTTCACCTAGCTTCCTCTTGATATGTTTCCAGCCTCCCAATCCTCCATTGTGCATCCACATCAAGCTCCCATGGCAGAAAGGGTGGCAGTTATCCTCGCTTAGGGATCCCTCGGTGGTTGCTCGAACGTGTGCGAAGACGAGTCTTGATGCCGTCTTGGAAGCGATACGATGGAGATTGGTGCAGTTCCAAGCAGGAATAGTTGAGGTGAAGAGGCAAGGAGCAGGACCTAGTTTCGGGTCGGTGTAAAAGCCAATTCCAAAGCCATCTGCATTATTCTGGCCGCGTCGCGTGTCCTGTAGGATAGCTACGAGTTAGTTATACATTGGGTTGCAATAAATTCTAGTTTAGCCACAAGGCCACGGGCTATTAGAATAACTCACCAATCTCAGTCGAGAGTCAAACGATTGCTTAAGGATAGAGTGTGTCGGGTCTAGAATCAACTTGGAGAGCAGGATCTCGTCGCTGCCTCGATAGACCTAAAGCAGAGCATTAGCTTAGAGTCTTCATAATTCACGCGACCGGTTGGGAGGGTATAGTACCAAAAAGCGACACATCCTCCTCGATTAGAAGATGGTTGGTGTAAAGGCTAGAAAAGAAGGTTTCGCTGATATCATATAATTACCCAATAGGTTTAAGTAAGAGACCTTAGATAGGTACCTAAGAGGTTGTCATAACCGGGCGAAGGAAATAAATCGTGGATCCGATCTTTTGAGTGAATTGAGTAAATTGTGCGAATTGTGTAAACACGTCTTTCCGTGACCGCTTCTTGCTTGCTTGTCGCTTTTACTTTTTCTTATCTTTTTTTCCGCGTCGCAGTCATCGAGGAATGTGGCGTGCCTATATTACTCAATTGCGATATTCCAGATTAGGAGTGACGGAATGATAAAGTACAAAGTGGGTGAAGTGGGTGACACTGAGGCGGCAGGACGGCAGCTGGAAAATTCATGGGTCTAGGCTCTTGCTATTAGGTATTGAACATTCGGGCTCGTTTAGGCACTTCATCCCCTGTCTTAGGTACATTAGGTACCTACCTGGATACATAGGCTAGCAGCCCAAGCAGATACCTAGTACCTAGCAGGTGCATCTTACGTAGGGCAAGGGCAGGCCTGGGAACCTGGGAACCTGGGTGAAGGCACCTGCAGTTGGCAGCTGCAGCTGTCCGGGGTAATTAACACAACTTTGGTTTAGTGTCCTAAACAGAAATCTGGGGCTAATTACCCTCAACCAATCATCTACTCTTTGACATTCTGAAAAGGGGATTCTTTTCTAACTACCTACCTAGGTATTTTCCATCGTAACGTATTGTTTGTGTTTACTTGCCCATGTTACACAGGTAAGCATTCGGCTTGTTTCACGTGTAAAAAACGTGGTACTTATCAATAGTATCTCATCTTTAAACTAAGCACCTTAGCGAAGCTTTAGCTCCAATGTAGGACAACGGCTATCGACTGCATCTAGGGCATATCCCGGATCATAGGTAGTCTTAAGGAGTAACCTACGCAAATGAGGTATCTTTACGGCTGATCTGTATCATATGATATGTTTGCTTATCTCTTAGCCTGGCACGAGTATCCGGGTCGCATCCGTTTTTCAGCCGTCGCCTTCTAGTTGCTTCATACATTGCACGGGTTATGACAGGAACAAGTCATTGCTGTATTTCGATACAGAAAGAATAAAAGCCACAAGGTCTCCGGGGACCTAATCTTCTGGAAAACGAGGCAAGATGAATAGCAAAGGCAATGTATTAGGTACCTTAGATAGTTAAGTCGGGGATTAACATATTTCTCGACCACCCAATCATGTAAACCATGTAACGCAGTCATCTCTTTATACTGATTTTCCTGCTAGTTCTGTTAGCTGCCTTTTTTGTATCAGGTTGATCTAGCGGCTCACCAAAGTGAAATTAGCAATAAAAATATCCCTGGGACTCTTCTAGTAGATATAGCCCGACTAATTCTTATTAAGCATGGATATCGCTAGGTTAACTAGCTCTAATAGTTTTAGATTCTTATGCAATAAAGGTCTTATTAATTTCAAGGAGTCCCTTGTGTTAAAACATCTTTTCATGACCTTCCGCTCGCCGTGTCCTGCCTCACGTACGAAATGTTTAATCCAGAACCAAAGTACATTGAAGATGTAGATCCCCTATCCTTCTTTACTTCAACCAGTTTTTGCTGTTAGCATCGTCTAACGACGTCGAAAACTAGTGGACTAACCTAACATGTTAAAACCCCCTTCGGTGAAGATGAAACTTTTCTCCATTCTAAAGAATGGATACGTATAGGTAGATAGACGGCTTCTATTACACTCGTAGCTAGGGCAAATAGATTTTTCTATCGAACTTTCAGCCCTGGCAACTAAAAAATTCGACAGTGTACTCTAATCAAGCGACTATTAATTCCTTAGCCTCTTCGCGTAACCCCTAATCCACTTTCATTTCAGTCAAATCATCTACAACGATGAATCTTACCATCTCTACCAATTCCCAGTAAGTTAAATGAATGCATGAACAACTTATTCTCCCAACATCTACAATCACCCCAATAACACTTTCTTTAAGGCGGCTCGGCAAGCTTCGAATCACCGTCATAGAATACGCCCAAGTTTGGAGACCTCAAATAACAATTCAGCCATACCTAAGTGATGTTTGATATTGCTCGCCCATCATAGGCTTAGTCTAATCTTCGGCGACCATCGCCTCTCTCAAGAAGCGAATCTTCCTCGCTATTCTTCACTAAACTATCGTCACGGTAGAGTATGTAGTGCTGGGTCATGAACACCAGATCATAGAGCATGCTGACATTTCCCAGCGCAAACTTGACTGGGTTACCCGTGACTCCAGACCAGTCGCCCTGTAGCCAAGAATCTATCATCAACTGTGCGATACTCAACATGCCACCCAGAAAATCTAGCAGTATCTGCCAGATGCTCCACCCTTTTGTGCTGTGATTTTTGAAGTTGTACACCAGCTGCGGTGCATATTTAACAAGAGTAATGAGCAGCTTGACGTATGAGATGGTATAGATAACGTCTAGCCATGCCCACGAAGTCTTAGGGTCCGCATCTGAGGGCGTGGATAGCACCACGAGGATGATGATGGCAACGGCGACAAACGATCCGCTCGCAACACCCAATATGAGCCGAGATGGGCGAGTGCCAGGGGCACGATCAAACCCCCAAATAGCGGGCAAGAAGTACTGAGTAGTTAAGATCGAACAGACAACAAGTGCATGAGCAGCAAAGACAATATCGTTAACTGCGACAGTCGGCGTGTGGTCATTATTTCGTAAAGCATACTGATGTCGGATAACTGGAGATGAGTAAAATACAGCATTATAGATGAGATAGGCAAGAAAGCCTATGAAATATTAGAAGATGAATGATAAGAGGTGGTTATTGGATTAGATAAAGCACGATAGACTTACCGAGAGTGTTGATAAATGGGAAATCTACGGTAGTTCCGGAGGTTGATTTCCTCCGAATATTTAGTAGTGGTTGCGAGTAGAATGATAACGACCATGATAGCGTATAGATCCATCCGAACACAGCGGATATAAATTCGAGGAAGCCCATGATGCTTTGTCGGTTAAAATGTAGATAAAATATACCCGGCGCGGAGGTAGATGCTCTATAACCAGGTACCTGGGTACCTAGGTAGATATTGCCAATGTTTAGGTCTTAAGGTTGGCTTACCATTCGGAATAGACCGTTCAGAACGATGACGCAGTGATTGGGGCCATCCGAGATACCAAAGCGGTGCTATATTACCTATGTCCTAAGTTTCTATAAGTAAATGTTTTGTGAGGTAAAAATGAGATGAGTCAAGATAAGAGAAACGAAGCTATCGAAATCCCTAAGCAGAATTGCGCCATTCATGTACTTCGTACCAGAAGTTCTGATTATATAATTATTCCTTTAGCGGTGTCATGCGATAAATCCTTATCCGGTATTGTAGAACGGCACGTGACTCCACGAAGTCCTTAACATGCCCCCTATCCAAGTCCTTAACCAAAGCGGAATTCATACAGTACCTCATAATTGAGACTCGGCCTGTCGAGATTTTGGTACTATTTCTTTTCTTTAGTATCCATAATAAATCAGCATGTAATAGTCTCCAGAGCATATTCCTTTCCGATCCCTTCTTCAACATTCCAATCAAAATAAGTAAAATGGCCAAGAAACCTCAACCACACACAAGCTTGTTCATTTAATTCTTATTTTATTTTAAACCCACAGATCTTGCTTTCCATGGTTCTCATATTCCACTAGAGAGGTCGGAAACATCGTAGAACTCCCGTTGACTAAGGCGGATAGGTTCCTGGTAGGTATTGTTCTCTAGCGAGGGACGGCTGCTTCTGTCGGTAATCTCGTTCCGCTGTTTAAACTCGTGTTACGCAGTGCTGGGATTTTATTTCCTTGACCTCTAGCTAATGGATTCTCATCTGGAAGCGCCACTATAGTCGGAGGTACGAAGTCATTATATTCACATGTCAGTTACGGTTATTGATATGATTTTTTAACCATATCCACCGGTAACGAGAGTGAGCTCTCGCTTTAAAAAGAAACATTTGACTATGTTATAGTATCTTTCTTAATTATTCGGTATCAAATTGATCAAATTGGTAGCTTTATATCAATTTCCTTGAAAATGCGTGTGTAAGACAAGTGTCAGGGTACAAGTGGATAGAGTAGTTATGGGGGTTCGTTTACTATATAAGGGGTGCGCAGCGCCCTCGCAAGACGATAAAAGGCCAGGCGTTACTATATCAATACAATATACCACTTAGGCTGCCTATACTAAGTGCTCACTATGTGTATGATATCAATCAACGGGTATAAATCCTGACAACAAGCGGGACTCGTGAAAGGTGTGGGTTGTCGTTTTACAGGACAGTGTTAATTAGAAGATAGGCCAACCAGCTTTACCTTATCGATTCCCCTAAATATGTAGATCTCAAACTGACCATAGACATATCTCGAAGAGACACTGCCTTCTATGTGGTGAATCACTTGCATATAGTACCCTTCCATCTATTCGTATTGAAACTCTTGGACCAAACTACCCAGTAAGAGAACGCTTCTCGATGTATGGTCTAGAAAACTGTGACTCGAGTTTAAAACATATTCTGACTTGTGGTTGGATAAGCACTGTTACTATATTTAAACACCCGTTACCCGAAATTTGAGGGTATAGACAGAGACCTGAGGTAAGACAGACCGATTAGAAGCCAAAGGATTTACACATTATCGGAATTGGCAGAGGATTAAATACAGCGGACCGTAATCAGGAATCAGTTGAATAGGGGAGCGCTATACTATGGTGGTACGCGTATGCTTACTCCGGTTAAGGGCCGGTCTATGAACAACCCTGCATAATAAACCAAAGGATGAGCCAAAATATCTTAGGCTTGAAACATCATAGTCCAACCAACCATCAGGATAGTGATTACATTGTCGTACAAGTAACTACAAAACTGTGTCGGGACTAATGGTATATATCCACGTAATTTTTCTCTCCAGGTCCGTCCGGGTTCCCGGAGTAAGCTTCACAGCGCATTAGGTCTTGCCGCGGGCCGAACTTGTAACGCGGAATATAATGACAATCTTCGTCCGTAAAACCGGTTCGGCTTCAATATTATACAATCACCTATCGCCCAGAGCTTTTTGAATACGGAAAAATGCGTTAAATTAGCTTATCGTTATATATGCGTAGCCCAGACACAGTAGTCGATTGGCGTACTGTGCCAAAGCTATTGAAGATATATATTGTCTCAAGTTTTAGTCAACACCACACGCTCTGACTTCGAGACCGCATGGTTTACTACAACAACCATCAACTTGTTAAGACATTACTCCCCTTTTAAGCCAAACATGCATTTTTATGTGGCCATAGTTTTACATCTTCTCCCATCGAATTAATCGCGATCAGCTATTCAGTCGCGCGACTAGGTTCAGGTGAGGTTGGAAGACCATATAAAATACAGTTATGCGGCTAAAAGCGGTGTTACATGGCGTCTAATAAATCAAACAAAGGGTTATCGCTATACTAGGGCTATATCTGCATGCTTACATAGGTAGGTGTCTGGTAGCCGCGGGACCATACATAGACGCCAGGTAATATTCCTGAAAGGGGTATGTCTTGCCGCAATGCAACCTCACACATGACCACATACGAGTCAAATCTCTTTGCTAAAGGGCTACTAAGAGAGCCGCCTTTTAATTCAATGTCCCCGTACATGTCATCCCAATCCAGAATTCGTGAGAGGACATCTCTTATTTCGCATTTATTTGCTATTTATTGGATATTGGACTGGTAGCTATCGAGTTGAAATAATTCTTGAATTCGGCTGCAGGACGATAAACGCCATCATGTTTAACTAACTAGCTCAAACTCCCAGCTCAAGCGGCTATCGAGAAAGTAACATTGCTTTGAACCTCTACATATATTCAACTTCTAGGTGTATTATGTAAGTCAGCGTATGCATAGGCGTACTTTATGTTGCTTATGCCTTGTTGTATATGAGGGTTGGGCCCGAGCCGTCGTCTCACAGGGCCTGTCGCACAATATGAGCCACCATAGGCGGTACGATATACTTTGGCATCTCCCCCTGAATGAACAGAGGTGAATGTTACGGTGACAAGGTGTCAGCTACTGATCTTGCATCCGATACACCTTAAATATTACATGGAAATACGGAATAAGATCTGTAGAAATGCTCTAACCCTATCTGAAGACTATTTAGGTGGATTTTCAAGACCACAGAGTATAGGGGCTGGGAAACCAGTACCGAAGACAAGGAGCTCGCCTTCTTGCAGATAGGAAGGATAGTATCATTCGAGAAAGGCCTTCTTGCGATGACGAACGGTCTTATCTTAATGATACCTGTCAGGATCTTGCTGCTTCGACCAATGGATAAATGGAAATGTCTAGCAGTGGTAGTCTGCTTCGGCGCAGCATTTTATCTTTGTCAATGGCTAGTGACAGTCTCGTTCTCAATTTCGCTAATACTTTTCTATTTATAGATTTCTATCAAATATACAAGATGAGGATCATTGCCAATGTTAGGGTGTATCTAAACTTGGACGGCAGAAAACGGATTCAGTGTAAGCTGCGTCGGGCGTTTGATAGTACGTGTATTATTACTGGCTTTCTCCACCTACCTAATGGAAAGGAAACCCGGTTGAATAATTTTAAATTATAAATTCTCTAAGTTACCATGCTATGTGGCGTAGAAGGTACCTAGCCTTGATTGTTCCCGAAAAGACGCATGTTTTAAACTAAGTATAACATTGGCAAGGGGGGCCACATGAGGTCAGGGACGAAGCCGACGTCTTCCCTTTGAGTGGTCAAGTTACCGCATAAATACGTATCTGACTTATTGTTCGCATGGATACTGCCTTTTAATGGCGACACATAAACATGATTGGATAACCTAAGGCGTCCCTGCATCTAAGGCGAATTATGCGAGAGGATCATGACTCCCTGCAGGGCCGTCACAAGCTGGAGTATCGTTGCGGCATGCCATAAACACCATAAACAGTTACTAATATTTAACTGGGAAATTTCGAAAGGAGACTTAAGCTTCCGCTCACTATACGTACAGGTATGGGGGCCATTCACCGGCACTTACAATACACGTGTTGTCTCGTAACACTGTGCACATACCAACCCCCCCTTTTCTTACCTTTTTCTCACGCTTTGGTCGCCTTGTTGCCTTGTAGCCCTGTCTACATCATTAGGCGATTGCCAAGTTCAATGAAAATCAGGTTCTGTTGAGGTAGCTTTTTACAGATTCTAGAGTCCAACGTATGCCGATTATTACGCATGCCCCCTTTGCTGACCAGTGGCAAGTTGTCAGTGCAGATCATAAGTACAGGAGCAAGACATTAACTTACCTAACTTATTACGGCACATACAAACTTGGAAGGGAGTATTGCGTCGTTTGCGTATTAATTTCTACTTTGAGTCCCTATCTCCCGTCAAAACAGGCCCATTAGGCAACCTGCCTGCATGCATAGGTAATTAATCGAACACTTGGGGTCTAAAAGATGATACGATACCAACCAACCTTTCATGCCCGAAAACAAAATTTTCTGCAGAGATAGCTTAATCACAATTTGACGGGTTCTAGAAATGGTTGGAACGTGGCGATTCCTGCAGCTAGTACTTCGTGCGCATATAACTCGGGCGTATATTGTGGATATCATGGATTCATCATAGCAAGTAAAAGAAGACGGCGGGGTGCTCGTGCACTCCCGAGGGATCTTCTGATGCACACGAGGAGTACTAATGTATAAGACGTAGGCGAAATTATTCTAGTCTACCTGGTCTTAAAGACTATAGACAGCAAGGAGAGCTAGGTAATATATACGATTCATTAATATGTATCTTCTATAGTTATCCCTCGAGATCCACTAGAGCGAGCACGTAGGTGAAATTAGGCTTGGCGCGTCACCTGCGGTCGTATTAGGTAGCGTATACATGCTGTAGAGAAAAGGGGCTATGTAGCAGTATCTAAGTTTTTAAAATCTAAACACAAGAGAAATAGTTCTAGATGTATGCTAGAGGATATTGATTGCCACTGCCATGTATGCCCAATCCGATCTATGCCTACCGTGGACGTCGTTTTTAGGAGGTACTTAGGCTTTCCTACGTTGCTAATGCAGAGTAATGCTTCAGCTTATCATAGTTGATTTAGCCTTTCGAGGTTCAGGTATCATTATACACCAGCGGGAAGTCACCTACAATATGAAACTACCGTAGTCATAAGGGTGACAAGAGAGCTTAGAGTTTAGGGGTTAAAGACAATTAATCGTTGCGAGAATTGTATCTATAAGAACTCAAAGTACTCGACCCGGAGAGGTACTGAATATTTCGACCAAAACATGCTTATGCTACGAGGGCATTGCTGCGTGTTTAAAACTACATGACATAAATTTGTATACCCGGAGTCAGTATTGCATTTGAAATGCGAAAGGTGAATTGTGTGAGATTATACCCATTGTATAGCATCTCTTTATATATGGTAATACATACAAATAGGTACTTGGGGAGAAGTCAAACGGTTTCCCTTCATTTGGCCCTTAAAACTCGACTCTGGATCCGAATCCTGTTTACCCCTTACGCGCTTTTCGTCACATTCCCATCAACATTCCCACCAGCTTGTCCCATATAATCTTCACGATATTACGACTAACTGTGGGCTGGGATGCCGGGTTCTGTTTGCGTGCTTGCTGAGGTGGTGCCAGGATCAGTCGCCCACCCCTTGTAGACTTTCTACCCGCTCCGTTCGAAGGCATCGTGGGTTTAGATAGTAAAAGAAGCTCAAGTTGCGTATGGTCCGTCTAGGAGTTAGTGTATCGACCGAAGATATCGGAGGTGGCAGAAATCGATAATTCAACACTATTTGGACGAGTCCTTGTGTCTCTAAAGCAAACTAGAGTTAACATATTGCTAAAACCAGATCATAGAATGAAGTTATATAGACAAGATAGAGTGCTTGCCTTTTGATACGGACGTAACCGAGGATTATTGGATAATTGTCGATACTTGGTGCTCGACTCTAGGTAGGGATAGGATTCTAAAGATTTTTGTCTAGAATCATAATAATTCGGGGGATATCACGAAATAAATAGTGATCGTGTATTCCTGTTTATTACTTGGAGTGTCTGCACGCGTCTTTAGCACATTTCGAGCATGGGTAACGGGGTGACGCCATGCGGTGCAGGAGGAGACGCGGGTAGCCCTCCATCCAAGGAAAGATCTTTTCCTGGCATGGCTGTGAACCGAGCTAATGATGTTTAAGGAAATTGCTAGTCGTCTATACACTCAACAACCGAGTTAAGGATAAGGATGGCGGTGAGATCCTTACTATCACGGAGGCGGAGTATAGAGTAGAACGCGATGGAGACGTGACGAAGGCAATCGTGGGTAACCGTGAGTCCACCGGGTTTGCATCCGGGCAATAAGTATATCGTAAGTATATCGACGCATTGGCAATACAACCTTGTTACTCACCAGAATGCGCTAAATCCAATCACTACCACTATTTCGCATCAAATCCCGCGTCCCACAAAGTAGGTGCCTGGCCTTGAAGAATATAGCTTCTGATAAATTGTCAAATGTATAGGTTAGGTTAGTTACTTTTCAAAAACATTGTTTTGGGGGGAGAGGGGGGGGGTATGAACAACCAAGTTTTTACAGACCTTTTAGCACCGAAATCCAGGGTGGCTTGTACACTCAGCGCCAAGGTTACGTTACGCTGGCTTAACGCTGGCCCAAAGCTAGATCTCTTCCGTCTCTTCTATATCTTCCATCTCATCTCTTCTTGTTAATAGACCTAATACCATTCCCACGTCGGATTGAAGAGATGTGGTATTAATTCATCTCCTCGCCAATGCCCTGGCAAATAATGGACAAAGATGGCCGTTCGTAGAAGTCCCTCCAGGTGTAGCGCCGGGTCGAAGAGAGGTAGCTGTAGTATAGGTACCTGATAAGGGCCTTAATCGTCGCTGTTTGTAGTAACCTGTCCCGATTTCCAGCTCCCGGCATTGAGCTTAACATTCTGAATCAGATTTGGGCTTATAACAAGCATCGACCAAAGTCCATATTGTAATAGGCATTCATGTCTTTAAGCCAAACTTCCTCAGGAATACTTTCTTCCAATTGGATCGAGCGTGGTTAAGCTTGATCAAATTATCTCATTGATTCCATACCCAATAGGTGGGGTATGTGAAATCCGATTTTGGGACTCCATCGTGTCTCTTGAAGCTAACATGATAAGCTTTAACAGCGACTTCAAATGCATGTAGCTTTATATCTTATAACCTTTTTTGTTTTTGTTAATATCAATTTCCTTTTATTACATTCTTTATTTAAGGGTAGGAAGAAGAGTGCAGCTTACAGCTTTGTAGAAGGAGGTATGTATTAGGCATTATGGTCCGTGCGCTATCCGTTGCAAGTCCAGGGGATCGGGTCTGGGGTAAATTAGCTAGATTAGCGGATATCTCCACTATCCTGCGGATCTTCCCGAGAGAAGGTTGAACCTTTTCTATTAGTACCCATTAAACTTCAGCCCTAACGGATCCGAAGAGGCAGTTCCGACGTACGGGATACGGATATCGGCTATGATATCGGCTATCAAATAAGGTATTGTTACCCGTACGTAATTGCTTCCGGTAACAGCCACAGATCGGGAGGCTGTTGCTGCACGACATATTATGCTGCATATTCGTAGCCCACGAATAAGACGTAGAGATCATTATCGTGAGGTATTATAGGCGCTTTTCGCGCCTCCTAAGAAAGAGCGGGACCGGCTATAATCTAGTCAGTAAGAAATAGGAGAGAAGAGGGGTATTTGTTACCAAATCAAGAGCCTTCCTCCATACCGAACACAAGCTATAGTGCCAATAGGGACCAGTAAATAAGAATTACCAAACTAACAGTATTTCGATAAAATATTCGTATTTGCTTCGTAAGAGATAGGTAGGTAGTTAAACAGTCTGAGGTGCCAAAAATAAGAGGCCACGATGGCATGTATTGTTGTTGCCGGAAGGCCGAAGTTGGAAGGTTCCTGTAAATGATTTAACTACCCAGAAAAAGAACAAAGGTTTGAGGAGAGGGGGTCAGAGTGTAATAGGTAGGTAATCTTAAGTACCTTTTATATGGATCCTACGGTTGGCCACTTTCTTTCCCAACTTCCAAGTAATAATGCAATCGTTGCTGTTAAGTCTCTCTGATTCTGTCCAGCCCCTATACATCATTTAGTAACGTACGACAGTCGTAAGAGTGAACGCGTATTTAGAGAATTTATACCTATAAACCATGAGGGAACATAATAACAATCATAAAAAAGAAATTTCACGCGACCGTGTAGGTCTTTATATCGCGACAGTACACTACCGGGCCCCTGCTAGCGACTAATAATAGCTTGGTACGAGAATACAAGCCTAAACCCCGGAGAGTAGATAGGTAGGTAATTATCCCCTATTCCAAGTGTACAAACAGTATAGGTACCTATGTAAAGCATACCGGTCTACTCTTAGCTAGATTATACAACGCTTCATCGATTCTTCGATGCCCTTATGGCTACTACACAGTTATTATTAAACAAGTTCGAGAAGCCATAACATGGGCGCTGAGCTGACCAACATTGGAACTACAAGCTACTTTATCGGCGAAAGCCGTCAACTTTCTCTTATCAATGTTAAGAAGGTACAAAACAAGCAGGTATCCGAGTCGAGATAGTTAATATAAGGATCAGCATACTGGTTCTGCTGTGATGCGAACCTAGCATTAGAAGAACAGCTGTATTGTAGCGAGTAATTGAAAGTTCATACTATGCGGGACCGCAAGTATTCTTACAAGCAGCTCTTCGTTTTATCCTCAAGCTATAGACTTGGATCCAACCAAGTACCTACGTACTATCAAGTAGCTCGAGCCTCTAAACTATATATATGTCTATTTAGGATGTCTATTTAGGTGTAGAGATATATACTCGTAGATTCCTTTCATGCAAAGAGCTATTCGTGCTTAAGGCTAATGCAACAAAGTAGCCAGATGTTGGTTCCATCTGATATTTAGATGTCACTGTTGTGCATTATCTTCTGCGCGGGGAAGCCATCGTACATGTAGCGGTTAGCCGATAGAGACTAGGGCGCGACTCTAATATATCAGTCACGGATGTAAGTCTATTCTAGCGAATCACGCTGCCCCCTTCTTTGGGCTAATCTTCAGACTCTCAATCTGCCGAGTTCGCAGAGCCGCAAAAACCACTTCACCGAAGTCTCAAGCGATAAGATGATGCCTTGTCCTTTTGTCCTTTTCCGGACAAGAGGGAAATATGCGATGCATATATTGCAGATATTTATTAGGGCCCGTCACCCACTGGGTATCATGCGCCTATTGACGAATCTAACGCTCCTTTCCTTCACAATCCTTCACTATGACTACACCGGCTCGCTTAGAAGAGGGCCATGAAATGAATAGGATCCCCGGTAGCAGTGATGCTAATGAAGGTCCTGCAGAGCCTAGTGCGATTTGAACATGCCTTAATATCCTTTCCGCAACTAATAACTCTTCTAGGAACTAGGAACAACAACGCCGGGCATGAAAACTTTCGTGGAGACTCTGACTTTAGTGAGTAAACTAATACACATAGATGGCTAATAGTTTAGCTAATCGACAAGATAGTTGATGATGCGCCTGCAGGCTGGCCTTCTATTGCCGCTACTCAGTTATACTATCCCAACTTCAGTATTCATCGACGTTTCTCCTACCTTCTACATCGGGTCCTCATAGATCAGGAAACGAAGCTCGCGTATCTCGAGAATGAACTAGAAAAGCTCGATAAAAAAGACAAGGAAAACGATGCCGACAGATTGAATTCTCTGCCTTTCGATCCGGAAACGTTACTTGCCAGCCACACTCCAGCTCAGGCTCAATATCAACCTACTTCTATCCAAACATCCCCGACAACATCGAAAGCAGGAAAGGAGCAAAAGAAGACGAACGAGGATAACCGATGGGACGACAAAGACCTCATCCTGGAATCCGCAATATCGAGATTGAAGAATTATCGTTAGTACTATACCCGCGAGTTAGTCTTGGATAAATAATAATAAACAGTGGCTTGAAGATGAGCTACTCCTTCTCGGTAAAGAAACGCAGAACCTGCCACGTATCTCTAGAAGAGAGCATAGGGCATTCTATGACGAGGTGGAGAGCCGTCATACGCTTTTTGATGCATCAGCATACCAGTTCCTATATCCAAACGATGACTTCGTTACTACAAATACCGACCGTGTGCACCACTACTTTGAAAGATTAATATACGGGGACACACCCATCAAGAAAGTGAGTACTTATCTTCTATACACTCATCAAGTTCAACAAGGACCCAAGTCTACTACTACTACTACTAAAACCCCTTTTTGCTAATATTCAACCAACACTTCCAAGCTCATCAAGGGGATCTTTGGGCGAACGGACGAGAACTTTAACCTCGAAATTGACAACCGGATTTTAGTCGTTGCCTTCAAGGTCCTCGTAGTATTCACGAGCGGATTACTACTGCTTTCTCCAGTTGCTATACTTCTCCTTGTGAACCTATCTAGGAGCCTTTCATTCGTAGTCGTGGTTGTTTTCAGTTTTGCATTTGTAGCTGCCTTGACCTGTTTGAAGTCTAATTGGGACACAATCCTCGTCGGCCTAAGCGCATATATGGCGGTACTCGTCACATTCCTATCGAACCTGGAGCAGGGAAAGACTTAACCTCTTTTTGAATGATGATGAGGCGGGTGCTTGATAAACAAACGAGACACTCTTTTAAATAAAATCCATCTTGGATTTCACATTCTACATTTCCTACCATACTACTGCCTGTGCTCCTCTGTGATATATATATAACCTATTAGATCTTTATATTTATTATATTTATTATATTTCCGGGTTCGGCATATGGTGTAAGGTACGGATTCCTGTTAAAACTATTTTTAGGTGCTACACAAAGCAGCTATGGAGTAAAAAGGTAGATACTTAACTAAGATATTCCATGTAAAGACCTATAAAGTGGTTGTAAAGTGGTTGTTAGTTGTATGTAACGGCTTCGTGTTAAGGGGGTAGATCTGTTTTCTGTCAAATGCGTAATTCGGGCCAATCACATATTACACATATATTTCTTACCCTACGTATAAACATTGATCTGATTTAATCAAACACCAGCTTTACAGACGGCTCTAAGCGCTTATCCAGTCCGTATACCTGGCTTTTGTCGCGTAATCCGAGAGACTCGTAACCATCTCTGCAAAGTTTCGGACGAAAAAACATCCTATAAAGAAAGTCGAATTACTTCAAAATGTTAGAGTTAATGGAATGACGTTGAAATTCCGATATTTCTACTGGTCGCTTAGATAAACGCAGGCTTAACAAGCACGGCGCGTAAAGATTTGCCGTCCCCCTTAAACATGATTGGTGCTGGGGCCCAGTATACAACCAAATCGTACATGATTTAACCAGGCTGTACTTCCTTCCATGTACCGAAGACTTCGATTCTTGAAATTAGCTAGAGTACACGTGTCTCGCTTTTATATTTATAGAATTAGGACTAACTTCTTTGAGCTCACACATCTCAACGCGTTACCCATAGCAGCTCGAGCATAACGTGTCAGGCTTATTCACCTCGCGGCAGATACCTCAGGTACCAACTGTTCCGCATTGTTTATTCCAAACAGTGATTGACACTCGCTCTACCCCGGCATTTAGTACCTTATCCACATATAATCATGTAACTCGGCTTATATATATTAACCTGCTGCCTGATAACAGGTCCAAATCCGTCGAAGGCCTCATCTTGTTGATAAAAGGTAGCTAGCCTCGTCAAAAATATCTTGCTGTATCCTGGGGGTTGGCAAAATATTCTCCGAAGCGCTACGCTAGACAGCTAAGCGATGATACAGTGAACGCCATATACTACGAAAAGTTTCTCTACTTTAGATAAGTTAGGATATGCACCTAGCCAAGTAAGGAATGTAAGTTAGTGCAATGGACATGTAAATTAAGGCATGTAAGTTAAGGCATGTAAGTTAAGTACCTAGGTATAGGTGTAGGCGTAGGTATAGGCCTAAGTATAGGCATAGGTATAGGTACATAGGTATTTCTAGGCTACCCTAAATTGTTTAACCATCTAAATCATCACAATTGCCATGACCTGACGCTTAAGATTGAATCATTCAATCCAACCACCTGGTCTATCATTGCGGGTGTCATCAACGGGGGTCTAAGGAAGTCCTGCAGCGCGCACAGACGAGGCTGCCAGTTCATCATCGATAATAGCGCTCATCAGTTCGATTCCTTACTGTGGGAATACTTAAGGACAATCTTACTATACTGTCAAACATGCTACTATTCCCATATGATTGATACCTACCTACCTAGTAACGGTATGATACGTGTACATCTAGCTAGCCGACTACCAGGTCGCATATTATGTGGAGCAAGAAATTTTTCATGTACATAGCAAGATGAATTGTTTTTAAGAAGTTGTTGGGGCTGAGCTCTGGGCTAGCATAGATGGGCTTCCGCCCGACTATGGTGTAGGTACTGTACTTCTTCGCATGCTACATAGATACATCCCCGCAAGGCATACTCGAATGTACCGGGACATGCCAGGACATGTAAGGGGAAATTGTATCTTAACTTACCTATTCTGACCATTCTTTACGCTGGTTCGGCAAGTGGAGTTCCCGGCTGATAACATTCCCACTCTAGAACTCTCTTCCCGTAGATACAGTGTGTCTGTTGCGCAGGTGAGAGTTATGATTACTGGATACATTATTGGCTACGCTTAAGTCAGTAAAAGAATCCCGCTCTGGTTGTGTCTAGAATCATGTAACTATGTATCTATCGCTCTCTAGAATGAGTTTCGGAGTCGCTTGATAGCGAAGCTCGAGTGGTGGCTCGAGGAAATGAGATGCGAAATGCAAGAATGCCGATTTTTCATTTTTTCCCAAGAACATTAATTCTTCCCAAGACTGTAGCCTACCTGGGCTACCCAGGTAGGCACCTAAGAATTATTTCTGATACAACGGAAGTCTAGTTGAATGTTACTATTAATTGTACATAGTCTTGTGAGCATAACTAAGACGATACTGCATCCCTCCTTTTCACTACGCTTTGGCGATTGGGTTTCATTTCTTTACGGCAATTAGTGCCAAGTCATTATTGCGCAAACATTAATAACACTTATTGATTGGGTGGTTCTAGTCTATCTATGTAACTTAGGTAAGTACATTTCAATTTTAATACTGCAAGGCTGGGGTCTTGGTGTTTTCTCTACCTATATAGGTACGTAGAGGCGGTATCTCCTTATCCTAGTAAACCAATTATATACCTGTCTAACTCCTAGCATAAAGCTTCCATAAGTCTCAAATCACGCAGTCCAGCCATTGAACTTTCTTCGTAGTCCTTTAAGCTCCCCTTCGTGAATTTTCGGCTAATAGGGGGTGGGGATTGGAAAGAGGGGAACGAGTCTGTTCCGCGACATAGATATCCGTTCCCCTCGAGCGGCCGCGTCTTTTGTTCGGTCTATGGGTGTCTTTTCTGCCCTTTCGCGACCAAGTGAAAAGCCCACACATGGCGTTGTGCAGAGAAAGAATGCTAATTGGCGATCTCAACTTGTCGACTTGGACTTATAAGAAGGATTCTGAGAATTGTAATTTGGTTGGGCTTCAGAAGGAATGCTGATCTAACGAGCAGTGTAAGCAATTGTCGCAGAACATAGAGTAATGAGAGACTACGTCAATAGGATAAGGGCATTACCTCGTATCAGGGACTCTTTTCTCAGTAGTCTTACTTGACTAGACAATATTGTAGAGGGAGAGTTGTAGGTTTCTATGCACATTTATTGGTAACAAGGATGCGGAACTATTTTGTAGTCGAGGAAGTAAACCCTAGGGCTTCAAAAGAGGACACAACTGCTTATTGTCTAAGAGACTCACTCCTCAAAGGCCATTCGAGATAGCATGGATATACAAGGATGCATTGGTGGAGATAGTTGAATGGCCGTGCACCCTTGACGTGGTGAGTGCGGCTCTGTCCGATACACTAGAGCAGGAAATACTCCATGATCACAGTGTAAGGCGAGTCATAGTTGAGGTACTCATGCGCCGTGCAATTCCGCGCCAGTGAAAATAAACCCTTATAATGAATACGGAAGAGTACATGGTCAATAGACTACCTACATATAGCGAGTACAGTTCTTGTATTCGAGCTTAATGAGAATAGACTAATGGAACATGCTGGATATTCTTTTGGTGTTGGGAGTACCAAGTGGAATTTCTAGAGTCGCTGTCCCTGTCCCTGTCGATGCGAACTGGCCTAGTATCGGTAGAAGTAATCAATACATATTGACAGCACGCGTTGCTTTAAGATGTGACCCACTGAGGGAGCAAGGGGCACTGCCAGGAATATGATCCTAGAGCCAATCTGCCATATCATGTGCCTGGGTAGAATTTGTCTTTCAGTATGTGTTAACATCTGTATCTGTAATCTGTAGTGTAGTGGAATAGTCCCCGTTTCGGATTCTGTTGCCTCGTAAGAGGTAAAATTATGAATATGGAAGATTTTGGCGATTGAATAAATTCCAAAATTCTCCGTCGGCTCGTTAATCTTGTCCTCCGCGGTAAGCCATAAGCTCAGGCTTTTTTTCCCTCCTTTTTTTTTTTTTCTTTCTCTCCGCCAATTTCATATTACGAACTAGGGCCACCTATCGGGTCGCATTGGTGGCGAAGGAAATTCTTGCTTCATTGAAAAGGTCCCGTTTGGTTGATAGGACATTCGATCTCCGACGGCGATCCGAACTCCTAAGAATACCTCCGCGATGTCCCTTATCGATGTCCCTTATCGATGTCCCTTATCGATGTCCCCAATTGAATCGAATCAGCATGCCACATGGCTGCCCAGGGTATTCGAGTCATATATATATATGGCTGGATATATGTGGCTGTAGGTGTGCTGTAGGTGGCTAAGTTGGTGCCTTTCAAGCCTCGATAATTGCTTTCAAACTGCTTCCATTTTCCTTCTCCGACTCTTATATTCATGTCTCTCAGCGAAGTTGATGAGATCCGATTGGAAATCAATTGCAGATCAATCCTTTTGAGATGAAGTAAAAATCAAAGGTTGCGGTACTCGAAAATTGGCAATAACTGATCGGTACGGACCGGCTCGGGTGGTCCCGAACATGAGCATCGTGCCGAAAAAAAAAGGGGGTCTGAAGCGGCCACGATGATTTAAAGGCGGGGTGCAGAAAAACCCTTCATCCGAAACCCGGGCTTGGTTAAAAGTCTGACGATATAGCTGAAAACGACAGCCCCCTAGACTGTTACCTGCGCTGCATGTACGTTTGCCAATCAAATGTCCGTCTTGAGAGTGTTGGCGCCACGCGCATGACCTCTCGTCTTTTTCCAGCCTTCCTCATCCAGCCAGATGCATGCAGCCTAACCCATCTCGAAGGACAAGCTGAGCTTTATATGAATCTCCTCTCCAGAACCCTTCTTGCACCCCTAAAATAACACTCGTTGCGTAAGCGGAGGGGTCAGCCAGTATATCTCGAAGCCAGTTTGATAATAATGAACATTGAACTTTGGTCTTACTGCTTTCATAGCACTTATAAGCTATCTTTCGTCATATTGAGACTGACCAAGAGAGGACGAGGCTTGGTGGAATGGAAGATGGGTCGACTGCATTCTAGTCAGGCCGTGGTGCTTTTCAAAAGTAACATTCAGGTTAAAAAATCATGTCAAAGTCAGAGTGGGAGATGATTAGTCTTATTCCCATTTGGATACTCGGAGGGAAGGTGGGGTGAATAATATCTGTCGAGTAGGATGCTCAACCATGGTATATCATGTCTCACTGCAAACGAGATATCCCTGTGACATGTATCCAATCTCGTTGGCACCATCATCGGAGTTCTATCGGCCGTTTCATGATTGGATAGGGTTAATACGAATAAACTATAGTAATAGAGGAATTCATATTCACCCAAAAGATAGGTATTTATTACTCCGAGTCTCTTAAGCTTCACTTACATCATATTTTTGATCGCATTTACTTCTCCCATGCGTTATGATCAATAACTCCGCCATTGCGTATCCCAACATGCCTAATGGCTTGAGATCCGAGACACTTCGATATCTTTTGAAGCCACATTGAAAATTCCCGTTTGAACCGAAGCGTCACTCTTGTAGTTCACACTCCTCTCAGGGCCCTTAGCAGGAGACGTAGCATTACTACGCCCTATTAATAATATTCATGTTATTCATGTTAGTAGAATATACTTATTTATTGGCAATTCAAACAGGGCGGAGCAGCGTCCCATAGGCTCGATCTAAAGCGTAACAGGTGAACATCATATTACGCTGAAGATCAACAACTATATTCTTCAGAGTCAAAGACGCAGCAACTCGTATGATAATAGGTTCCTTGGTTCATCGAAGGATTTCATATGGCACCACTCTTGAGGCTGCCGGTTGAGATGAGTATTGATGGCAAGCCCAGGAGTAAAAGCCCCGCCAATGCGAACGAAACTAACTGGCATTTGTCATATAGGGGTCAGCCTATTATACCTCTTAGAATGACGACATTTAGTAAAAAGGAGCCTGCTTTGCCCCCTTATTAGGAGTAGCTTCTATATCAGGTAGCTCTCAGGAGAGGCTTGAGCGATACGGTATCCACCTATCTACCTAGGTAGGTGGGTATTTCGACGGATAAAACTCAGCCTCTTGACCTTCTGTCCGTCATACCCATAGCCACGATGCTGATGATCGAGGCTCTTAGCCGTATTCCTACGAACATAGGTCAATCAGACTCTTGGCCTTAATGCCTAACGCTAGAAACGGTAATGAAGCCATCTAGGTTCTACGCCAAGTGGCTTCCGTGTTACCCTCATACCATAAGCCTGGTTTACACGATTCCAATGTCGTCTCTAAGAGGTCGCCTTGATAGGTATTCCAACCCACACTAGATTGCCATCAAATGATCATTTGTCAAGATGAGTAGATGTTAGCTCAAACATTTGAGAGTGTTGCACTCCTTCGTTAGCACGCCGGATTTCATTGGTTCGTCTTTGGTATACCGCTTTCTATCTTAAGAACTAAGCACCTTCAAGTGAAGGATTTAGCGTAGTATATTGACGAGGCTTCCACCGATATCTGCCCCCATCCTCACCGCTCCATCGCGACTCGCCCTTTAAACACACGACGTTGAAGCATCTTCTCTTAAGATCAAATCGCGCTACACCCTCCTTAAGATACTGGCCAATTTTCCAACCACTTCGGGGGCTAAATTGGGTATTCAAGCATATTAGAAAGTTATGAATGCTCTTACCAGAACTCGTATCGACGATCGATGTGGCGATATGTCCAGTAGGGTCAGGCGGTGAACCCGATGCCCCGCATATAAATATCAGAGGAAAAAACTCAACATTAGCATAAAAATGGAATACAGAGCAGCATATTTCAGTAAATTTCCTCATTATGTCGAACTCATTCGGTGCTATCCCGGTACTTCCGCTAAACAACATGCAGCTGCACAACAACGTTGCTCGCCAAACTCCAACTGCCCCTTATAAGCCGCAATTACATCCTAACATATACGAAAGGATTTCAACTGGTATGTTTACGTGTACAATTCTATGGTAGCAACATATTCCTTTAATTAACACCTACGTCCTAGCCAAGAAAGCAGCCGGCTTAGAGGAGGAGGATAACTTCTATACAGACGAAGACATCGGTAAGTCGAATTACCAGATGCGGTTTCCCGTGGGAAAATCCCCCCAATAACGGAATTAAGTGAACTACGCGCCTCGTGGCTGGCCTAATATAGCGTCGCGGCAGACGTATTTTGGCAACCATAACAGCCATAGGGGCTTCGAACCCCTGACGCACTACCTACTCACGTCTTACGAACTAAAGCTCTCCGTCATCGAGAATGAACTAGACGAGATGAACTGCGAGGATGTAAAAGAGGGAGGAGAGCCCCTATGGTCGCTTCCTTTTGACCGCCAGCAATTCATCACCCGTTGCCGTCAGGGGGTTGGACATCTGCCGCCACAATGTTCGGGGTCAAACTTGGACGAGATCGACCGTGCGACGCAGAGGGAGAATATGACCATGAGCGCTAGGAGTTTACTCAACGAATACTGTAAGTTGCGGAACAGAAGTTGAAAGCGCATAGACTAATGCTGGATGTCTCCTTAGTACAGCTTCTTCTCCTGCAGCGCGACATCAAGAAACTTCCGCGCGTGTCTCGGAGCGCACACGAGGCGCACTTCAACATGGCACAGAGAGACCAAGGGCTTAATGATCAGGCGTGCACATTTATGCGCTACATCGACGATTTCGTCAGTACCGAGCCAGACGCGTTTTTCCGGCGGTTCGAATCTTTACTGTACTATTCAAACGATCGCCGGTTCATGGCAAGTTGGATTCATCAACTTCCCCCTTTCCCACTTCCTTTCCATCGGTCCCTTTCTTTCCATTTACCTGCCAAACTAACATCTTCCTAAAGAAACCACTGAAGTATCTCTGTCGCTTTTTCAGCCGATCTACTCTTCCTTCCTCCATCCCTCCTGACGGCCCGCACATGACTTATAGCCTGCGGCCTCCCCGGTTATTCATCAAAGCCTTTCTTGCTATTGGCAGTCTGTTGCTCTCGCTACTGCCTATCGCGCTCCTATTTTTAGAGACGAACTGGTCGCGCGCAGAGTACTTGGCCGTTGTCGTCATTTCCTCCGCCATTTTCGCTCTTGTCATACTAGCCTTTGAACCCCGTACAGTGCCTATGCTAGTCAGTCTTAATGCATACTTCGCCGTACTCTCCACGTTCTTATCGAACTTACCTATGTAGTCACGATATGACCTGAGACGGGGGCGATATTATGGTGAGCTAAGCTCTAGTTTGCTACCGGGGGATGATTATGTGTGTGATGGAGGGATGACGGAAATGAGTGATGAAAAGGGGTCACGACAAGAAAGGTAAGATAAACACGATAGTGTTGATAACTAAAAGCTTACTATCATGTAATATAGGCTATTTTAGGTCGGAAGAGCCTAATAGTCTTCACGAATAGATATTATACATAGTGTAGCGAACACGAGGTCATCTTAAGATGAACCTTTACGATCTTTTTATTACTAGCTTCTAGTTATTCTTCCAAATAGAAGATTTTAACTTTTGTTATGTATAACCAAAGACTTTTAGACCAGTCGTTATCGTACGCTGCCCGTGGATAGTGTCCGTAATAAGAGTATTTATCCATGCGCGAGCATTTATTCCCTCTCACTGCGAGACAGAGTTGAATGTAGCTTGTGTTGCTTCATCAAGGAAATACAAACAAGCTCCAGAATCACTAGCCCTAACATTGTAACCCACACACTCCTGAAGGCTTCCATAAATGACGCTATGACACCATCATACCAGCCATCAGGGAGGTGCTTCAATTCGTCTAGATCATCTCTGATCCTATGAATCTCTTCCGCTGCCCCAGGAAGGTCGCCAAATCGCTCCCATAGCTCAGTTTTAAGTACGTTTTGATAGATGGCTGATGCGATCGTCACACCGATCGTTCCACCGACGGATCGAAATGCGTAAGTAGCAGAAGTAACTACGGCTTGGTGGGAGTGGTCTACGGCTGCTAAACAAGCTAGGAGCGTGATAGTAAGCATGCCCCCCTGGCCGGAACCAAGAAATAAGAAGGCGATCATTAGGTGCCATGCTGGAGAGTCCTCATTGAGAGTTGTGAGGATGATGACAGAGGCTACTTGAAGTAATACAGCAAAGATACCTAAGGCCAACTATTGCAACATTAGCCTTCTACGAAAACCCCCGAAATTGCTTACTATAAATGTCTCGATTTGGAATAGGGGCGGCTATTAAGTAGGTCACTCGAAATCTTGAATGCCTCGCCACCTCTAAAAAGGGAATGATGCATATGATGCTAAATCCAGAGGTCATTAAGAACTTACTACTTCACAGTTAGTATATACAACGAATAAAGCACTAGACACAAGACGAATCGCAAGTAAATATGAGGAGCAGGGATTCGAAGCCTCAGGACAGAGTTTTCTCATACGTACCATATCGACCGGTTTTCCTCATAATGAGCCCGCTTCCAATAGAACATATAGATATTCCGATAGGTGCAAAAAGGATTACTACTCCAGAATCTGTCGAAGAACTTCCGCGAGACTGCATGTAAAGAGGGATATAGAAGAGAGCCATCATGTTTATCATCATGCCTAGCAAGTTCGTCATACAGGCTGTGAAGACTGTACGATCTAAAAGAAGGCGCACCGGGATAATCGGTTGTTTAGCACGTGATTCCCAGAGAATGAAGGCAATAAACGCTACTAGTGAAAGCGGCAAAGTAGTTAGCGGAAGGGGATGGATCCATGGGACCAAATTCCCACCGGCATTCAAGCCGAGCAGCAATAGGACCAGAAACAAAATGAGTGACAATACACCCGTGAAGTCGATGCGAGCTAGGTATGACTTTTCTGATACTTTGGGTGGTATGCGGACAAGATAGGCAACTAGACAAGCCGAGACTAGAACTAGGGGAACCTGGATCAAGAATGCCAGACGCCAGCCCCAAGAAGAGTTGTCATTGACCAGACCACCAAAGACGCCACCTAGCATGGCCCCGGCTCCATAACATATATTACCGATCCCCTGGATGACTCCTCGGTTCCGCAGAGGGACGAGATCGGTACCAAGAAAAGTGGATATGGACATGAGGCCGCCGCCTCCAATGCCAGCGACAACTCGTCCAAATATCATAACGTTTTGGTCCTGCGCGAGACCACAAATGAGATTGCCGACAGCAAAGAAGATATTGCTGAACACGAGGCCGGGGCCTCTCCCGAAGATATCCGTCAATCTTCCGGAGATGGGTTGGCAGGCAGCATTTGAGATAAAGTAAGCAGTTGCAAGCCATGATAATAGACTCAAGGATTGGAACTCGCTAGAGATGGGTGCCGAGAGGGTGGCGATGATGGTAGAATCGATGGCGCCGAGAAACACGCCTATCCAGCAGGTGAAGAGGATGAGCCACAGCTTCAACCCTTTCACTTCTTCGACGATGATGATCTGCTCTTCGTCGTTGTTGACCAGCGGAGACCCCTCGGCCGAGACATCATTCCCATTCTGATTGCTCAGTAGCGGCGTCCTTTCGTCACTTTGGACGATGGAGTTTCCGTTCGCCGAAACTGGCGGAACGTGCTGAGCAGAGATGTCATCAGCCGCCATGATAGCAACTCGTCTGCACAGGTTAGAGCACCACTTCCACTTATTCAGGGGGCGTATCGATTAGGTATTTAAAAGTCGTTGGGCTTGCTGTTATAAAAATTAAATAAACCGTATCTATTAGCAATGAAAAAGAATAAGGTGAGAGCTAGACAGCGGTGAGATGTTTTCTCTAATTACTCAAAACGGGAATATCAAGATGGAGAAATCGATTCGGATTTAAGAGATACGCTATAGTCGGGATTTAGAAGGCTTAGGGGCGGTTGCGACGCTAAATAGTTCAATACCTTCCCCGAGCATCGGCAACTAGCGTGCGCCTTATCGGGAACCGGTATGCTGATGACACGGGATACAGCATTTGGCAAAACTGGCTATGGTGCATTTTGACAAGGATGCCAACAAGGTAACTAACTGTATACAAATACTTACAATGCAGCTTTTAGTTCAATAGACAATTGTATATATAACGGTTAGGTGTATTGATCAGAGAGATAGCCGTAAAACTTACACATAGGTACCTAGGTACTTAGGTACTCGGCTCTTGATGTTAAAAGCCGGAGAATTTAGACCCAAACTCGGCCCAGTTGCTCGGGAAACGATGTGTGATGCGCATATCGGAATGTACCTAGATACTTGAAGTATTTAAAGACATCATCATGTACGTAGTGTTGAAAGAAAGAAAAAGCGTATTAAAAGTATTACAAACGATATTATCGAAATAAAATATTATACGAAGTAGTTATTTGAAGTCGTCGCATTTGTAGTCGTTATTACTGAAGCCGCAGCAAGCTCTTATGTAGATAATCCGCAAGGATACATGGTCTTAGTACCACGAATAAAGCATGCGGGACTGACATCATATGTCACAGAGATAGCAATTTGGTGGCAGTAGTGGCAGTACGAGATGTGGCCGGGATGAGTTGTATGTAAGTATGTATGTAAGCAAGCCACTTTAGACTATGGCACCAATATCTAATAGTTATATGGAATATGGAGGAATGTTCGATCAAACGGGTCAATAGTTCAAGATTTCGTATGAAGGTTACATTCAAAGGACAATGAAATCGACGGGTATAGACTCGAGTATTCTCGACGAATATACTCGAGTTAAAGTGAGACAAATTAAGCATGACAACCCAATTGTCTTAGAGACAACTTGGAAGTTATGCCTCTTATACACACGGAGGATATTTCCAATCCCACTATTTTCTTGCGGTTAATGCGGGATAAATAAATGAAATGCCTGACCTCTTTATCATCAGTTCATCTAGTATTGGTTATGTTTGTAAACACCAGCAACGGCCCATCTGGAAGACTAGCCGGCTTTCTGCACTTCGTTTCTTCAGTTGCCCAGTGAGAACAGCGCTAATACAGAGCCCTCGTGAAGATAGTGGCTTAGCGCTTAGTCTTTGGTGGCGCCCATAGGCTGTGTTTACGTTCGCTAATGAACCAAAACAGCGCTTTTCGCAGTGGCAGTTCCAGTTGATTGTGGCTGAGCTTAAAATAGAATACCCCCCTTCCCCCCGGGACCCTCACTATTACATTACACGCAATCGCTATTCATCAGCGCGAGGGTCATTTGATGTCAGCTAAGGTCCATTACATAAACACAAAAACATTCAGATCCATTAACTAACTATCATAATATTTCATCGACCCGGTCACAATTAACTTTACATCGTCTCCAAACCTCCTTTTCCTTTTTTTCTTTTTTGGAAAAGAAATTTGATAAGTTTAATAAGATAATTTATACCTGTTATTTGAATCAAGGCTAAGTAGCCGGCGCGACATCAACTCGACTACCCGGATTCGAGTTAAAAGTCGAAACCTCTTCAAGCCCTTGTCATTTTACGTTTCGACATCGTCATCAGCCGCAACCGCCGCCCCTAAAATACGACGTAGCCTGCTTGGCTGTTTCCGTCCTGTAAGCTTCTTGTCGCACTGCCTTTTTCTAATCCGAAATCTTCTAGATGTTCGGCAAACCTTACAACGTAAACCTTCTACTCCTCTAGAACCGACATATTAACTTTTGACCTACAGAACTTAGCGTAGCCATTAAAATGGCATTGTTCGAGAAGTTGGACGTCAACCCGGATAAGGTGCCCAACACCAAGTTTGGCCTCCACATCTTCCAAGGCGTCCTTGCTATAGTTATATTCATCCTCGAGATCATCTTATTCCGAGCCGACGATTCGAAAATTAACGGCAATAATGGCTGGCCATTTGGTCTGGTACGTGCGAGGTCTCCTTTTGCTATGTCCCTTGCGGGAAAGAAAATTTAAATAGACAGCTACTTACAAGACCTACGGTAACAGTGTTTCTTATCCATCCCAGCTTGGATGTACTTAGCTTTGGCGCCGCGCTTTGAGCGAACTCGAAAGGCTGCCCAGCCTCATGTAATGGTCGTTACCGATACCATCTTCTGCATCTTCTGGCTATCTGCTTTCGCTAGCCAGGCCGCTTACAACACTGCCAACTCGTGCGGGCAAGCTTGCTCTGTTAGCAAGGCTATTGTTGGAATCGCCTTCTTCGAAACGTAAGCATCTAGCTAATAGCATGGTCTACTGGAGTATCTTCCACTAACTATCAGCATAGGTTAGCTTGGGCTGCAACGACAGCCGTTAGCGTATACACCTTGAGATACTATCAACGTACCGAGAGTCTACCTGGCTACGAAAACATCGGGACTAGCCAGAATATCGATCCGGACAAGGCGGCGTTCTCGATGGCGCCGCACGACGAGGAAGCATATGCGCCCGTGCAGATGGACGATCATCACGAGGATGATCACCATGACGGTCCTTACGACCCGGACTCGTTCGGTGGACGATTTGACAGCGATACGGCGTACAGACCACACAGCACGTCTCCGGCCCCTCTTGAGAACCCCTTTGATACCTACCGAACACACAGCACATCGCCATCGCACAGCGATCTGTACGGTGACCCCTACGGTTCTCAAACATCCAGGCCTCACATATACGTCCCACCTGCGGCAGAGTACGACGACGACGACAGGCCGGTGCAATTCCCCAGTGCGAACTACGACCGGACGTTGCATTAAAGTGTTTTATGTTGGCGTAACGATTTCCTGTTTCCGAGGATGCGTTTGGGAGCTGATGACGACCTTGGGGAAGTTCAAACTACCTACTTGGGTACATATGATAAGAGTCGTTTGGGACAGGGTGGCTGGCCAGTACAAAAACTTGACGACGGTGATCGGTGTTCCGGATACCTATTCCATTGTGGTGCTATGGGATACCATGATAGTGCCTACGATTGTTGCGTTTATATTTTGTGTTCCGATAGCATAGTGTGCAAATAGATCTTGCAGGGAAGGGTAAATATTGGCTTTATATCGGTATTCTGCAGTTCACTCTATTGTTTCGGTCAATGCGTATGCCTACCTATGTATCTAGATGTGAAAGACGGCAAAGCAGCCCATGCTTTTATAAGCACCTATATACCGAGGGCTAACTTCTCAGCCGGTCAAAATACTATGATCCATAACGCCTTGCAATGCAGAAAACTCCATCCACCAAGTTAGAGTCCCTTTGCCCCCTTTTTAAGCCGAGGAGCCCCTCCATTTCTTAATCCTCCTAGCAATATCCGCCTGTGTCTGCTGCATCGGGTTCAACTTGCGATCTCTCGACATAGCCTTAGTATCATCTCCATGTTTGTCTACAAGGCTCTGCAACCACTCAGTCTCCCTCTTGGTCAGGGTTCGTGGCTTTTTAATTATAGGCCTATTAGCTTCGTCCTCGAGCTGCGCAACGATCATATCATCCTCTCCATTCACATCCTCAATTCCACCCCACCCTTCGCCTTCTTCTTCTTCTTCATCTTCGTCCTCATCATCATCCTCCGAGTCAAGATCGTTGAGAGGATCGTTTAGCGGGTTTTCCTTCCGCTTTGAACCGTCGAGTACACGTATAATCTTGCCGTTCTCGTCCCGCTCCACGCGCACCTCGCTAATAATAGCTCGGGTAGGTTGACTGATGGCAAAAGGATCCACGGGCTTCGTAGCTCGTCCTTGCAGGGTTTTTGACTTCAAATTGGGTTCTACGCCACCGGTTGGCGCTTTCAGGTGGGACACAAGACCGAGACGGCGGTAGTTCTGCGTTGCGGTCTCCTTCTTATTCCTGTATCGCGATATTGTCTTAGCTCAGGTAATTTTGTATTTTCATTTCGGCATGCGACTAGAGGATACATATATATGAGATAGATAGGTATGAGGTATAGAGAATCCTTACCAGCTTTTAGCTACCAAATCATTCCCCAGCGGATTCAAGAGGCGCTTCGATCTTAACGATGAAGGCTGGCGGATGGCGGGGCGAGAAGAACGCCTCTTGCGCTTCTGGAGATCACGACCCATGGCTGTATCAGGTATAGTAATTTGACTTATTCAATTATATAATATACGTCGTATGAAAGGAACCGTCAGCTTGTGAGGTATTGCTGATGCGCGCTGAGGTTCAATGCTTGTTCGTTCGCTTCTTGTTTCACTAGAGATTAATCCAGCATATTGTAAAATGCTCCAAAATTTCTTACTGATGCATTGTTGATACTACTTAATGATAAGATAAGAATATAGTTGCTTATCTTATCTAGTATGCACGTGCATTCTAGCTGGTCAAAGCGTCCAAGCTGGCTGTCTTTCATCCTTCATCTTCCCCCACATGTTTTTTTTTAGGTACGTACAGCAGCTTCACATCGCGATTCTCCAATACTAAGGTGAAATTTCGTCAGCCTTTAGAATAAGTAAAACTACCTGCCACTCTTTTTTCTTCTTCTTCAAGGGTGAGTTGATACGAGCCTTGATGGGCAGCCTCTTGCTACATCGACCCATGCTGGCCGGGCTTGGCGTTGTGGATAGTTGTGAGGTGCTTTCAACATCGACCATTTATCATATACCATCTACTATCTACCGTATAAGTTGAGGAAGTCTTATACAAGTACCTATTTATCATGAAAATATGTGGGTTCGACAGGCCGTTGTCCACGGAGTCTTTTTCTATCTCCAGTCTACTCAAGCGAGGCGGGGCGGTGCATGAGAAAAGCGAAAAGCGATGTTGCAATATTCCTACGTGGAGCTGGAACTGGAGCTGGAACTGGAACTGGAACAACTAACGACTGTAACCGAATCCTCAAGTCCCGAGATGATTCCAAACGCAACAAAAAAGTACTACAGTACTATGATACTACACTCGACGTTACATACCCGCATCGCGGGTACTAGCTCTTCTACGGATACGAGTCCCCAACTCCTGTCACCTCGCTAAAGTTGCTTCAGGGCAATCGGCGAGAGTCTATAAATTTTAACTCCAAAATCTGATCGATCGCCGACTCCCTGCCCAGTAGGCTTTCGTGATCCGAATAATGCTAGGGTTCCGGGTAGGCCAATCGGTAGCTAAGTGAACTTCTGGAACCCGCCGATGCGGCCAAGCCCGCAATTCTGATGCGATGGCCGACCTACTGCATGCAGAGTTGCATAACAAGGGCGTAGACTAGTTATAGATCAGGAATGACCCCCGAGCGCCCTTTAATTCTCGATGCGAGTCTCGAATCACGGAGCCATTCCCCCAAAATGGACCCCTGGCTAGCAGATCTAAGACCTACTAGAACCCGCGAAGAAGAAGCTAAATTGTCGGGTTTCGGAGAGCGCCATCTCATCGTCTTCATACTTTGGTATGCTACCTCCGCGGAACAACTATCTCTACGCGCCGCCGTCATAGCAGCGCTGCGTGCAGACCCGCTCTAGCTAGGGACCCTGCTCTAGTGTCGATGTCGCGCCGACGGAAGATCTCGGATCCCGGAGTCTGTATCTACCAATGAATTGGATTGGGGTACTGAGATCATGAACTGGTTGCTTGATTGATCGAACCAATGGAGCGCTACTAACAGGTCTGGCTTGGTTGACGTTTCCCTGCGAAGGGGGGGCGACTCCATGCTCACCATACGATACGATCTACATACTACGGAAATCATCTAGATTTACCGGCTCCACATCTGGCGGCTTCCCTTATAGTTTGTAACATCGAATCTTAACAGAACGAGCTGAGGAGAAACCTGCCAACCAGCTGTCTCGGTTCGTTCGGAAGGCTGTTCACGGTGGTCAGACGACTTGCCGGCAGCTCTGTTTAAAGTTGTCAAAACCCGACCATACGTATTTGGACAATGGGTGAACCAAGAGGAAAGCGAGTCTGCTGACACGACCCGGGTATCTACCGTAGCTAGCACTCTAGGCTACGGTAGATCCTATCATCTTCAGTGGGTCTGACATACCGAGCAAAGGTGACCGGCGAAGGTGAGGAAGCGCCAGCTAACTACGTACTGTACGCCTCGACTCTGCAGTGACGATCATTCTAGATGTTGGGTGTGATAGCGTTAGTTGGCCGAGGAGTAGTGGGACGAACGATGAATGGACGAACCAGACTTTGCTCTTGTCGGCCTGGACCTTTGCTAAAGGGAAAAGAAGCTAAAGAGAAAAGAGCAAGTAAAAACAACATGACAAGATATGCGCATTGCTTTACTATGTAAGCCTATGTCCGCAAACCATGTATTGCGACTTCTTGGCTTAAGCTATCACAGACAGCTGCCTAGCTAGCTATAGCTGGAAAGATTAGGTAGGTTAGGTAGTTATTCTGTAGATACGGCTAGAGTCGGCAGCAGTACACCCTGGGTACTGGTTTCCTTGTTCCTCTCCACTCAGAGATCTGTCCTATCCTTGTTTTCTATACCCCGTTACGTATGTATGTATGAAATGATTTGTTGAGGCCTTTACATATGATCTGCTTCTCATTACGTATCAGACCCTTTTGAAGATTCATTAGTACCTAATGTACGTAGAATCTCGTGGCGGGCTGCGCTGCTGACAACAGTTCATTCTTCCTCCCTATTTAGGAAACGCGCGGGGGGTGGGGGTCTACGAACGACAGAGGAGACGAGGGTGAGCGAGAAACAAATCTATACGAATTCTTGTAATTACTCTCACAACATATACCTTGCATACATGTAAACTAGGGGTATACATTGAGAGTTGAGAGAGATATCCTATGGGGTCGTACGTGGAGTTACACTTCCATGGAAAACTAAAGTAGGCTACGAAATCGTGTTGATGGGTTCGCTGTCCAAGCCCTATAGAGAGGGTATCCTTGCAAGTATTCCGAGAGGCTCCCTCTCGCGTCTATCTACGGTAATGTAGGGTAGATGTCTACCGAATGATAACTAAAAAAGGAAAAATGTGGCTGTGCCCTGCGCCCTACGCCCTGAGCCCTCCATTACGGAACGGTATTTACTAACGATGGAGGGCGGGAGGGAAGAGTAGGGGGTGGGTGGGAAGGTTCCTTCCCGGCCGCTTGATGAACAGTAGTTATGGTGGGGTGTGTGTGTGTGTGTGTGTGTGTGTAGCCTACATCTGGTTTACATGCCTAAGATATAATGCATATACCTAGGTTAGGTGGATATAATATGTCAGTGCTGAACATATTAACCCAGTGTGTGTATGTACTTTTTGGGGGCATGAGGCGCTATGGCATGACGACGGACACCGGGAGATCTGCTTTGCGTGCTGACAGCTGCTCACATGCGCCCCCCAACCCATCTGATGGTGTGGTAAAAGAAAGACAGGGCGGGCTTGTGCGCGAAATCACGAGACTCAAGTGACGAACTATGTTATGTGTGTCTTGGGAAATTCTCTTTCTTCATCTGTATGTCTCTACCTAGGTCGACATGTAGCGCAACCAAGTCATATGCTAGCTAGTTACAATCATCACCACTACTACCATCACCGCATGAAAACCCCAAGTTTCTTCCTCCTCCTTCTCCCTCTCCCTCTCCTCTTTCGTCCCCCCCCCCCCCCAAAAAAAAAACTTCACTCTAAACATGATCCCAACCGAAATTTCTTGCTTAACAGACATAGACCATCCCAATGTTCAAAATGAAAAAGTCCATACAATCCAAATCTCGTTCATATCCGCCGTAAATCCGTAGCCCCGGGATATCAACAATGCAAGTGTATATAATGTACATCCGTGGTAGAAATGGGGGAGAGACAATAAACAATAACAACTAGAAAATAGGCAAGAAACAGGAAAGAGAAAATGGTGCTAAAAATATATATGTCAGAAGTGAAAATGCGCTCCAAAAAAAACCAAAACCAAAACCAAAAAACAGGTCGTAAACCTCTATGATCCCATATGTTCCGTGTCCGTCATGTTCAAAAAAAGCTTGCCTCCTTTTGTTCATAGAATATACGAGTATAACATCCGCATTAAAACATGATCCATTCCACTTCGACCCCGGGGCCACCGATGCACTTAGTCCAGTTGAAGCAGCCGCGCCTCATGCCCAGCTTGTTCCCGGGGGTCATAGGGGGTTCGTAATATTCGCCAGCCCAGAGGCGCTCGAGGACCTCGATGGCGGCGAGGTTGTTCATGTAGCCGCTGCGGGACATGATCTCGCGGCACTTGTTGCGCACGATGTTCTGCTGCAGCTCGTTGACGCACTCGCTGCCGGCCACGAACATGGGCCACAGCAAGAACTTCTCGGCGCTGCTGCCGGACTCGAGCGAGGTCGCGTAGTACACAACCTGGCTGACCAGGTTGCGGAAGTTGTTGTTGGTGGAAGGGAGGTTGGGGGAGGCCAGGCGCTCGGTGTAGAGGAGAGCGGCGTAGCGGAAGGCCTCGGAGAGAGAGTGAAGATCGCGTATTTGAGCCTGGGTTGCCGAGTTGGGGAGGGATGCGGCGACTCGCTGGGTGTCGAATTCCCAGCTCTGGAGAGCCATGCGAGCGTCTTTCCATTCGCGCCAGAAAATCGAGCGGTGCTCGTCGAATTGCGGCGAGGGGCAAAGCCCTGTCGACAAGATCTCCTCGTCGTCAAGCTGCGAAATGAAGCCGTTGCTATCGTAGCGATGGTGATTTGTGCTGAAGAAATCTCCAAGTGGCGGGCTGGTTTGCTTGAATTGCTGTCCCATGGGGGAACCTAGGGGAGGCGAAGTCGTTGGTGTTCCAACGTGAGCATTGGGTGTTGATAGAACGCTCTGGACATGATGGTGTTGTGATAGGAGGTTCAGACGACCAAGTTTGCTGATGGTCTTAAATAGCTCCCTGTCGCAGCCAACCAAGTTCTCAGCTCCCGGGGGTAGCAAGTTGGCATCCGAGGGAAGACCGTAGAAAGAATGGTTGAGCTGGGCCTCGCGGTCGTTGATGCTGGCAGAAATCGAGTCGAAGTAGGTGAAAATGGCCTCCATCCACGAAGACTCGCTAGACCCTTGGTAAGGGGCAGAACCCCGCATGCTGAGTATCTTCTTGACGCCGGCAAACTGCGTGTGGAACTTTGCGACCCCAGATTCGACCATGCGGTAGTGGCAGAGAAGTAGTATAGTAGCCAGGACAGAGTCGTGGCATGATTTCATGGGGTCATTCAACTGTTCATTTAGGAGATGAACAGCCAGGTTTCGATGTTGGTGCTCTTCGTTCAAGGAGTGGTGATCCGATTGGGCTTCAGAGAGTCGCTCAGATCCGGTGCTGTCTGATCTGGCACGTTGGCCAAGACTTAGCCTTCTCTTCATTCTCAGGTTACAGGCAGCCAGAGCACAGATGGCGTGTTGTAGGCTGTGGCTACCCGATGCTAGTCGCAGGATGTGGTCTCGGAATGGATTGTTCGGGCCATCTACGAGAACCATGGAGGGACACATTATATTCTCGTAGTAATCCATGAAGAACGGCATTTTAGCAATGAGATCAGGGCTAATCTGTATCGGCTGGCTCTCGTACGGAAAGGCTAAGTTGGCCGAGGCGGAGGGCGTCACATCGTCATCTCTTGAAATCGCAGTTGCCCAGTGAGACCCGTCCGTGGAGTGCGAGCTGGTACCGTAGGGCTCCATCTCAGGTACGCCTGCGAGGAGTTGTCAGTGAGCCGAGGCGTGGGATTTCGGAACGCTTGATCCTTACTCAGAGTGTCGCTATCCGCGACCAATCTATGGGCCATCTGGGGCCCATAAGAGTCGGGATGAGAGCCGAGGCTCGAACTGGGTTCCGACGGACCGTAGACTAGGCCAGGACACGAAGTTGGGGCTCGTTGGTCGATCATAATCGCAGAGGCGGGACTTTGAGGCATGGGCGAATTTTGGGCTGTGTAGTTCTCGTAAATGATGCTGGGGCTGTGAACGAAAGGCATCTCCTCTCTAGCATAAGAATGTCCCATGGCGTACTCGACGTCGCTTAGCGAGTCCACGGACGACGATAGTGAGTCGCCCATTATAGGGTAATGGCTCATTGAGGAGCCAAGCTTCTGGAATCTGCGCTGGTCGTGAGAGCTCATGTTCCCGGCGTATGCTGGAAGGCCTCCCCAAGGCCCTTGGGAAGTTGATGGAGTTTCTCCGTGGGAGAATCTTGGGTATTCTTGATAAGATCCGTACGGTGCTGTAGGGACGGCGGCGGCAGTGTGATTTCCATCGTCTCGGTGAACCTTGCGTAGCTCCTCTTCCGGACCGCTCCATCGGGGAGTTGTCGCTGCGGAGCTTGCTGCCCGTGCCCGGCTCGCTGTCTTCTTCCCAACAGGCGCAACCGGCGGTGCCTTTGCTATGGGCAACGAAAGTCCTCGCAGTTTGCCTCGACTCGCCACACCCACTCCCCAGGTCAGTTGAGTCTTGTAGCCGGAGCATTCATTCCCAATCTCGAGACATTGTGAGCAGTAGGGTCGCCTTCTATCGCACTTGGTATTTCTCTTGATGCAGGTGAAGCAATCATCCGCAGCTCCTCCGGCAGGGGCCCGTCTCCTCCGCTTGCGGGCAGCCTGGGCGTCCTTTGACGAATTGGACGATGGGGGGAGTGAAACTGTCATGTTAGAATATGCACTATATCGAAAATAAAAAGTGATGCAATATGGTTCTAGCAAGGACACATAAGGAAACCCGGGGCGGTAGTGGTCTCGACTCTGGTCTCAACGCGGTATAGAATCTCTTGACTATCAAGGAAGAGGAAGTTGACTGGCGTGGATAAATAGAAGTTAATATGGAAAAGATGTGATCGTCTGGGCAAGAGGATATTGATATTGCATGAGAAGAGGTAGACGGGGTGGAGCGAATGGGACGACTGATATAAGTCGAGATGCGGTCTCTATATGAACGAGCACGCATACAAAGTACCACTTACAGAGCAGGGTATCTCATCGTGTTGTGCTCCCCACCTGCTCTAGGGAGGTACTGGGCAGGTACAAGAGATGCAAGACCCTTGTCAAAAGGAGGCGATTAATGTGCATGTAGCAGTCGCAGAACGGCCAAACCGCAGAAGGGAAGCATGGGTGGGCCCGGCTTGGGGAGTTTGGGGGGCACAGGCAATAGACAGACAACGTTGGAAGAGAGATGACGGGGAATCTGAACTTGACCCTCTGCTACATAGGTTAAGATGGGTGCGAGATCGAGGGGAGCGAATGAGGACCCAGACAAGCCTAGGTGGGTCTGCCACTTTTAAGATCAGCGGGATATACCTTCATTGTACCAGCCAGGTTGAGGACGTTAGAGGAGAACGGTGACAGGGGTAGGGGTGTAAAAGTGACCCCTGTAAGATCCCCCCAGTACATACATGCAGAGACGGGGGTGACCTGAGGAGCATCATTCGCAGGTAAGGTACTTTGTAGCTGGTACCATTCTTTGAACTACTGTAGGTACAAGGGTGAACTATGAGCGACGAGTCCTAACGACATCAGACTTAGCAAGAGTTATGGTGAGTCCGGGGGGTGCAGGGAAGGGAGAAAGATGAGCTGCACTAGCATTACTTCCAAGTTGCGTCCCTGTATTTTACTTGCAATATTTACTTGTGATTAAAGCTTTTTCGACGTCTTCCAAGTTATAAACTACCTATGCAAATTTTCAATACATAGTAAAGCCGAATGTCAGCTCGGCTAGTGAAGGGGTTTCTCGTCTACCCGTATGCAAAGGAGGACCGGTCGAAGTGTGCAAGAGGATGACGAAGAGAATGGCTGAACTTTGCAGATACCATAGTTATTTGCTTTGTGCCACCACCGATGAATCAAACAGGAACTAGGGGGGGCGGGGAGGGAGGCAGACCTCGGTAGGCCTATAGTTGGCCTGTAGTAGACTTGTGGGATGTAAGAGTTACGAGATACATATTGGCTGGCTGTCTTGTTGGTACAGGTAAGGCAATGAGTGGGATACGATGGGAAACAGACAGACAGGTTAGCACGGAAATGCGCAAGGAACTGTGAGACGCCATCATTCGATTTTCGGCTCTTGGCTTTGTACTTTGTGGGTAAATTAGCCCTCGTTCTCCCAGAGAAAAAGGAATCTTGCATCCTAAACTCTCTTTTCTGTAAGCTTAAGTTATTATTAGTCTTTTAGTTAGATAGAAGGGGGCCTTGCGCCGCTTCCCGCTGTATTAGGGCATACAGATGATACACTTACAGTGGACTTGGAAGAGAATTCCATTCAGTAAATTCCAACGTAATGGCCCATCGTAACTCGTCTCAGTGGGGGATACGTTACAGGGCTTACACGGACATGCCTTGACATGCTTTGACATGCTCCCGACGTGGTGACCATGATGGCGTGCAGTTTTGTGCTAACATTAGAAAGTCCAGGTTGTTACCTAGGTTAGGTACGGAAGGATTTTCGATCGGGCGTGCCTTGTTACCCGTCCCAGTTCTTCCCCAAAAACGCTGTGATCAAGGAACGGTCCCCCTACGTTTTCCCTACACTTTTCCCTACTACCATAACCCACATCTACCTACATCGAGTACGAATTACACGCAGAATGATGTTCTTTTGTTCGCCGGGGCTTTAATTACGTAGTAGGCATAACCCGCGCAACTCGCAACTATGGATCAGTATATGGATTTACTGTATAAGATACCTAGGTAAGTTGGCCATCCCTGGAGATAAAAGTTGCTACCGAGGATTTCGGGGCGGGCAGTTTCAGGTGGGAGAGGCAAAGCCACTGCAAAGACATGTGCTATAGTTAACCATTCTAGCACAGCTACCTATTCTAGTACAGTGCTCAAATATCTATTAGCGGAAGACCCGCCGCAAGCCCCTCTGCTTCCTCTGCTTCGCTCTCGCAAGATGTCTAAATCCTTTCGTCCCATACTATGTAAGACGGTGCTTCCAAATTGTTCTCGTTAATATCTAATATTATACTTTGAGGTGTTTTCGGGCTAGCAGATAGTTGTCTTGACTCTTCGCAAATGCTTCTAGTGCGTGGGCTATGGCCAACAAGCTTTACAAGTCTTGGCATGCTCGTGAGTTGCTTACTGTATGTAACCCATGGAAACAGATCAGGTAATGTGACAACTCCAAATTCTCAGTAATTCAAGCTACCTATGCGACCTCCAGTCTCAGATGACGATGTTTAGAAGTTTATTACCAAGCGATTTCCTTACCTAACGTTCAACTACATATGTAGGTTTTGTGAAGATTTACCGGGGTTCCCCTCCCCTCGATCGCATATGTATGTAGGTAGGCACCCAAGTAAGCTTTTAGGTCCTAGGAGCTACCTATGTAGTTATGGCTACCTACCTAGGTATGTACCTAATGTATGTATGCATGCATGTATGTAAATCACCGCGGACTGATATTGTTATGTTACACGTGTAACGTCGAGTCGCTTCTTGCTTTGTAACCCGCTCTACCCCTTTTCGAAGAGGTAGCATATAGCAGTTCGATCTTCAGATTAACTACGGGTATTGGAGAAGCGGGTTTCAAGGAGGGAAACTCATGTCCGACCAGAGACCACATAAGACGGTTATATGGGTTGGTTTACAGTTGGGCATAATCAAATTCGAGAAATAAACGAGCGAACGAACCAAACTTCCTATTACTGTGACAAGTGACCCCCTCGCTTCAGACCACTACTTGCTCAAGTTCATGTATTTGATAATGCTGATAATGCTAGGGTGTGGGTTCCTGGACGAATCCGAACCCTTTTCTTTGTAAGACACACCCAAGATGGTGGAAGATGTCATTTGGTAAAGACTGTCTAGCAATTATCCTTAGCTTCTCATCTGACCTTTTAAGTGGTAGAGTTGATTGCGTGTGGACATGACTTTACTATAAACCTGTGTCCTGTTAATTTAAATGATAGTCCTGGAGAGATTCATATTGGTTGTCGGGGGAAGATGGCCTTTATTAAAGTCAGACTAAGAGCAAGGCTGCAGCGCTACTGCACATGATAGGTAGCAGACCACCTCGAGGACCATCATGTGTAAGCTATAACGATAATCCGAGGTGTGTAGTTCATTTTCGTGTAATCCTAGACGAGTGGCCTGGTCCAGGGTTACGACAGACAGGGCAAGCCTCTAAAGCGCTGAACTCGAGATCGTATTATTATTCTGTAATTCTCGTACTACGTATAGCTACGACAGAACCTTGTCATATTGATAATGTTCGCCATAGCGGACAATCATCACGAGCTATTCTCATTCTCCATTACCTAGGATGACTTGCTCCGACCATGTATCTGCCACCCATTATATCTCGATGCATCTCAATGCGGCCACGACTTCGCGAAAGCGAGGGAATATGTCAAGAAGATCGAGCAGCTAGACTACCGATCTAATGTCGTCGCGTAATAGGAAACCTAAAGCCAAGAGATTATACCTGCAAGACTTATGCCCTCTTCTGAAGCTATTCATCGTCATGTCCTGCCAGTCGGTACACGAGTGCAACGGTAACACTATAGGCGGGAATTGATGATCTATGCGGTTAGGTGGTTTTCTTAGAGATGGAGAATATTAGCCTTCTTCATGTATGCGACTGCGGGTTGTGCTCGGGTTGGTTAGCCTCGACTTTAAACTAATGGTCGTATTGTATAACTAAGTAACACGACGCCGAGACTTGGGTATGGATCTTTTCTACGACGGCTTCTTTTTCTCCTGTTTCTATCAAGCTTCTATCGTTATCTCGAACCCCCCGCCATTTTGTTCTTTGCAGCTCCCTCTTTCGGAATGCACCGATTGACTTTGTTGAGGTGGCTTTCGTATCTTAGGTGCTAGCTGGACATACGCGCACAGACGCCATTAGATCGATGCTAGTTAGTTTCTTTGGGAAGAGGTTTGCTTTACTGTAAGGAATATGCAACATTCGATCATATCCATAAGCACACCGTCATCGTCATCGCCATCGTAGCGCTGCCGTCTTGTGAACCGTTCGAGGAGTCGGAAGGCATCGGGCCTGAATGCCGTTTGGCAGATTTTAAGGTTGCCAAAGATTTATGAGCTTAGGGTAGGTAGTGAAGAGACAAGGAGGTGGAGGATCTTCAAGATCCTCGGAATAAATGCCTACCTTAAAACCTATACAGGCTTGAGCTTGTTTGTTACCTGACCTACCGTGGAGATCAAACAAGAAACTATTCTTCGAATAACGCCATTTAATTCATCACGAGCTTACTGTGGACATGTTTGCGCCAGGTCTACCAATTCCCTGGTATCTATCTGTGTACACTAACGGCTAAGAGGCCACAATCTGCCCCACGGATGATGCTGGTAGTATCACGCTTGGCATAAGAAAATCATGAATGGCTCCTTTCTTATCAGTCATACAGAAGAAGCATCGAACTCTTCTGCATAACGTTCAAAGACAACCGAGTCTATAACCCTCAGGTAGCACCCTTGAAAGGGACGGGCACTTGACTACCTCCTAACCTCTACGGCGGGGCTTAGCATATGTGCAGCCACCTAAAATCTATATTGGAATCTATATCGGTTGAAATCTTGATTTAAGCTCAAGTATTACCTGAAAGTCGAGAGTAACGGAAAATCAAACTAGCACTATATTCAACTAGCTTTCTAGTCTTACCCTTCGTACATATCATATATGTACGGTATGCGTATTGTGGGCAATGTATTGTGGGTTGTGTACTTGTCTGTCAGAGCACTTACATGCCTTGAATACATGCAGAAGCATAGAGGCGCTCGTGATGGATTTGACGATTTACTAACATGCAATTGAACATGCAATTGAAGGTAGGATGCTACGGGTCAAGCCATCACCCACACGAATTTTAACCAACGTTCCCGTTCCAACTGCCAATGCTCCATCGAGAAGCTTCGTTAAGACTTTCTCACAAATCCATAAATCCTCATCTCGGTACTGTATAACACTACCCTGCGACAGACGCGAAGGTAATGCCAAGATAGACCGTTGCACAATTGGCACCAAAGTCTGCCGACATACGTTGACAATTCACAAAGATCAGTCTTGGCTGCTTCTGTGCTCCGTGGCCTGCTTTGCTTGTATGTATGCTGGATGTATGCTGGATGTATGCTGTATGTATGTACCTACGCAGGGCGCCTCGATGCAGGTCGAGCAGCACCCCCAAACATCCCCAATCAACCCCAATCAACCCCAATAGCTCTAGTTAGGTGTCTTGTGTAAACCTACCATGTAAGCATTGCAACCAGCAGAGTAGACTGCAGTGTGACTTCAACATACTACAATCCAATCATTCCTCTAGAGTTCTGGAAGCCTTCCAATTCGAGCTTTCTTGGCCGCTAAGTCTACCATTCAGCCCGTGTTCGATATTTTCTCTTTTTCTCCTTTTCTATATTTCTACCGCTCGCGAAGAATTTACGAATCCCGAGTTTTACAAAAAGCTGTTCTCTACTGTTCCGCCTGGTACCTCGAAAATTCAAATGATATCATCCCCGATCCCTTGAAACAGAGTTCATTACTCTCTGGTTCCGGCTTTCGTATCTATGCCTATCGGCAGACTTGCGGGAGATTCTGGAGATGCTCGCAGGGTCCCATGGTCCCTTACGACCAACCCACTTACCACATGTCAACTGAGCATCGAGTACTATACCTTTCTCCTACGTGCGACCGCGGCAGTTCCATGCCTAAACATTCATTTGCCCATGCTCCTTCATATAATAAGTGGTTATGATGTACCTACATAACATAGTGTTATGACGAGAGCCCAGCGGGAACTATAACAGACGCAGTAGGTGTTGTCCGTTAATTGGATGCACCTAACTGATTTCGACTTCGGTCTGTAGGGTAGCCAATTTCTCTTATCTTACGATCCGTTTCCCATTGGCTCCAAGCTGGGGGATAATGTGTAATTGTTTAGGGCGTACATGCAAATGATGGAGACAGCTAAAGGCAGATAAAGGTACCCAGCTACATAAGACTAAAACCGCCTTAAGCATTCAAGCATTCAAGCATTCTGGCATTCAGAGTTCAGAGCTTAGTTAGACGCTAGATGAGCCGAAGAAGCCTGCATCGAAGGCCGCTAAGCTATATTCGACCTAGCGCTTCGACCTAGCAGTAACCTTAAGTACTTAGTCCAAGGTATCTAAAGTATGTAGGTAGGTACTTGCTTAGGTACCTCCTAACCTTTGCTAGCAGGTGCGACTGTGGCACATATTATTCTGTATTATTTCTACACTTCTACATTTCTAGCCTACACATGTGCAAAGCTAAAATGATCCTACATACCTACCTACCTACCTAGGTACCGACTAAACCCCCCTCTATAAGTACCTACCCGTTGAATTTCATCGTTCCCTTGCCAAAATTAACTGAATACATTCTATGCTCATCATATATTACCTAAGGTATATATCCTATAACTATACCTATATACGACGACTACCCGTTCAGCACCCGCCGGCTACCGCCTTAAACCCATCGGCTACGCGGCTGCGACGGCAAAGACTTGCTCAGTCAGAACTTAGAACATCTCCTTGATCCCCTGTATAGACATACATTAGATACATATGTATCTAACCTATTAACCTATTAACAACCATACACAGGGTTATCCTGTACTGGACCTTACCCCTTCAGTCACCGACTGCAACAGTACTACATACTGAACAGCAGAGCTACCCTGGCTCCCCCCCACAATTAGCTTAACTGAATTCTGTCAGCGGACTAACATATGATTGGTGGCTTCATACCTGGACATACATAGTACAGATAAACCCCCGTTCTGTCTAACAGGCTTTAACAGGCTTCGGTTCGTTCAATCGCCGAGAATGTGACGGCGCAGGTTGAGTAGGTTGAGCAGGCTGATCCAATCATCGCCGACTCAAGCCTTTACATGAGCATGAATGAAATCGGCGTAATTTTATAAGACTCTCCGTCGAGCGTCGAGCGCCAAAGTCCGCCGTGATGACGAAGAATTGCTGGACAGCTAGACAGCAGTAAACTAGCTCTCGAGACACGATCGTCATGCCCTGTTTTCCATCAAACGCGGGAAATTGAAAATCACTCAGATCGTTCTCATAGATGCTAGATCCACCTCCTTTATCGATACACACGCATTTCCAAGAAGCCGGGTCAGGATCGCCAGCTTGAACGCCGGGCTAACCCCGTCGACCGTTAAACTTCGATCTACATACAGATGGTCGCCCATTCACGTTGAATACATGGCTCATAAATCCATATCCGACCTTAGTCGAAACTTACTACCATTGAAGGAAAACGGAGATTGGCTGATAACTAATAAGCAAGATAATCTCATTTTACTCTATCACATCTTATCCCCTTGATATTTGTCCCAAAACCCGATGACCTTTGCCCATCGGTACCCCGGACTGCATCCGGGAATGTCAAGGGGTGCCGGGTAACCGCTGCTCGCCTTGAGCCGCTGCCTGTTTACACGGCTGCATTGCACTTATTACGCTGGGGCGTATATCTCGGTCCATCTTATGACCTCTCCTGATCTTGAGAGCATGGTTACTAGCCAAGATTACTTGATTTTAGAAAACCCTACCCTCTTGATGCTTCGTGTTTACGGACGGATTATCTGCTAAATTCACGAGAACAATAACTACCTGACCTAGGTATCTATGTTAAATTCATGCTGTGGTACAACCATCCGCCAGTTTATTCCATCTTCAACAAATACAAAATTGTACGAGTCTAAACAGTTTGAACTTCCAAGACGGTCTATCTCGGTATGAATTTCTCCTAGGACCCCTCGAATCTACTAGTCATCCTTCCATCTCCAAATCCATATTTTGATTGGCTCTTTATTAATCAAAGTTATCACGCAACGTTGCATTACGTCCGGGTACCACTTAACCCTGCCTTTTTACTATGTAGCGAATGTGGAGGTGCACTTACATGTGCCAACCCCATACATACAGCTACATGTGTGCACGCATAAAATTAAGATGTGGCTAACCTAGGTAGTATACTGGCAATGTCTTTTCTTGCACGGGGCTCGCCTCGAATTCGCATGACAAACTCACAACTTCGGATGAGGAGGATTGAATCCCACGCTGTATCCCGACGAAGTTGAGACTGATATGGTTACTGTCTCATAATAATGGAAATCTCAAGAATCCACGTCTCGACTCATTTTAGCATATTAATTGAGCCCCAGATGCGGCTCATATTCCGTTTATCTCCGTGTTATGACTCTATTCATAGAACATCGTGGACCCCGGTGTCGATTATTGTTTAATCACGGACCATTATGCGCGCTGTGATAGAAAAGATCCACAGGTGTTACAATCCGAGAACAGCTTGTACATACATACATACTATGTAGATGACCCCTACAATATCCTCACGTGTAAGTACTTGTCCACCTTTGTCATTTATTATTTCAAATTTACTCATCCATTTTTACGTACAATGCTGTATGAACCATTTAGTTAACAAGGAATCGATCGATGCCGGGATTAGTAGGCTGTCTCACCTGATAAATCCGACTGGCTCATGGTCAACACTCTACTATACAATGTGTGGTGCCAATTCGATCAAGTGGACCAATTGCTAATGCTATCTCCCTGCACCTGCGGCCTCGGCGGCCTTACCCTTTCTTCCTGCAGATGGCTAGCTCTCTCCCACTTCTCTTCTCTCAGCGGCTCAGGTATCAGAATCGGCTGCGCGCAAGTCACGGCTGGCAAATAAGCACCTTGTCGCGTGCCGTTCCCCTGTCAAATGGGATTAAACAACCCGGACATTTTGCAGTAACTAAGCAAGATGGTCTGAGACAATGCCGATCTGCAAGTACTCGAACAAGCCAGCCAGTGTCAGGTCGGCTTGAGGCAAACGCGGGGGTAGCGCTGTCAAAAGCTGCAAGTGATGATCCCGAACCCAGACGACCAGGGAGGATACTGTAGAGACACAGTTTACGGCAGATGGGGTAAATTGTCTAACCCCCAGTCGTATTTATTTTTATCGCCTTGAAGATACTACATATCACCTATCGGCCTCATTACATGGCGAGAACCGTATGTGCCATTGCGGGATAGTACACTTCCGTCGGGTCTTGTAACAAGGCCCCCCGTTACTGTCGCTAATTCCTCGTTATATAAGGTATGTAGGTAGGTATGTATGTACTGTTATTCCTTCGAAGCTCTAGAGGATTGCTGATATCGTGAGCGGCGTACAATTCATGACCTGCTCGGTGTTGCTTTAACACAATTCGTCTCGGAAGACGGACGTGGCTAAATTTGACCTCACTTGTTGAACGATACAAACGCCTTTGTCATACATTACAATGCGTGGTGGCCGGCGAGATGGATTTTCCTTAGCTACCTATGCAGAGACATTTGTCAGATGCTCGTATATCGGAAAGGACCGAAGCGCAATGCGCCGAATAAATTCTAAATGTTGCATATAATTCTTAAAAATCAGGTACATACAGTGTGCGAGTTGAATTAGACGCGTTGTTCACAAGCGCCAGCCGAGGCCAAAGGAGCTGAGAGGCCTAATTCAGACACTATTTTCAGCACTCAGCCTCGTTACTCTGCAACGGACCCTAGCTTAAATTCAGGGTATTGGCGATCCTTACTCCTATTAAGCACCGAGCAACCCGTCCTGCCTGGATGGCCCTATCTCTACAATTACATGTAGTATTTAGGATTCCATTACGGACAGCCCGCTACTCTCACCAGCAACAAAAACCTGGGGAACACCAAGTTTAGACATTCTTGGCGCCATCGTCGTTGACAAGTAGCAACCTCGCTAGTTATTACTGATTCCTTTTACCCCTGCATCTTCGCCTCTTTCATACAGAAGGTATGCCTCTATCCTCCCATTCGGCCCGGTATATTGTTCCCGGGGTAATACAACGATTACTGCCTCGGCCGGTTGCTATTCGGTGACTTGAAACTGACATTAGCGGACATAGCGAGTTGTCGGGCGAGCCCCTGGGCACTGGTCAATGACCATACGAGGAAAGGCATCTCATTAAGATTGGCATAGTTTAATTAACGTATACTAGATTGTGGCTACCGAGGTGTCTCTAACTACCGCTTAAGGATTTGAATAACCAGAATCATCATTCTCGTACGGAGGGACTAGGCTGGCTTTGGAGGGGCCCGAAATTCAAATTCAAGAACTTGACAGAGAATCTATCTAGCACGCCTCTGGAGAAGTATGTTTCAAGCCCACGGGATACGATAGTTAACGAACTATACAGGGATCCCTAGGCATAATCCACTAGATGCAGCTTTTACGTGCTCACGATATCGACCAAGCTTGAAGTGCAGATGATGTCTCTTCATTTCGGTGGATTTCTTGCTGCCTTCCTCCTACCTCCCAACGGATCGTGGGGTCTGATCTGCAAAAACCCCCTAACATCGAGGCTATCTGGACCGGGTATGATAAACTCTACGGCCGGCCTGACGCCAGCGTAGATCCGTAGTGGACGCCACGCATTAGGCTGGTTGTGTTGTAAGGGGGCCCTGAGACATAGATCTAGGGGCAAAGTAGACGGGACAGACGCTATTCTACCTGACTCCAAATCGAGATTAAGTTATCATCTGTGTCCATCCTCACTACAAGATCCGTATACCATTGGGAGAATGAAAGGTACCAACCAACATTTAATTCAACAAGTATTTGTGAAGTACCTCGAATTCAATCCTAGCCAGCTTGTATATCTTATGTAGTCACAGAGGAGACCGCTATTCCACTCCTTCTGGGGGAAGCAGCTCTCTCAATGTTTCAGGCCTCGGAGAGCAGAGGTTTATTGAAGAGCATCTCTCGTGAGATCTACCTCCAGGAGATTCATCTGACAGCCTCGCCCCATCCAACATCGCGAATATTTAGAACCATCACCGGACAAGACGGAAAAGGCTCTGTTGATATCTTGGCAACGCCTTTTCAGGGGTTGTCAATATGTAGTTGCCGACTCATACTACCAACACACTCGAATCTTAGTAGCTTGTAAGCCAACCGCTCTATAAAGAGGATGAGGATGAGGAAGTTAGCTTAACTTAATTTAGGAGGCACCAACTCATCTAGACCACACGATGGCGTCTGTAATCTTCGTGTCTGTTATGCGCCATAAGCTTACCCGCCGTAAAAGGGGCACTTTTTGGTGAAGGCGTGTTGACATCACAATGAGGGGCTCGATGTTCGACAGCATAGCACAGACAGCTGCCACGTTTCTGTATGCCGGAGCTTATCTAAACAATAGCCGTAGGATCGATATACTTTCAAATAACTGGAGTTCTCTGTTATTATCGAGGGTGGTCTCTTATTATCTCCACTTCCCTCGCCGAATTTGACCCAAGTCAATTCCTACCACGCCGCATTGCCTAAGACGATGGAGCCCATATGTCCACCATGTACTAATACGGCACTGTTGACTGAAAACAGCTTAGGTACCTAAAAGAGATGGAGATACGGCATCGCGAAACCCCACCAATAAGAGCGGCGCAGTACCTCATCCTTCAAAGTTGTTTTCGCCATCCTCTGCTTATTGATCCTTCAGACGTGCCGCGGCCATACAGGCTTTAGGGGAATAATAATAACGTGAAATAATATATAAGACCACTAAGGTCTTGGCACTCTCGACGAGCCAACAAACGGGAATACGGCATCATCCCTCATGTCTGTTTCTTTGCGGTCCTGACTTGCTCGAAAATTCTGGGGACTCATGATGCGGATGCGCGTGCTCGTGCAGATCAACTGTCGTGTTACCGATACGTGCACAAAGTCTAAAACAGGCGGAGAAAAGCCCGGATAGGATCAAAAAGCAAGATTTGGATCGGGGAAGGGGAATGGCACCGTATGTTTTTTTTTTCTCCTGCGGCCGCTTCAACCCCCTGGAACATTTCGCCAAAAGAGACTCCACCTGGACAACGACGACGATGGATGGATGACCGAACCACACCGTGATCTTTTTTTTTTCCTTTTCCCTCGTACCGGCGGACAGACCTGCAGGATCTAGCGAGAAAGCATCTCAACGGCGGCTCGAAATTACATGGCGCTGGCTCCATTTCCATTTTTGTCTTGCCTGCTTTTCCCCTTTCGCCAGTGCTGACGCCGGCTGATGGGTTGGGGTTGGGAGGCTCGAAGGATGAATTGAGGCTCACTCTAGAGGTTTCAAATATGGTCCACCGCTCAGTGCAACCCGTGGATCGTCCTGTCGCATGGCCAAGACTCCCAAAATAGCTCTGTACTGCGCAGACCACGATGCCATGTTCTTTTGTTGTTTTCTCCCTCGTGGTTTTCTGCAGGGGAGGGATGGCGTGCACGAGGAGAAATGGATTTACAATGCATTTGTTTACGTACTTTTGCCAGATCCCTTGTCATCGTCGCGGCGGGGGAGGAGGACTTTGCCGGGCCTGTTTTTTCTGGAGCTTCGTTAGTATTGCCCGAGCGCCTGTGGAACTGCGGCTCGTGCGCAGTCAAATGTTCTTCGCGCCCACCTAAGTCCGAGAGGTAGAAGTTGGTGACGACGACGATGTTTCTGTTACTGTAGTTGTAGCTTTCCCTCTCTCTTTGTTGGCGACTCTCCTGGAAACAGGCTGCGCGTGATGGCTGTGAGGAGGAAAGGATATGGCCTCGTATTGCTGTTAGAGTAGCATCAAGGAATATAGTCAATTGAGTTTCGACAAGGTGTGGTACCTTGTCCCCGAGCATCCGTCTCAGTTAACTCGTATTCTCTTAGCTCAAAAGCTTTGCTAGGTCTAATTACTCTCGAAACATTGATGTTCCTATACTGAATGCCAATACCATTATGATATGTCTACCACGGGATAACGAAAGCACTTGGAAAGAAGTCATCACGCAATTTTGATACATCTAATTGAACAAATCCGATAAGATAGATCTTATACTTCCTTGCTTTCCTAACCCTAACCTCTTGACTGACATGATAGTCTTCAATTTGTAGAACCCCCAAACAGAGCAACCAAGCAGTGTATCGTGCCCAGCATAGACCTATTTATGATGAAATATATCACAGCGATAACTGTAGCCCTGACATTAATTAGGAGATTACTAGGATATCAGAGCCGCCGAATCCTGTATCTTGCTATTATCCGATAGAAGTGACATTTTCGAGAAGTGTAGTTAGCCGCTCATGACAACGACAGTCGGGAGTGAGGACGATGCCATAGGCAATAAAACTTTCTTGAGTGACAAAAAGAAAAGGCAGTCGAGGACTATAGTTCCTTGAATATTAGGTATCTATTCGTCTCAGATATCAGCTGAATACCTATTTAACCAAGGCTCATGGCTTCTTAAGTTTGTTGATTGTAGCGAAACAACCAGTTTACGAATATAAATGCTATGATGCTAAGTATTTAAACACACTATTATCGTGTCGTGCTAAAGTAATTATCAATAAGACGAGGTACTCATTCTACTTGGGTTGTTGAAATTGGGATGGTAGACCTGGAGTTGTGCCAAATCCTGTTTTCCCAAACCGTGTATCCGAAGAAGCTCATTAGTTACAAAGGTTACGAAATATAATATGCTTATCGTTATTCACTCATTTTTCTGGACAACATCTTACTTAACAATTCTGCAAATTCATTTTTGGATGTGTCTACTAAAATTCATACGTTATCAGCCTATATAAGATAGCCTTTTCGTAGAAGCACAAGTAATAACTAATCAGGATTAACAGATATGTATGTTATATTGTATGTCCCAATTGGCGATTGTCTGGCCATGCTTGAAATTAGTACAGATAACTAAGGTAAAAGATATTCATAAATTCAAGTTGGAATAGCCATTATCTACTTTGCAACATAGAATTCAAGGAAAGAAATGAAGTAACAATGATGAAAAGAGGGAGAGAAGAAAAGGGGGGACCCCCGAAATAGCAAAATAAGATGTAAAAGACAATGGAAAAGAAAGACAAAAAAGATCGGAACTTGGGAATCAATATATCGCATTTGACCTGAACAGTTGGCCTGCCTGCCGCCCTGCGAGTGAATCGAACCCAAGCCCTACGAAAAACTCCTCGGGGAATTATTTCTGGCTCTATCTCAGAATGACTGTTGCACCACGGCCATTTGGTTTCGCAGCAACTGATAAGAGATGGAAGAACGGGTTGTCAAAACCTTACTTATGTCTATCACGGATGCCTAGCAACCGGGAAGCAGGATGTACTTCTCGACAACAGCTTGTTTGCAATACTTAGCAACAAGCGTAACCCAGGCCATAAGTATCCAGGTACCTACCTAATAAGCTTGTAGAAACAATCAAAAGTTTAGATGCATGCTTCGCTTGTAACTCATACAAGCAAGGTGTACCTCCAGGGCTAATATTGATTGGCTGTATATCTGCTAGAGTGAATATGGAATTAAGTATCCAAGGTATGATATTTCTGTAATCCGGTAGGCTAATTTATAATAATTATATGGTATGTTATTAGAAATTATACTTATCAACATATTTTATTTAAATTGTGTTCACTAACCATCATGGATCTTGGTTCAATGTTGGTACGAATGTAAAATATACATCTGGACTTACGAACAATCACAGATATTAATTTTGCCGTTACTCTCTAGTATAACAACATGAAATCACCAGAGTGTTTTGAGCGTGTGGCCGAGAGGCGGTAGCATAAAATCACTTGTAGATGACACGGGATTGGGCAGGTAGAATTACTTCAAGCAAATGCAGACTTATGAACCGGCCTGATTTAAGTCGTTTAACGACCGGAAATAGTTTCATATATATGTACCTATTTGCCCAGGGATCTAATACTTGGAACGAGAAACGTTGGCTTGTGACTAATACGAAAGTCTCGGGTAATATGGAACGTTCGAGTTCTATTATTCTATGGAGAAGCTGTTGCTAAGACACCGGATTTCGTAAAAACCACCTTCCAGACGTATGCGTTTCTACTATTATGCGCTTGATAAAACGAGAACAATAGAATTGTCACTTGTAAGTAAATCTAATCCGTTCATGTTTTTCCCGGAAAGAGGAGATCGCCTCATGTTATTATATCATAGCCACTCTAAGGGCGAATCGTCAACACGTACATACATATAGAACGGCCATAAGACGCTGGAAAGGTAGATTTCCAAGCACAAGCAAAGACTTACGCCTTCTTCTCGAGCTCCGCCAGGATGGGCGCCTCCAAGCTCTCGGGCTTCGTGGTACTAGCCCACCTCTCCTTGACCTTGCCATCCCTGCCGATCAAGAACTTCTCAAAGTTCCACTTGACCCGCTTCATGCCGAGGAGGCCGGGTTTCTCGGCCTTCATCCACTCGAACAACGGCTCGGCCTTGTCGCCGTTCACGTCCGTCTTGCCTAGGATGGGAAAGGTGACACCGTAGTTGATCTGGCAGAAGCTCTGGATGTCGTCGTCGGTGCCGGGCTCCTGGCCGCCAAACTGGTTGCAGGGGAAGCCGAGGATGGTGAAGTCATCTGGGTGCTTCGCAGTGATATCCTTGTATAGCTTCTCGAGCCCGGCGTACTGCGGAGTGAAGCCACACTTGGACGCCGTGTTGACGATTAGGACAACTTTGCCCTTGTAGTCGGCTAGGGGCAGTTCGGCACCCTTCTCTGTTGGGATAAAGTAAGAATGGTTAACTTATATTCTCGTTAAGTTGTAAGTTGTAATCTACGAGTTACGCACTATCTTTGACCTTGAAGTCGTAGATTGTCGTAGCGGAAGCCATTGTGGTGATTGAGCTGATGTTGACTTTGGGAATTTGGGTTTTCTGTAGTTGCGGGATATTGGCCGACGAAGCCGAAGTTAAGATGGCGCGACTCGTGATAGTAGCTTCGTTGGCGGGGTATCCGAGGTTCACTAATTGGACGATAGATGACAAAGCTCTTCTCTGTGCGTGTAGTCCAGATGATGGTGATGAGGTCACTTTGCAGATAAGATTACTAAATGTTGGATGATGAATTGGAAACCAGTTCCTTATAATAATGACTCTCATGAATACTCTAGGTTAGGTTGGTTAGTTACCTGTTATTTTGTTTTTGGTTTAATTATTGTACCTAGGTTAAGTTGTTCATTTCTCTCGTTTTGCTAGTAAAGAACAACTGTTGAGCTAACCTAGTGACTTTTTAACCCCTCGGCTTTTCTTTTTTTGAAAGTGGTTCCTGACGATGATAAAAGCTTGTGCAACATATCGACGTAACAATTACAGTTTGGAGCCTCGGCAGGAAGTCAATGCGGGTTAATGCGGGCGGGTCTTACAAGCTTGCGGGGCCAATCAAATATAGAATTGAGAGCTTCTAGGAGCTTGGGCCTCGTATTCCGGAGCTGCTGTTTTCCCGGTAGTCTCATCAGGTCCATCCACTCCACTTTAGGTACTTAGGTACTATAACCTTATCTGCGTCCTGATCAGTAAGGAGCGATTGTCCAATGTCGTCTTAATTCTAAGCTACATTCTATCATGAACATTAACTATTAACTATTCATTAAACTATTCATTAACAACATATGTTTCCCGTTTTCCCCGTGTTTCCCGTCGCTAGAGAATTAAACCACTCTTCCGTCAAGCCACCTTGTCTATCAAACCTCTACCTATTAAAAGTTAATGAATTGATACTCGTTAGTCGAATGTATTGCATATACTACGTGCTGCGTCTATTAGAACCCGGGTAGCAGCCGCTGCAAATCGACGGGTAGATTCGAAGAAGCTCCACGTCCACAGTCCACAGTCAGTCTGCAGTCCACAGGCTGCGAGTTTATTCGAGGGTAACAGTATTATCCTCTACATATTCTACATATAGTTACCCATATAGTGGCCCTACTTAGCATGTAAATCCTGGTCACTTAGGAAAGTCTAATTCCAGCTTTCATCAGCTGTCCTAGTCCTCGAATGACTATTGGCTTGGCCGTGTTAAATACCTTACTATTATCTATTATGGACACTCGTATACCTCAACCGCGACATGTCGTGATCATAGGTGAGTCTGTCTCACCCTGCTCACTCTGCTCGGATACTTTTCTACAGTTTCGGGTTTGTATCCGTGCCCCTGGGTTTGCACCCTTCAATACACACACTACACATTGCACACGCAAACATCCTTGCTTGATTGGTTCGTGATCAACATTGGAGAGGCGCACTACTACTGCATATGGTAGTACCTAATGACTAATTCAGATCTCTAAGGTGGTGGCGTTATTGGCACGACGACAGCCTACTATCTAACCCGACATCCTTCCTATATCCCTTCGATTCATCACATTACTCTTCTCGAGGCCACATCAATAGCATCTGCAGCATCTGGGAAGGCTGGCGGTCTACTTGGTCTTTGGGCTTACCCAGCATGTCTAGTCCCACTTTCCTATCACCTTCACGCCGAGCTCGCAGCCGAGCACGGCGGATCCGAGAGATGGGGATATAGGCGACTCGGATGTGGACAACTCACGGCGAGGGTTGGGAACAAGAAGCCTCCGGACGGCTCCACCAAGACGAGGAAAAGGACCAGTCGCGGCGTCATCAAACAGCAAGACGAACAAGACGATCTTATAGCGGATACCCAGGTAGAATGGCAAAAGTTACCCAAGCAGGACGAGAAGGCAGCCTCTTTACTCCACAACTCTATTCTACCTAAAGATCTTGACTGGATTAATCCTAGTTTGGTGCGCGAATACGCCGAGATGGGACTGCCGGGTTTCACTGAGACGGCTCAGGTGCACCCTTACCAATTCACGACATCGATGGCAACCTTGGCGCATGAGCATGGGGCCGAAATACGCGTTAACAGTATGGTTACGAGCATCGGTCTGAATAAGTCCGAGATGGCTGTCTCGAATGTTGAATACCTAGATCGTGCTACGGGCGAGACGCGGACATTGGAAGGTGTGACAGATGTCATATTGGCCGCGGGTCCGTGGACGGGTCGTCTTTGGCCAAAGACTAAAGTAGAGGGTCTAAGAGCACATAGCGTCGTGTTCGCGGCGGATGTCAGCCCATACGCTGTCTTCACCGATATCTCGCTGCCGAACGACTGGGTACCGGCGCACAGAGCGGCGCGGGGTGAGAAGCGGAAGCACAAGGGCAACGTGGACCCCGAGATCTACGCGCGACCGGGCGGAGAGGTATACGCATGCGGCGAGCCGGACTCGATAATACCGTTGCCGGCTACCGCCGACCAGGTCGAATGCGATGAATCACAGTGCGACGATCTTATATCGTATATTGGTACTGTAAGTCCCTTGCTAGGTTCTGCGTCTATCGCTGCAAAACAAGCCTGTTACCTCCCGCGGCACATGCGTTTTGGCAAGGAGAGCACGCCGCTTATTGGAAGTACCTCGGTCCACCGGCTATGGATAGCGTCGGGTCATACCTGCTGGGGAATTCAGAACGGTCCGGCAACAGGCAAGCTCATGAGCGAGTTTATTTTTGACGGAGAGGCTAGGAGTGCTGATATTGCTGAGCTGGATCCGAGGAAATTCAAGGTATGATAGGACGGCGCGGGATATGAAGGAAAGAGGAAAATATCAATAGGACAACCTGAAAAGAAACACGTGGGACGACTATGACGACAAGACGCGTGGGATGATGGCACTGAAGGGGTTTGTGTTTCCCTCGTCCCTGGGCTCGTGCGTGGAGGTAGGTGTACATGTGTGTAAGGTCCGGCACGAAGCGAGAGACTAAGGGACGGATAATATTGGTACATCCCGCATGATACGTCGAACCTACCTACACACCATATTTTGGGAGAGGCTGAATAAGTTTAAGACGTACATCATGATTAGCTTATCTCGCTTGCACGTGTGGGGTTTGGAGGAGGGGAGAAGGGAGAAAATATGTGCTCCCGACCTAGGATTTGGAGAAAAGGTCGCGTACGTATTACTAGAGCTTCGCGCGTGTAGCACCCTCAGCATTATGATATTGAGGGGAGGGCTATTATTATTTTATTTCGTTGCCGCCGTCGCCGCCAAGAAGAAGATAGGTACATAGGGGCAGGTGACCGACCTTATCTAGACGAAGGGGGTCGGACCGAGCCGCGAAAGAAGGTACATGTACGCCTGGACAGGCTGGCAACGCGGGGAGCGCAGGTGAGGGGAGGGGCCCCGGTACCTATTGTGGGAAAACAACAACCCCCGTGGGGTATGTGACGTTCCAGGGATTAATGCCTTACGGATCGCCGCGAGGTATATCGCGCGTGGTGCCCAAAATACATGCAACCTTAGCTCCTCCTCATTGCCCCGAGGACCCTTAGGACCCTAGACGCATGAAGGGATGGGACCCCGGGAAAATAAAAGCTTAGGCTAGGGGGTGTGATACGTCACTCCTTCGAATAATATATGTGATACGTGCGCACATGCTATACGTCCTAGCCAGAGTTGCAAGATGCTACGTATATTACGCCCTCCCGAGGCTAATACGTACATAGGTACTAGGCGGTATTTACAAAGTTCCATGGGAAATGGGAAATGGGAAATGGAAAATGTGGCATGTGAGCTTTTCGCTTCCCGCTTCCCGCTTCCAAACGGTTGCTCCCCAGAGTTGGTCGCATATACGGTAGATCTATGTTTACCCTGTCTCCTCGGCGAAGACGCTCGCTATGATGACGGTATAATATGTTTGATATTGTATTTGCTATGCTAATAAAGACATAGAAGAGACGTCTCGCTTGGCCCTGCGGCCAGCAAGACCGACTTGAAGCTAGTAGTAGCAGGACAAGAGTAGGATTTATCAGCTGGTGGTGACCAGCTGCTTTCCTCCTCCCCGTTTGGTGATAGGGTGCGGTTGCTAAATACCTAGTAAACATGGAGGGAACCAGTGGTTCTTCATCAGAAACAGAGGATCGTTAGGACTAAAGAACGTTCCCAGGGCTCTGATCAATGTCCGAAAAAGCGGCATAGAGAGACGTTAAGTTCTGTGAAACGTATCATGTGTTTTTCATGTATGCGTACGTGTAATCACACCTACGTCAGTGGTCAGTGGTCAGTGGTCAGTGGTCAGCGGCCTAGTCGGCCGAGAGAGAATTGGGAATTCAAGGGTTTTCCACCCTCCAAGAGCCTCATCCGTCATGCCGGGATTCAAACCCCGCACTTTCCAAGAATAGGGGATCAACGGCCACGCGGCTAATATTGACGGCTTAAAGCCAGTTCCTGCGGGTTTCAGACCAAGATCCCGGTAACCCGTCTCCTGCCATTACAGTGACTTTTCGACTTCCATCGCTTCCCTTATTCCCTCCGCTATGGACTCGATTTTGGCCTTTTCGAGACGCTTGAGCGGACGCCGGGGGTAGCCGCCGTAACCGAAATAGGACTGAATCGCTTGCTTTGTGCCTGCGATCGCCGCCTTGGTCAAGAACCAGTCACCCCGTGAGAGTACTTTCTGCAACGCAATGGCCTCGTCTATTTTTCCCTCGGCATATAGATTCCATACCTTGACGCAAAGCTTGGGCATGACATTTGCGCCGCCTGCAATGATTCCGCTTCCTCCTGATACCAATGTCTGGACTGTGAAGTCGCATATGCCACCGAACGCCATATATCCACTACCTTCTGAGGTAGGGGTCTTTGCGTTGGTGGCCAGTGCTACACGAGTAAGTTTGCCGGTGCTGCCGCATGTGAACTTTGTTCCAATGATATTGGGATGTTCGGCAAGCTTGATGAGGAGATCCGAGTCCATGTCGATACCGGCAACTGCGCCGGGGTAGTTGTATAAGACAATTGGTAATGGACTTCCGTCTGCTACAGCGGTAAAATAACCGACTATAGCCTCCTCGTCCATTTGCGCACGAAAGTAGCTTGGGGGTAGTATCAATACGTAATCTCCGCCAGCTGCTGCAGATTCCTTGCAGAGTTCGATAGTCCCCTTTACGCTACCCTCCGTAGCTCCGACGATTATTGGCGTTGTAGTGAAACCCGCGGCATCCAGAGCCTCTCTGGTGGCACGTGTCACGGCTACCTTTTCATCGCGTGTGCAGTGAATAGCTTCCCCGTTGGAACCCATAGTGACCAAGCCAGCTAGTCCATCTCTAACCAAACGCTCGGCATGCTTTTTGATAGTAGGGATGTCGAGCTCTTCGGTCTCGGGATCGAAAAAGGTCATAGTGGGAGCATAGATACCACATGGTAGTGGTCGTCTCGTGGTCGTGTGACCATTGACCTCGGCGCTGTTGGAGGCAGTCATGTTTTAGGATCGAATGGCAAAAGACAGAAACAAGAGTAATGATAATATTGCTACTAGATTTACGGACCGATATATACCGAGTATAGATAGCTTGGAGAGAGGGAAGAAGGGAGGATAACCACGAAAAGGGGCGCCGAAAAAAGAAAAACAACGGCAAAGAAAAGGGGACGCGTAGCTATATTTATAACATTCGAAGAACAATACTCGACGGACGGCAACGGAATGCTCTCTTTTTTCTTCTTCTCATAACATAATGGCTTCTATCCTCTAAGTTGCATGCAATTAATACCTTGTAGGGTGTGGGTCAGCAACGTCTTACTAGCTCCTACTATTTTGCTCGCAACGACATTGGTCCGAAGAAGGCGACACTGGCTGCCTCTTGGACCCGAGATGCCCCTTAGAAAAAGGAGCTAATGGAAACGAACTGGTACCGAGTAGTAAAAGAGCCCATGTCTATGGGATCGAAAAGCCACAAAGTGGATTGTGGATGAGCCGAATTCTTCAACGGCCCTAGGACAGATGGGTCATACGCGCCTCGGGGTTATATCAAAGGTAATATATCGTAATAGATCATGGGAGCCATGCATATAATCCACAGCCATGAATTATACCGTTCCGCACATAAAATCGTCGGGCTGTTATGAAGCTACCCAACGAATTTCGGCCGCATGGCTCACAAAAGTGCAATTGGGAACTTGGGGGAAAAGGCAAGGAACTAGAGACGGTTGAATGCTCCCTTGAAGAGAGATTGCGCCCTATTCGGCAGCTGCTCATACAAAGAATAAGTTAAGAGACAGCTAGGTAACTGCATGTTGTGCGAGATTAGCTGCAGTGGCATTTATAGCCATGCTATGATTGGCTAAACCTAAGCAACATGTCCAAATTGGATTAGAAACTGGGCTGATGGGAATCGAGAGGATCTGCAGTAGGGTCGATCAGGACCCGGTAAAAATTGAGGGATGGTTGATGAGCGGCATTGTCGTCACCAAAGCACATGATTAGACGTAACTAGAAGAGCCGAGAAAGCCGTGTCTTACGCGGCTTTAAAGAATGAAGAATAGATCAAAACCGAAACCGAAAAGGGAGATATGACGGATGATGAGTTGTCGAGGTGATCGCGGTTGTGCTTGAGAGTTGACATAGTTGACGAAGACGTCATTTGTGCTGGCCAACTCGTCTTGTGACCCTCCAAAGGAAAGCCCCGGGAGGGAGCTTCGAGATTTTGGAGAGGACAACAGACAACAGATAGAAGATGGGTCGAGGTATGCCGTCCACTTGGCAGAACCGAGGGATTGTTGGAGGGTAACCTTTGCGGGGGGCTTAGTCGATATGTGAAGTAGCTCGCCCTAGGTTAGGGAGAAGGGAGAAGGGAGAAGGGAGAAAGAAGGGTTGCCGCATTGTGGAGCACACGAAGTCGACTCCAGATCCAGGACATGGGTAGGTAGGGTTGTATAGGTTCCTGAGATGGGTAATTGGTACTTCGTACAGGGTAGGTATTAAGGTATGTGTACCTAGTGTAAGTGAATAGGCCGTTGGATGGTCTCCTCGGACTAAACGCCACTGATCTTACCAGCATGTAGTATGTAGTATGAAGTAGGTGGCACCTCAGGTTGGAGGGTGACAGCGATAGCCGTCGACCTGCTGGATGAACAAGCAGTTCAAATGTATGTAAAACTGCTGATTTCCATTCTCTGGACTTCCTGGGGTAGCCACCTACATGTACTCGATTTGGCGTCTTCTGCAGGCCAGGCTGAATGTGGTATAGATACGACGGAATAATCATATTAGTAGTTTTTCCTCCAGTGAAGAGATAGCAAGACGCTTTGATGTAGCCAAGACCAACTAAGGCTAGAACTAAAGCTATGTAGAAAGCTTCTGTCTCTCCCACCTTCGAGCAATATTCCAGAATCCACGTTTGCTGTTTTTGGTGATCTTTGTGTGATGTAACGGTGTAAGGATGTGAGGATGTGACTCTGCGTACCTTATGGACCCAACAGCTCCTAGGTACCCAGGTAATATTTTTGTATAGTTATATACCTTCGTCCTTTTCTCTTGCTTTTTAAGAAATGCGGTCTATTTTATTTAACCGGATTAATAATGCTTGATGTTAGGTAGTTCCGCATTGTTATCTCGACGTTTGAAATTTTTGGATTTGAAAAGAGGATAAATTTGGTAGGACGGGCATGATACCTACCTAGGAGGTACCTAGGTACTTCGCTGAATCTGCCAATGATGGACCGACGCTCACTGGGCTTCTGTCTTGAAGAGAAGTTGCCCCACCAAACGCGGGGCAATCAAATTTCAGGTAGGTACCTAGGCCGTGGGCAAATGTTTAGTGGGGGAGGCGGGGCTCTTGCTCGTGTCGCCAAGCGAGTGGGGGCGGGGTACCTCTATGTAAGTAAAGTACATGTATTATATCCAAGAAGGTTAAAAGGTCTCTTAGCAGTACTAATGTACTAATGTTGACCGCGCACATCTACTTCATACCTCATTTATTTACCATGATGAGCACACTTAGTTTATCCAACTATGTATACACAACGAACTACTTAAATGGTAGACTATAAATAATAGTTTACTTCCTTCTCAAGTTCTAGTAAAGAGACGTAATTGACACCCTACGATGACGGCTTACTCCTCTTATTTATGCTCATCGATACATCTTGAACGGTTACATACACACTACGTCGGACCCTGAAGATTTATTTCTCCAACTGCCCCTCAATTATTCCGTCTATAGGTAGTTTCTCTTTAGGCCGGGGTAGGTATGGTATCTAGGTAGCTTAAGCTTAACAAGACATTCGTAACTGAGATACCGAAACAGGAGGTAGTTACATGAACCTAAGTTTATAAGACTACCTAGACGTAAATTATACAAGAATCGGTCTCTTTTCATCTTGATCTGTCTTCTTATTTTATTCGGCTCTCCCAAGGTTCCTCTTGGATTTCCGGGCTGTTATCTCACAACTACCTTTGTCCAACCGCTTTTGACCTGCAGGACAACCCATCAAAATGGCAGCAGAAGCAATCAAGTCGGCAATTGTACCGACAGATTCCCCCTCGCCACTAAATGTGTTGATGGTGCGTATCACTATGGCATATGCTTAGCAGATCGTTGCTCGAAACTGACGTGCCCTAAGGTCGGAACAGGCGAATATACTACTGGGTTTGTCGGTGGTGGTGCTTCAGGGTCGGATAAGAAGGTAGGAGTCGTCGGCTTGACTCTATTTGATCTCCGAAGGAGGGGAAAGGTGGCTAAACTGAGCATGGTGGGAACAAACGGGACCAAATTCCCAGCTATCAGTGAGCTCACCTCTTAATCCTAGGCTGAGTGTAAAGAGGCTATCAACAAGTTGAATAGACACTAATATGAGTAGGACAACATCTCGATACTAATATCTCAAAAATCTACAATAGCTTGGACTGCTCCTTCGACTCCTATCCGGAGAACGACGTCAAGGACCCCGATGCTTACAAGGCTGCTATTGATGCCTTGAAACCAGGTGATGCCATTACTATATTCACTCCTGATACGACGCACTATCCAATCGCTCTATACGCAATTGAGCGCGGAATACATGTCCTGATAACCAAGCCTGCTGTGAAGACATTAGAACACCACCAAGGCCTGATAGAGGCCGCCAAGAAGCATAATGTATATGTTTACATCGAACATCATAAGCGATTTGATCCAGCATACTCAGACGCTAGATTCAAGGCGCAGAAGCTCGGCGAATTCAACTATTTTTATAGTTACATGTCGCAACCAAAGTCTCAACTGGAAACCTTCAAGGCGTGGGCCGGTGTCGACTCTGATATTTCGTACTATCTTAACAGCCACCACATAGATATTTGCGACTCGATGGTTTCACAACTCGGGTTTGTTCCAATAAAGGTCACAGCCTCAGCTGCGAAAGGTATTGCCACCAGTCTTGGATGCAATGAGGCTACCGAGGACACCATCACGGTTATGGTTACCTGGCAGAAACAAGGCGACACAAGCAAAGTTGCCACAGGAGTTTATACGGCATCGTGGACTGCACCGCAGAAAGCCGGCGTGCACTCTAACCAGTACTTCCACTACATGGGATCAAGTGGCGAGATTCGTATTAATCAGGCTAAGCGTGGGTACGACGTTGCGGACGATAGTGCAGGTCAGCTTATGTGGTACAACCCATTCTATATGAAATACGCACCCGACGAAGAGGGTAACTTCGGAGGCCAGACCGGATACGGTTATATCTCCTTCGAGAAGTTTGTAGATGGATGTCGAGCGGTGAACTCAGGGGCACTCAAGCCCGCTGATCTGGATGCGAGAGGACTTCCAACGCTGAACAACACAATCGCGACGACAGCTATCCTAGAGGCCGGTCGGCGTAGTATAGATGAGGATAGGGAGATCAAGATTGAAATCAAGGACGGCTTCTGGAAATTAGTATAATACCCCAACCGTGGGGAAGTATCTCGATACCAGGTCTTAGGATCTTCCTTTCCGGACAATGGAATTCGATAGTCTTTATGTATGCTCATTAATATACCTGAGTTAGCATACAAAGTTAATTATGGAAGACCGTAGTTCTCGCTTTTTATGTTTATTTTTCTCAGTCGAAAGAAAACCTGATCTGTGCGATCCAAACAAAAATAGGGGTATGTCGCTCTATAATAATCAAGCCCTCAGCGATTACATATCTCTTTCCCTAAATTCACCCATGTTTCCACGCTGATTTATTATGGCATTGGCAATACTCCCAAGGTTTCTGTATGGTGGGGTTGTATATTTGATTTTATACTATAGCACCTCCGAACCTCAGATTACCATAACATCCATAGCGTTAGTTAAGAAAAATATTCCTCTTCGAAAGGTTGCTCCCTGTCTTCCGGTCGCAAATGTCCCTTAATTTCCAAAGCCCGTTCTTTACAAGCCTGGCTCTCTGACAACGCACCCTTTTCTGCGTATAAGACTGACAATTTATACAGAGCCCGAGCAAGTTGACCCTTACCTTCGTTCAAAGACTCCGAAATGTCTACTAGTTGCCTCAGAAACTCGCTTCGACGAAATTAGCTGACGAACGCGCCCAAGCTTGGAAATGGAGATGAAGATTTGACTTATATGGCTGAGGCAGAATGCCCTTATAGGTGCAAGATAGATGCTACATCGTATAAGGAATCACAGGTCTTTAGTCGATTGCCTAAAAGCTTTTGACGAAACGCGAGCGCTTTAGATGCTAGTCGCAGACCGTCGTCTATGCGCCCTTGTCTAAGTCGAATACGGGACAGGAGCACCATATCACCAGAGAAGCGTGGGTTACCCGTATTCAGGAAAGTCTCGTCTGTGAAGTCTTTTAAAGAGGGACACCTCCCAAGCATCTCTTCGGCCTCATCTGGCTTGCCCATTCGTAACAGTAAGCTGGCCATATTGCTGTATGAGTTACCGATTCTATCGCTGTTAGTACGGAGCCTGATTTCTATAGCTTGCTGGTGCGTAGAATATGCTTCCTCTAGGTTTCCCATCTCAGTGTACGCAAGTGCCAAATTATTCAGACTAAAAGCAATGAACGGATCGTCTGGCCCAAGTTGCTTCTTACGAAGTTCTAGAGCTTCTTTAAACGGCTTGAGCGCAAGTGATGGCTGGCATAAGTCTAGATCAATTAGCCCAGCTAGGTCAATAGCACTTGCATATGCTAGAGTCGATCTATCCTCGAACGTCTGAACAGCAGCATCTACTAGACTTCGCGCGACATCATAGGTTTCACGCTCATAAAGATACCTGCGATTCGTTTAGCCTTCGTTTTGGTAAGGTAGCATTGGATAAGTAGCTACTTACCAACTGCAACGGAGGAGGAGCTCTGCATATTGCTGTGCATTCCTTGGCTGAATATCGTGTTTCTTGGATAGTCTAGCAATATGCCCGATATGTGGTAGGCACTTTTCGCATTTCTTCCAGGCATTTATTTGATGACCTACATCTCTACTCCAAGTATCAGGAAAGCCCCAGGAGAGGAGTTGAATCACTGCATCGAAGTATCTTGGCCGGTCTGAATTTGGCACTCTGCGAATAGCGGCAGACTGGACTAGCCGGTGCACAGTAAGTACTGGCTGATCCATCGTCTTGTTGATCAACGCAGCCTGTAATAGGGACTGTTCCGCATCTCCGAGGCTGCTCTAGTTAGCACTTAAAGGGGATTATTTAGGCGAAAGACAAGTCTATGTTATGTGAACTTACTCCATCTCGTCTGCCACAAAGCCAAAATCTTCTTCAATTCCGAACTCTGTCTGTGATCCTTCCAGAAATATGGCTTCGTCTATCGCGTCCGGATCGAAGAAAACCAGCATATTTAATAATCTAGTAGAATTGCTGGGGAGCTTCTGAAAGGACAGGTCCCAGACGGTATTTAAGGTGTGCTCGTAGTCATCTTTGATAGTCTTTCTCGCATCGATCTTTGTGGCATTGCGCTCGTAGAGGGAAAGGAAATCTTTCAATCCCAATCTTCTCTGTGCTATGAAGCCGCCAATCTGACTTAGGGCAAGGGGCAAGCCACCAAGGGTTTGAGTGATCACGGTCGCATATTCTATGTTCTCTGCAACAGACGAATCTAGTCCAATTTGTCGTAACAACATCAGAGAGCCTTCGGTATCGTCAAATGATTCCACCTGTAAACACTGAGCTGCGGGATTGTTTGCAACATCGAAGTCTCTAGTCGTTAGAAGTATTGAGCCACGAGAACTCCCAGGCCACGCTATCTTAATGGCTTGTAGATCATCAGCATTGTCGAACACTATTAACCAGTGGAGTGCTTATAATTTTTATCAGCTTCTGGTTCATGAACTAGGTGCAAAGCCACAGCAACATACATGCATTATTTAGCCAATTCTTGACTTTCCAAATTGCTGCTGCCGAGTCTTTTATCTTATCTGAATCTTGGTAAAGTTGCAGGCCAAGGGCAATATCTCGAAAACTTTGCCCAAGCGTGATGATATTATCAGCCCGTACCCAAAGGATAACATCGTATATACCTACGTTTTGGTGGGCATATTCTAATGCCACCTGTGTCTTTCCAACTCCGCCCATGCCAAATAATGCTACTGACTTAGTCGAAGATGGTGCTTGTCCGGGATTGAGAGCATTATGGAGTGTGGAAAGGAGTGTTGAACGACCTGAAAATCTACTATTTTATAGAAACAAGATATGATGGTATTTAATTTGTTAACCTTCATCACTTTTAATAGTAAAATTATCCATCAATTCAATTACCTCCTTGTATTTGTGCTCATCTAGCCTCATACGGGCAAGGTCGGCCTCACTTTCAACGATAGAAGAGATTCTTTTGATACGCATAGTCGTCCTTGAGAAGTCGGTATGGAATTTCTCCCATGCATTCCGTCGTAATAGGACGTGGGGATGGTCTCGAAAGAAATGTATGGTCCTTGCATAGAAGCATATAACTTCCGTATATACGTCGATCAGGGCGGTCTCGAGCTGGCGACTCATCGGCAAGGTATCTTCGTAAACCCGAAACCTCGGCAAGGTCAAACTGAGCTCTTCCAGTATGTCCAATACCTCCTGAAGAGTATCTCCTGCTGAGGAAGCTAATGTTAGTATAAGGCGAATACTCCCCCACACCACTGCCGTTAATGTCGCATCTGCTCCGAATGCTAGCGCAATGATAGCCGAGAAGTCGTCTACGAATTTGAACTTCGGTGCAAGTCTGTTCATAGACGCCAACGCCTGCCTGTCTCGAGATGGCGTAGTCTGGAGAGTGTTTACATGACTTAAGAGGTCATCAAGAGAGTGTACTTCATGTACCGCTCGATAATCTTCGTTACCTCCCAGTTCTTCCCGATATCTTTCTAATGCTCGATGCCACAGAGGACTTCTACTTTCAGTTGGCCTTTTCTTGGTTAGTCTCTTAGACATGGATGACTCGCTCTACATAATTACACTTACTTCTCCATCTTGCTAACGATTTGCTGAAGCCAATTGATTATTTCAATAGAAGCCGATTCATATAGTAAACACTTATTACCTAGAAGAGAGGAATAAATTGATAACGATGACACCTACCCATGCGGGGTTTCAGCTACAGGGCTTGTACAATATAATACACCAACGCCAAGTGATATATCATAAAGCACCTAAACCTAAGGTACTTGCCTAGGTATGCTGTGTGGTGACCGCATATACTCGTTCGGCGCTTATCTCTCGGTGAGAGTTACAAGTAAGGCATCTATTGGAGGAGTACTGCACAAGTCTACATGTAATATTGTCCGGTTTTATGTGACCAAGCTTCAACGCCTCTATCACTACGGTAGTGAGCCATACCTAGGGGCCATAATGAAGCCAGCCTACAGGACTGGAATCGCAGTGGCTGGCTCACAACTCCGTACTTCATACCCAGGTATGTACCTAGATACCAACCTAGGTAGGGAGGTATGTCTACCAATTGGAGACTTGACATGAGACAACCAGATGCAGCCAACAGCTCCCGAACACCTCTATTAGCCGCCCCCAGAGTTGCTACTCAGCTATTAATAATTAATAATTACTTTTTACTGAGGCTTTAATGTCTTCCTTACGTTAGGTGCGCATTTCCGCATTTGCATTTCTAAAGCCCGGGCGAGTTTTCCATGTAAACTGAATTATCTGCAAGACCGACTTGTAATCTTGCGATCGTCTCTTTCTACCTAGGTAATTATATTTCCTCGCGCTATACTTTCATCCTTGTTTTAGGCTTAAGAATATGGTTCAAACGGCCGGCGACAAAGATGCATTTCGAAGCACACACTACCTGGGTATCTTACCATGGTATTACTGGTGGCTTCGAACCCAAGTTTACCAACAACCTATACAGCTATATGCTTGTGTTCGGGGGTTTGTTGACGAATCCGAAGATATCCCATTCAATGAAATAAAGTCAATCTACTTAAAAGTTTCAGAGATAGTTACCAACAACGCGGCCTTAAGTATCGACGACATAGTTCAACAGCTGTCAGAGGTTGGTAGTATCATTGTATCAGAAGACCGGCAACTCAGGTCAGCTACTGACTTGATTTTCTCGATTATCGGCTGGCAAACTATGCTTTATCGACCTGATATATTATCCTGCCCGCCATCCGAATTTTGCATTACAGACGAAATGAATGGTCACAGAAGTAGCTGCCATCTCTGCCTCAAGCAATTCCGCGTCTGCAAGAGTAAAGGACTCTCCGAGTTTCTTTTAGGGTTCGGTTTAATGCTCATTCCGCGAAATTATAATACTCTTGAGGACGCTGAGGAGGCCAAGGCATTCAATCGACTAAAGTCTGTTAAATCTTCAACTTTGAACGCATATCTCTTGACAACCATTGGCGGCATCACTATAAGTTGGTCCGACTGCTTGGCTTGTCATCTAGAACTCGACAAGAATGCACGCGTTCTATATGTATTTCGCTATCCATCGTTCTGTGTGGAAAGCCTTGGCGGCCAATCGGCAAGAGGTAGCGGTCGATCTACGATTCATTCTTGCACTTCGGACTTCCCTAACAATAACCACTGGGCAACACCACAGGATGTGACGGAACTACTCAGAGAGGTCCTTATTTCCTACAGACTCTTATTCGGACAAGAACGTAAATCGCGAAAAGCCTTTCGAAAGTTGCGTCCTTTTGAACACATACCGAAGAATAGCCATGACAGATTCCTCTTAGAGGTCTGCGGAAAAAAGCGATTGGATTTACTGTCAGGGGTTAAAGAGCGTGATAGTTATGAACTAGCACGAGATTTTCCACATCTGAGAGCACAGCTCGTCGCTCTAAGTATGTATCTAGACGATAGGAAGCCTCGGTCCTGGAAAGAGTTATGGTTAGACACTCGCGATTCAGCATCATGGTTGACATTTTGGGCAGTCATTATTATTGGTGGACTAGGTTTGATCCTCGCGTTTCTTCAGGTTGTACTTCAAATTACACAGCTAGCAATAGATCTGCGGCAAGCTGGCTCGTGACATATTCACGATAATATTATCTTTACTCGTTGCTCTTCCACATTGAATTAAACCCCACGCTCATACCAACTTTGAATGATACCCTCGATGGTGGGTTCATATTCCCTCAACATAACCATTCCTTCCCCAATAAACGTATTGGCCTGTACATTCAATAACGGAGGTGGTTTATTTCCAACAACCGTTTCCCTCCACCTTAGAGACTCTTGGTCTACATGGGATAGTTCTTCATAATATTCCCTACACTCTTCAACATCGGCAGCACAACGATATACGTGAAGGCGCAATAGCATCTCGCCAAGCGCCTTCTTTCCATGACTTACTATCATTGATCTATCGACTAGTACTCTGAGTTTCTTGCCAGCCATGTCGTGATGAACATCGATACATCCATGACCGAACCGGAGCAAGCATTTAAGTATAGCGAACTGAGCCTGCGACTTATTAGCATTCTCCTAAGACCAAAATTCAACTGTCCTCATACCCGACTATGAGCCTGTCACCATTTCTACAAAGTCAAGTTAACGAAATACTTCTCTGCTGCATTGATAACTCACCATGCCATCGACATTATAATTGGAGAGAGCTCGAAGACCATCAACACCGAGCTGCTGATAGAGATTATAGGTCACTTGATGATATTAGTGGTTAACGTAGAAACCGCAGGTATGGGTATAGCTACAATCGCTGGATCGAATATCCGATTCATCTGTGAAGCCGAAGAGAGCCAGCAGCTCTGGATCATCCATAAGATAAGCCCCTACAAGCTCGGCTCTACACTCATCTAGTGTTGTTGCCAAGTCGCCAAATTGGCCAGTCCATGTTTGGCCAGGTTTGTACCAAGTTCTTATAGGTTTCCCGTCAAGAGGGTTGATCGGCGGGTTCTTGGAGTCAAAGTTGAACTTGTTAGTCGACTCTTCAATCATCATCTTACCTGTGCCGTGGCCTAGTAGCTCATGAAGCACAACCCACCAATAGTACGCTGGGTACTTGTGCTTCCGAAAAACCTCAATTTCAGAGTCGTCGATGAACGGCCATTGCATCGCGGTACTTTCAGCTATCATACGATTTGCGATGATGACGTTCTTAAATCCTACATCTTGACGGATGTCGTTATACTGTTCAAAATTGAAGCGTGAGTGAATATGGACTAGAAACTGGTGAGGAAAAGCCCACATTTGGAAGGTTGATTCCAGGGAAAATTATACTAGAACAGTATGCGAGGGCTGTAGCTGTTAGACTCCAACATCACCAAGTGTAAAAGCAGATGATTCCTACCATGGATGCTGGAGAAATCAGGCGGTTCAAAGAGAGACTTTTCGAATAGCCCCTTTCCATTATTCTCGGCGGCAGCCCAAGGTAGTCGTCGAATGAATTTATCGGAGTTCCCGACTAATGTTGACAAGAGCTTTGTCTCATTGGCATCCGCGATGGCAACCAAGCCTTCAAACTCGGCACGAATACCAGCTGGATCTCGATATGGCTCCACAAAGCCGAAAATATTCTCAACTTTGGGTGCTTTATCCGTAATCCACGTCCGTTGAGATTCCCGATACGCTTCAAGGTTGCCAGTTTGGAAGCTTTCGATGTATTGAGCTAGGAATTTCTTCTGGGTATCATTCGCAGCGTACTCCGTAGCTCTTGCCAGGTTTTCGCAAATATTCTCTAGGTATTCGGCATGATCACCACGGACCAGCCTTACGCTAGCGGATGAGTTCGTAATGTCTAAGGGCTCTGTTTGGTCCGTTGATATGATTGAAGCCTGAAGGACCTCAAATGAAGTTTCACCAGTTTTCCGTACTCTGGTATTTTCGGGTAGTACGGAATGGGCATCCATATGCCTCGAAACGAGAGCGATTTCTTCTTTGCTCATTAAGTCTCCTGGATAATAAGAGCTTTGGGCTAAGGTGCCGGGATATCCAAGGGTGACAGGCGGTATTGCCATGATAGAGCCCTCTATGTTCCTATAGAGGTCTAAGAGCTTGGATGATCGAGAGGCAAATTTCTCTACTGTACCGGAGCGTAGCTGTGGAATGAACTTCTGGTCTCCTGACCCCTTCAAGAAGTTAGTTCTTATATACTCATTGAGATATTTGGGAACAACCTACATAGTAGTTCCCGATGTTCGACAGGAAAGTAGCTGCAAATTCGAGAAATGCTTCAAGGTCCTCTACAGCTACTCCATAGTCTTCTGAAAATTGATTCCAGTCGCCACCGCATGATCTATAAAGCTCCATTATGAATTCAAATATCCCAATAGATTCCGGGGAAACCTGGCTAAGAATGATTCTTGTTCCAGACCATGCTGCCCTAGGATTGACCGTTAGTATCAATAATATGCATACCGTTGGATGAAGTGAATATTGAGACTCATTGACCTTGATAGGTAGTGACTATAAAGCTTTTCTTTTTCGGATAGATTATCAAATAGTGGCTTAACGCCTAACTTATAGATTTGTACACGGGTAGCCATACTCTCTCCTAGAGCTGTCCTCGTTGTACCAGGTTAAAGAAGTCGGATACAGAAGAGGGTTGAAAGTACAAGGCTCAGTCATAGCATGAACTCGGTGGCTTAGGAGGAGAAGGGCGGGGTTGGGCAATCACTGCAGATTTGGCGGTACAATCTGCAAACATTAGGTACAGATGTAGCTTATCTGCAGTGTCACTTGAAAATAACGTACTATTCGATATTTTACAACTACCTTAGGTTATAATATACTATGGAAGTCTTTAGATATAATTTCCTCGCTTCCTTCTAGATCAGAGGATAGGGCTATACGAAACACAACGGCCAGGATTTGTTTGACCGTCATACCAAAATAAAAATAGAATCAATATGGATAACTAACTACCTATGCTATCAAACTCTTAAAGTTAGCATCTATGGGCCCAAACTTTCTCATCAGGGATCACTCTTTTCATATTAGAAATCCCCATATAGATGATGGATGCCTATTTATAAGCGGTATTACCTGTGTGAGCTACTTGCGTTCAGTAGTTGAAGGCTGTTATAAGAATTGAACTATTACGTAATAGGCACTTTGAAACTAGTTGTAACTATAAGACTTTCAGTTCTCACTTAGTTGACTTTTCGGGATGTCTATGTTTATATGCAAAGGAATTTGTTGTCTGAAATTATATTAATTAGATTTTGGCCGAAGTACAGCTATGGCAGCTGTAAGTCATTGGTTCAATAAGTTGCGGCCTGCTTTATAAACCAAGTTAAAATATTCCAGACATGTTGTATACTACGTCTAAGAATATTTACCTATCTCATGTGATATATGCACTGTCGAATGGATCGAAAAGCCCAACGACGATCTTATCGGATTGTACTGCCGCTCACCTACATATTTCCCCTCTAAATCGTTATTTCCGTTCACATGTCAGCTAACGAAGCTTTCTAAAATAAGAAAAGGGGGGTTCATCCACTCGTAGGTCATAACCGAATTGACGACTACGTTTTACAGGTATATGCCGTTGTGTATATATTAAATCACCTTATACAGTGCTATATGCTATGGCTAATTTGCCGTTAACCGCTCGAGGATCGTATGCACATCATATGTAATATGCGTTGCTCGTCAGACTTGGGGACGGTTGTATTTTGCCGAGGACACACGGGGTCCCCCGCCAAGAGGTTCTTGGGAAATGTAACATAGGCGGTTTGATATATGAACCAGGGAACCAGCCGCGTGGCATTGAAAACAGCAAGTTCCTTAAATTTAATTCTTTAGAAACTGGACCGGTTGAGGAGAAGCTGCGAAATATCACTACGCATGGTTTAATATCTTGTCCTGGTGAGTTTACCTCCTTTTTTTTTTTATCCCGCCCCAGAGACTTCACCGTGTCCGATATAGAGTCCGATATATTCAACGAGAAAAGGTGTGCGGGGATTATTGGATTATTGAGATTTATTTCGGAGGCTGCTGGCAGCGCTCTTCTCCCAACGGGTTTAAGCTCCATAAGTACTCAACAAACTATTGTATGAAATGCATAACTGACAATTTTCCATCGACTATCATAGGAAAGATTGACATCAGCCCCGGCTTATTTAATCAATCAATAAATCTTGTATATATATCCAGTCGAACATGTCGTTCGGTCGGAAATCTATCTTACAGCTTTCTACAGTCAATACAGCAAACCACACTAAGGCATGTTTGCGTACTGGATTCCCACGGGGTAATTCGCGATAGTTAACTTATTCTTAACATGTCACCCAACAAACTTGAACTCATCCTTAGATCCGAAGGCTCACTATGGCGCCGACCCCATTAGAAGCAACACGCTCATTCGATCGGGCCAGAGGAGGTTTCTGGGGAACTAGGGGTGATCTTCAGGAACGAAACTCTGTCCATAAGCTGCCATGGATAATGAAGGCAGAGAATCCTTCTTTGCCTTCTCTCGGCTTGGTGCATTTTTTGTAAGATGCGGGACTAAGAAGACCTAACTGAAATCAGCTTTAGCGCTGCCGTAGGGCAGAAGGATATTAGGAGAGTTTCGGCGATAAGCACCCTTGGACATGTCTTATCGATCGGAGGAACAATGAAGCGAATAAGAACTTACATGCAGGACCGGAATTTACCTACAGCGGCAATCCGAGCCGGTCACGACCATACTTAGGTACCTGAAGTTACGGTCAGGAACAACACCTAAAGCACCTAAATTTAAGTTTTGGGGCAGGTGCGGCTAGTCATGCTACCCACGTTTGTCCACTGGTAACTACCCCCGTGTTCGCAGATCTCACGCGCCATCTAGAAAAATTAAATCACTCTGCGAACTTTTTTTTTTTCCCTAGACGACACTGCAATTCTCACATTGTTGCGGCAAAATTACCTCGTCCTCCTCGACCTCATACCAATTAACTGCGTTCCTCGTCGATGTTTACGTTTCTCTCCGTCGTTTCTTTCACCTTCGTTATTTTATTTTAATACTTCCGCCTGTCCGAACCCCAGGTTCTCCGGATTGTGTGCCGTCCGCTCCTTACATCGGCGCTCCACAATCGACAATCGTGAATTATTACTTTTTATTACTTAGACTTGGCCAATCTGCCAATCCCGCGCGCTAATCGATAAGCCACATTCTTCCTTATTCCTTGGTCTTATTCCTTGGTTAAGTGCTTTGCCACCACCGAGAGGTGTGCCTTTTGTGTCGCAAACCAACTACCAACTACCAACTACCGGCAAAATGTCCAAAACTATAATTGTGAAGGAGGCGGTCAAAGAGACCCTCCTCGGCTCCTCAGAGCCCTTCAACCTTTCCGCATCTCACCGTGCCCTATTCCTAAAGAATGCCAAGAAGGATGAGCATACAGGAGAGCTGTATATGGGACCAGAGGAGTTCATTGAGGCTATTGCGCCGCCGAGTGAAGACTACGTGAGCTCTTAGAAATATTCTAGGCTGGTAGCCAACTCTCAATTGCTAATCTATTGCTCTTCTCTATAGCACAAGATTAGCCGTGATCAATACGGACTCCTCTTCCGCGTCGCCGATCGCAAAGATGCCGGTAAAGTGATGATTAACGACTGGGCCGCCTTTGAGAACCTGTTGATGAAGCCCGACGCCGAGTATGAGATTGCATTCCGCCTCTTTGATGTTGGCCGCACTGGGAGTGTTAAGTATGAGGACTTTCGGCGTCTATATGAAAACAACAAAGGCCCTGACAGCATTCCCTTCAACTGGGACTGCGAGTGGGCGAAGCTCTACATTGGTGACAAATCCAAGCGCCATACCCTTTCATACTCTGAGTTCTCACAAATGCTCCGTGGTCTTCAGGGTGAGAGAATCAGACAAGCCTTCCAACTTCTTGATAAGGACAGAGATGGATACATCGACCCTGAAGACTTTGCAAGAATCATCCTGGAGACGGCAAAACACAAATTGTCCGATCATCTCCTAGACAACCTTACCTCCCTCTGCAACATATCCACCGGCAGCAGGATTTCATACGCAAATGTTCGAGCTTTTCAGAACGTGATCATGGAGATGGACTTGGTGGAGTTAATTATACGTCAAGCTTGCAAGAAGAGCGGCGATGGGAAGATTACCAGATCTGAGTTCTTGAACGAGGCAGCAAAAATCACTCGGTTCTCCTTGTTCACCCCGATGGAGGCTGATATCCTCTTCCACTTCGCTAGTTTGGATGAACCGTCTGGCCGATTGAGTTTGATCGACTTTGCCAAGGTTCTAGATCCATTATGGAGATATCGTAATATCGCGGAACAGACTCAGCATGGTCTAGGATCGCAAAAGGCCAAGAGCAATACGCAAAGCTTCCTCTTACAAGCTGCTGAATCTGGCTACAACTTTCTCTTGGGAAGTGGGGCTGGTGCTTTTGGCGCCTTTATGGTGTATCCTATTGATCTAGTCAAGACCCGCATGCAGAACCAACGAGGTGCTGATCCAGGACAGAGGCTTTACAAGAATTCTGTTGACTGTTTCAGAAAGGTTATCGCCAACGAGGGTTTTCGCGGTCTCTACTCTGGGGTCCTGCCTCAGCTAGTCGGTGTTGCTCCGGAAAAGGCTATCAAGCTTACAGTAAATGATCTCGTCCGCGGCTTTTTCACGGACCCAAAGACGCATCATATTCCTTGGGGATACGAACTTCTAGCAGGTGGTACTGCTGGTGCTTGCCAAGTTGTGAGTCTACCTTACTTAATCCTACTACTTTTCCCAGGGCCTTACATTGTTAAACTTGACTAATATAATATATAATTGATAGGTCTTCACCAATCCTCTCGAGATTGTCAAGATTCGACTGCAAGTTCAGGGAGAGGTTGCGAAAACCACTCAAGGTGCACCGAAGCGCTCTGCAATGTGGATTGTTAAGAACTTGGGTCTTGCGGGGCTTTATAAAGGTGCTTCGGCTTGCTTACTTCGCGATGTGCCGTTCTCGGCAATCTACTTCCCAACATACAACCACCTCAAGAAGGACCTCTTTGGCGAATCTCGCACCAAGAAGCTTGGAATCCTCCAGCTTCTCACATCTGGTGCCATTGCTGGTATGCCTGCTGCTTACCTAACCACACCGTGTGATGTGATCAAGACCCGTCTGCAGGTTGAAGCACGTAAAGGCGACACAAGCTATACTGGCCTCCGGCACGCAGCAGTTACAATCATGAAGGAGGAAGGCTTCCGAGCTTTCTTCAAGGGTGGACCTGCTCGTATCCTTCGATCATCCCCTCAGTTCGGCTTCACACTTGCGTCCTACGAAGTTCTTCAGAGCGTCTTGCCATTCCCTGGAAAACCAAAACCAGAACAAGTCCACACTGGCGTCGCAGAAGTCGTGGATACCATCAAAGAGAAGGATGTCACCTCACCCCACGCTCGCAGCCGAAACGCCCTCAGGATCATCCTCGACCTTGATGAGAATTTCGGCCGCGTCAAACTCCCCGACCAACAGGCTTGGAAGACAATACCGAAATTCCTTGGTGGTGGACAGTCCTAATGATACATTATGTAGAACATTTTTGCAATTCTAATATTCCCCTTCGAGATGGTTTTGGGAGACGATTGCATGAAAATGGCGTTTGCGACCCATAGCGAAGGGATCTCTTGTATTTTGCTTTTTCTACAGACGACCAAAGTAGACAGTGGTCATAGCCAAGTTTGGCATCTTGTGTAATTAGCTAAAACAGGGGGCCAGGATGGATCATGACTTTCAAGATGATTCTTGAAGAGAGTTAGAGATACAAGGGAAACCCCCTTTTGGGTTTTGCATGTTATATGCATACCTCATAGATCATCGAGGCATGAGTCTCGCCTTGAGCAGATTCCCAACCTCACAAATAGTCAAACTATCACTTAGTCCGATACACACTGTCTTTTCGACTCAAAGAGCATCCGAGCGAGGTTATACTAACTTATCAACTTACTTCCAGCGGGGTATCAACTACATGTAATTGGGCTATAGACGAACATGCCGGCCATCTCTACTCAGTCGGCGTACCCAACCATAGGTATAATTTCAGTTTTTACCATGTCCCTTCGGACCCTCGACCAGCGTCCCATGAGAAGGGCTCTACCTTAATCTCAGGCTCGCGCATCATTGCACACTCTAACCACTTCGCGTAATCCTCGAACCCGCCGACGCTCCCAATAACCCTTGCACGACGTACACCCCGCACGTCTTCAAACAGGCGTAAAGCATCCGGGCCCGACCCGCGCCACACTATATTAGCAAGAGTCAGCGCCAGTAATTCAGTAACAACTTCTAAATAGAAATAAGGCGTTTTAACTCCCGAGGCGAGCGAATAAAGGGGAAGAAGAGCGGAAACAAGGTTCAGGTTACGTACCGGTTTGCCATGCATCGAGAACAATCTCCTCCTTGTTACTCAGTTGCATCGCCACCTGCGCGCGGTCGTACCCCGGCTCCGCGTCCAGCCGCACGCACACGTAAAAACGGGTTATAAGGCCGGCGAGGTGCGCTGAGAGCACGGGGCCGTAGGCGTGACGCAGCCGGGGAAGCGTTGTGAGCAACGTGTTGTGCGCTAGGAAAGTGTTGCGCCGATATAGGAGAGGCAGCGCCTCGGCGTACAGCTGTCGGTTTGCGCGCAAGATTGCTGGGTGCAGCGGCCACGGCGTCCGATGTTGTCCATATTGGTAGTATGTCTTCTGCGAAGGAGAGGGAGCGTCTGGTGGTAGGACGAGTAGGTGCTTGAAGATCTCGAGACGGATCTCTACGGGGAGGGCTAGGAAGGGGCTAGGAGCTCTCTTCTTGTCTTCCTCGTACTCGTTCTCTGGTGCCGCATACTCTCTGACTTCGAGCGACGGTGTGATGGGCGAGATAAAATTGACTGGCTTCTCCAGTCCAGTATCCCCTTTTAACTGCGCCAGAGGCCTATAAGGCCTATCCGGCGTGCTCATCGAGTCCATGATAATTATTAGTTGCACAGCTATGTGCACGTTGAAGAGATGATTGAATTTATGCTGATGATAGTCTTTGCCATTCTGGCCCCCGGTGACCTAATTATACGAGTCGAAAAATAAAGACACGGTATTATAAAGAGTCTAAGAATCCGCACGAGACGGCGATATTGAACGATCGTAACCTACGCTAATCAATTTATTCTGCCCTACGCTGGTGCTGACTGAGTGTCTAGGGTAGGTATGGAATATGGAAATAAAACGGGAAGATCGTTGCTGCATGCCAATGCAACCTCCCCTGCGTCTTTGTCCCATTTATACCCATTTACGTGATGTGGCATCTTGGCGGCTGAGATAAGAGAGCGAGCGTATGATCTACAGCCTATGAAGTTGCTGGATAAAAAAAGAAACATGACATGGTGTGTTCGTATGTATGTAAGGAGAAAGGGAAACCAACAAAGGTCAGGAAGAGGCTGACGTATTATTTCCCCTGTCAAGCTTCGAGCCTTAGCCCCTCGTCTACCGCGATGTGATTATATCCTCCATTCAATTTTTTTATGTAGTCGTCGAACTTGCTGGCGGTGTCGATGATAAGCTTGATCTTCGCATAATCAAGCTTGCAATTCTCTGGACCTTGCTGCTGCTGCTGCTGCTGCTTTCGTTCCCATCGAGTATACTGCCGTGCATTCGTGATGGCGTTGCGGATCTCTCTTCCGTTCATCTCAAACTGGGCCAAGTCCTTGATGTGATCTTTTAGATCATCGGCATCAATCTCCTATTGTATGATAGAATTAGCAAAGTTGTCAAAATACATTTAACGGTCATAGGAATAACTGCTCGTCTGTAGTCAATTTGCTGGGCACCAACCTCTTCTTTAAAGTCCTGTAAGCGTGAGATAAAATTTCCCCAGATCTTGGAGCGTTCGTAAAAGCTCAGACCGTTGTAGTGGATAGCCAGTTGGATGCGCGACTTAAAGGCTTCGTCGAAGGTACCGACTCTATTGCTCGTCAAAACCAATATCCCCTCGTAATATTCGAGCACTCGGAGGAACACGGATACCAGCGCGTTCCGGTGGAGGTCCTGGAGACTGCGCTGTTCAAGAAATACGTCGGCTTCATCGAGTAGGACAACACACCCCCAGGTCTTTCCGAGATGTAGAACGGACTCGAGATAGTTCTCGACAGCTTCCGGCTCCGTTCCGATGTCACCACAAGTAACAGGATAGAGTGGCTTCCGGGCAATCTCGGCCACACTCTCGGCGGTCAGAGTCTTGCCTGTGCCGGGACCTCCGTGGAGCAGCATGATCAAGCCGTTCCCCTTGCCACTTATGAGATCTGTTGACCTCGTCGATTCCACCTGGTCGCTGACGAGAGCCAGAATCAATTTCTTGGTCTTGTCTTCAAGAACAAGCCTCTCAAAGGCCGTCTCGTTCCATACTACTTCGCCTAAGTTGTCGACCTTTAGGTCCAACCATTTCTTCTTCTTGAGGTTGAAGCCCTTGATAATCGAAGGTAATACGTATAGAAACTCGTCGGAAGGCGGGTAGTCTCGCTTCGTTGCTTCGGGACTTAGATCATCTGTCCCTGGGTGGTCTGAAGATGTCCACCGGGAAATATCGCGTTTCTTCTCTGGCTTGTGCAACTCACGATATACCATCAAAAGCCCAGTAGCGAGCTTCAATAGTGTATTGTATCATCGATGTCTTTCCCGACGTCTTTCCCGACGTCTTCCTTTTGCCGTCTTTTATTCGTTCTTCGGTGACCCAGGAACTGCATATGAGGCCCCTAGCTTCATTGGCCTCTTTCTGCACGACCACGTCACCAGGTTTGAAGAGGTATTGAAAGTATCGGTTCGTGATTCTGCCGTTTTCAATTTATTTCCTCGGCGTCATCGTACTCATTTCCAAAATGAGACATAACATAATCCAGCAATAACTGGAACTGTTGCTTCTCTGGGCTTTCTAGTGACTCGAGGAATGGATCCATGGATTGTCTTGAGGCGTGGTAAAAGGCGGGATATGTAGCTAAAGGCTCGGTTGAACCATCGGCACCGGTAAAGTGGTGATCTAGAGCATCTGTCCTCCCTATTTCACCCACGGCGTCTGCACTGAAACCATAGAACGACATGAATTGCGTAACAGTCGTAGTTAGGTCCGTAGTAGTTGTCTCTATCATCTCCGAGTTGTGTTTTGGTACGGATAGGGTATGATCGACCCCCTTTTTTCTCGAGACCGGGACCGAAAAGTCTCTGTATACAACGAAGCAAATCTCCGGGTTCCTCTCAAGGTACGACTCTATGTCTCGTATTGGAATATTGCCCGCCAAAGCCTCGCCCTTTTCGTTTTCGCCATCTATCTTCTTTGTTTTGTTGCTCGAGAAGCATCAATTGCAACTCATAATCAGTATAATCAGTGGATTTCCCTTTATCGAGGTTTCCATCTTTAAACCCTTGTCCCCTTCTGTCGGATTGTATGGCCTGTAATATTTGAAACCCGCTATCGTGGGTTCGGTCGGTTGAAATGGTATTGAACTTACAGTCTTCCTCCGTGTTTTTCTCCTCGTAATTGCTATCCTTCTTGTCGTTATCTCTATCGCTGTAATTTCCCTCGCCGTTGGAAGGTATTCAGTCTTTTGATATATTTCATACTAAAATGAGATAAAATGGGACTGAATGAGACTGAAGAGATATCATATCCCCTGCCTTCGACTCAGCCTGCCTTCGGCTCAGCCTGCTGCCCGATGGCATGCAAATGGCATACCTAATGTTACACAAATGCGACGTTAAAACGCTTTGCCGAGGAAACCATCAGCTAAGGTTGAATACTCCTCTTTCATTCTCCATCTCTAAGCACCTAAGGTATCATGATTGCATTTAAATGGCGACTTTTAGCTCCTGGTATACTACTGTGCCTGGAACAGAAGTGTAAGTGAATCTTGTGTTTAAGAAGCTTCAGAGCTAATTTGCTGCATCTTTAGTCCAGTCCAGGATGTCTTCAAAGAAGCACTGGACATATTCTTGGGGGAGCTAGCGAAAGATCAAACTAAACGAGAATGGATTGTCAACACGAATCATGGCAACTTTGAGTCTGTCCTTCAAGCAGTCCTAGACGCCCGAAGCCAATATGAAAAGCGCAAAGGGGACTCAAAAGTCTGAGAGGCGCTTGTTAAATTATCGGAGACGATACACTATTATAGCAGTGTTATAGATGTACTCGTCTTGTGTAAAGGTAGAAAGTAAAGCACTACAGCTGTTCGAACTACTTGTTCGGTAAGTCGGATACCTCATCCTTGTGCTAGCTACGTAAACTTGCTTATTGCACCCTAAAGGATACTGCGTTCTAATTCAGCGTTAGGCCAGTAATTAAATATTGTTCCAAAATAATTCCGAACAGAAAGGCTTCTTATATATCCTGGGGGTAATTTCCAACTTTGATACATTTCCATAATCTTTGTAGTTATAATCTTTTTTTTGTGGTCTTTAACAAGGGTTGGAATAACCTTTTTAAAATACGGTTGTTGAGTTTACGCAGACGGCACAAGTACTTGAATAGGTAATAGTTGAGGTTAATAGAATACCAGTATTAAGAGGTTGAGAGGTTTCCTGTTAAGCGCGGAAAAGAAAATATCAGGAAGGAAGCATAAACTGAGTGGAATGAAATGAAAAAAGAAAAGAAAAAGCTTGACCTTAGAAATCGAACCCGGGACTTGTCCAGAACAAATTAGTCTTTTTGCCGCCTTGCACATGCGTTCGAATCTAAAATCTACGAAAAGACCCCGAGAGGTTTTTCTACATCCGCTATACCTTTGACTACTAGAACAATGACCGCTTTGACTAGGAAATCAAAAATTGGGAAGTAATAGAAGGTATCATTACTAAATTCATACTTAGGTTCTGTAGTTCGTCACTGCAAGATATTCACTCGTCTCTGACACCTTATTAATACCGCCCCGAGATAGCTTCGTCGACCCTGCAAACGTATCGCGGTTCCCAGCAACGCGTATGCCAGGCACCAAGAGGTCCTCTTCGATTTGACATACGGATGAATTACAAAGTGTATTTACAGGTGGGACAGGTGGCAGGGGAAGGGTAGATGGGATAGGTCCCACTCACACCTGTATACCTACTTCCGACTGCTCCGTGAAGGTGTAGCCTAGCGTTCGGAGCCAGGGAGAAGGTTGGGGGGTTGGGTAGGTAGTTCTATATCATGAGGGCCGAAGAATAGAACTACCTAGGTAGCATGCCATATATGTAGACTATTTGTCCTATACGTATATGATGTAAGGTCTAGTCCTGATGGGGTGCGTAGTTCAAGACGGGACGGGATGCTAAGTCTCTTATATTAACGCGTGTAAGCATTTGCTTATATCTCTACTTTCACTTTACTTTGCCTTTCAGGTAATTATGAAGTACCTGATATAGTAAGTATCTACCTAGCCTAGGTAGTCTCGCCGATGAGATCGAGAATAGGATCTAAATGCCTATTATTTGATCAAGAAGCCCGTGCTCTGTAGCAATCCGCCCTGTTCATCAGCTTCGTGGTTTATTACACCACCTCTTTTATGCCTTGGGTACATAATGTCTCGTAATGCATAGAGGTACAATACCTACCTATATACCTGGCCAGGCATGGACCTACCTAAGTTAGGTAGGTAGGCAGGCAGCACAAGAACACAACAGTTCTTGTATCCGCAAACGCCGTAGGGGTTGGGGACCTAGACACCCATAGCACCAACGCATTGAAATCGAAGTAATTAACTTACTAATGATACTCCTACCTAGGCAGACATACCGACAGGCATGCTGTAAATAGGTTGACCCTCTCGCCTGTTTCGCGCAGCCCCATAATCCAGCGCGAACGGCCAGCGCATCCATTCACGATGGTGGTCATGCTGTAGCCTTGGAATTACAGGGTACAAAACTTACATAGGTATAAGGTATACCAGGGCCAAGGTATTTGATTGGCTACTATGGCTCCTTGGCGGTCCAAAGTTGCTTCAAGTAGTAATTAACTATTTCTGGTTAGGAAACGTCCAGCGACACTGATTGGTCGAATTGGTTGGTTCGGCAACTAAAAGTTCCAATAGCCAATGGGGAAAAAAAGGCTTCAGCTCCTTTTTTGTTGACGATGACTCACCGGCCGACCCACGGGTAGACTTCCATCATTCAGCAATTAATGTACGCTTGACCTGCCTCACATCAGCAAACGGGGGGGGAATGGGAAATCCTGATTCGGTACCTCGAGCCAATGTCAAACGAGTGGCTGTTGTGTGACGGATGAGCGGGAACGGGGCATAATTTCGTCTTGTTCTTTTCTTTCTTTGATCCACACTTCACAAGTCTCGGCAGTCAGTAACTCGGTGTCATCTTGCACGAAGACGAAGATGAAAACAAACAAACTTGCACTCAACAATGGTCATCAAAAAAGCTTTTTTTTTTCTTCTGTTCCGACTCGAAGCTTATTTGAAATTTCAATACTATCTGCGAGGTTGGGTTCTCTCAAAGTTCTCTAGCAAACTGCTCTTTTCTTTGTACTCGAAGTTCTTTGATACTCGATTGCGCAACACCTTTTCAGGCTCAGATAGGTAAGAAATTATAATGCCAGTGCGCTTCTCGTAGCTACTAGGTCGAATGACAAACGGCGCCCGCTTTTCGACGGTTGCCAAATATCGTTCGGCGGGTTCGCGGGTACGATATCGTTGATCGTATAAATCAAGAAAAGACAAAAAATACTCCAGTATGATACGGTCGGCTCGAGACGTCGCACGTAGTGCCGACATTGCCTTATTCCTCGAGTCGCCTGTCTTGATCCCGTGGGTGCGGCTGTAACCGCCACTGCCTAGCCATTATTTGCTCTTCAACACCACTATGATTATCCCCCGAACACCATTACAAAGAATAACGCACCTCCCTTGTTCATTCGTACACAAACAACTACCCACCTTACCAGTCCCGATATGCTGTGATCCTGGAAATGCATGCATTGTGAAAATAGCTTTTCGCCCGGGCTTTGGCCATCGTCAGGGTTCTCTATAGACTATGTGTGACTTCCAAATATGGATGTGGTATCACGAACCGTCGAACCTCTCCCGATGTAGAACAAAGAAAATAGTTGGATATTGTCACAAAGGTTGTTTGTAGCGGACTTCGCAATAAGTCGTAGCTTAGCGAATGGCCCCTAATTCAAGATGCCTTCCCACATTCCTGGTCCACCGGGTCCGCCGACTGCGGGGTGTATCGAGGGAATGAACGACCGAGCATCATACGAGCAGCACATCCGCTTTCTGCCCCCATTTGATAGAACTGGCGTCCGTTGGTTTCCTGGGTCCGTCGGCGGGAGGCTGCGAGCCGTTACATCCGAGCGTTCCTTTTCGTAATACTGGCTGCTTAGCATTTCACGCACGTTCTCTTGGAGCGAATTATCGATTGATAACGGTCGGCTACGCTTCGCACCAAGCTTGGTGGAAGGACGAGGCTGTGGGCGGTGGTTTTGAAGCTGGTTCTGAAGCTGTTGTAGAGCCCGAGCTGCATTCGCAGTTTCGTCCAATTCGTATCCTCTGGCCAATGGAGTCTCCAATGACATTTGTACCAAATCCTTACTAACCGGGCCGGTGTAAGATTCGGGAGAGGATGTAATGCAATTCTCTTCGTAGTCTTCGGGCACCGAAGCGATGACTGGTCTTAAGCTGTACCTTTCACTGCACAGCTTCGCGTATCGGCATCGCGCCTGAACATCCAATTTGGTGGACGGCGCGCTAGCCAAGGACGAAGCTGATGAGATCGAGGATGAGCGAGACGTTCGTGACGAGTCAGAGATCATCGATTCCGGCGAAGATGCCGTTGAAATAGAATTAGCAAGCGAGGAACGACGTGTGGAAACGTAACTTAGAGGTGAGGAACTGAGAGACCCAGGCCACCTATCTAAGTTTTGCGAAGCAGTTACATTCGCAGCCTGTGCCATAGCAAAACCCATTGAGCCCTTACTACTAAGAAGACAAGTGGCAGCACTCGCAGCGGGAGTGCTGAACCCGGTGGGCTGTGGTGTTAGACGAGGAGTGGGAAGTAAACCTAGAGCGGGAGCGAGACGACCCGGAGTATGTACAGTAGCCGGTGCGGGCTCCATGACGTACGGTATGTTGTAAGTCTTCGGCGTCGATGGGTCACTCGTGTAGGTTAGTTTGTCTACCTGGGCGCAAAGGCTCGATAAAGGCGGGATTGGCGTCGAGTCTCGAGTCTTCGTTACTAAAGGACTTAGCGGGATAAGATCTTCGATGTTGCCCAATCCCGGTTCGAGACTGAGGATCAAATTCTTCCAATCTTGGTTCTGTTGGTCTGAGATCTGGGAACAAACAGACCCGGATGGAGGTTGCGGTGGCGTGTACCTTAGTACAATTTCGGTCCAACGTTTGAAGACATCATCAGTGATGTGGAGCTTCCATTTTACGGCAATTAAAAATGCCATTTCATTTTGGTTGATCTCTTGCGTCGCAAGCCCCGATATTTTGCTCCAAGCTCGTGCCGAATAATTTCGGTCTTGTAAATACTTGGAAGCAAGAATCAGAGCAGCAAGGAACATTCGGCGACCACACTGGAGTACCCGGTTCGCATGAACTTCGTCGGGTTGCTCCATGGTAAAATCGTGCTTAGGAACATGTGGCTTAATCAGTATTAAATAATACAGCGCAACTTGCAACGTAGAATAGCTCGTACGTGAGCGGCGCAACGTTTCTTGGATAAAAGTACGTAGCGGCAGAACGGCCTTGTTGCCGAGTTCTTGCCGGTGAAAAACGGAAGACAGTGGCCAAATTGCTTCAACTATCTGTGTCGATGAATCTAAAGTGGGGGGTTGAGCGCGAGAATATGGGATTGGGGGATACATCGTTACTGCTTACCGACGAGGCTATCGACAAAGTTGACCTTCCGATCGCTTTGGCGAGTTAGGGGTGGAGGGCATCCGGTTCTAGATGTCGCACTGCTACTGGTGCGGCGCGGATTCTGCCGTAGTTCTTGTGGGACTTCGGCTTGTTGCGGTTGTCCTCTCCAACAGGTAGTAGGCAAAATCTGGTTACATAAAACATCAGATTGAGACGGCATAGATCGCCGAATATAAGCATAAGAATCGCATCGTTCCGACGCGTCAGAAGTACATATGGAGATGGAGGTGTCGTCGGAGGCCTGGGATGAAGTTTCGGACCAGACCGAGGCCGAAGACGAGGAGGCGGAAGAGGCTATTGAGGAATTATAGGGCCCATTGAGGGAGGAATTGATAAAATCCAGCGAATCATGTTCGCTGCACATCATCTTGGAGAACGTAAGAGGTCAAGGTCTTCAAGACTAAAACCTCCAGTCGCCCGTTAAGCAAAGTCAACCGATTAGATCGTTATACCGAGAAACAGATCGTGAAATCTTATCGAGTACGAGGCTTCACAACAACATATATTATTGCTATGAGGCTGCCGAAAAGTCGAAAAAGAAGGGAGGTTTCTAGATGTGAGTGCTAGTAACCAAAGTTTCACGAACGATCAAACCGGAAGACTGAGCGAGACGGACGACTGGAGTAGAGGAAGTGGCTATCGCAAGCTGCATGGTGTGGTTGTTTGTTTCTACTAGGGAAACAAAGGTTTCGAGGTAGTAACAGCAGTCGCACCAGCTAGATCTGCATCGAGCTGAGCGCCTACCGGACTAAGAGGTATCACAAGAAGAGAAAGAGAAGGTGAGGAGAGAATGTATTATAGTAAGTGAGAGTTGTTGCGGGTTGTTGCGGCGCGTCGAGAGCTGAGACGTGTATCGTGTGTATGTATGTATAAGTATTGTATTAATCGATTATTGGAGTCGGCGCGATTCGAATATCTGAGTGACGTCGGATTGGTTATAATTGGGGACTAGAAGCCTTCTTGAAGTTCCGCGAGATGGATTATGCAAGGTACAACATAGGCTGCAACCACTGATCTGCTACCAATGAAGTGCGCATATGCGGGCTAGTAATTTCCTGAGATCAGTGGGAAAACAGGGCGACCCCAAGGGTCTTTTTTAAAGTGAAGTTGTATCAGAGGCGAACCAGGCGACAACGTATGAATCAAGAGGGAGCGGAGAGGGTCGATGAGTCGCGTGTTCCGAATCCAAGGGTAGAAAGATGAGAGTGAAGGCGAAAAAGTAACAGGGTGAGTGAAAGTCTAAAGTGGCCTTTGGGTACCTATGCGATGACTCTTTTGCAGGTGTGAGGTGGCGAAGACTCCGATCATTACCGCTATGTGGGCTGTTGTACAGGTGGTCTTTGCTTGAACCTTTTAGGGGGTGGTAGGTGCTCAGGCGCTGAAAGAGAAAGCCCCGGACCCGCTAAGATAAGCTAGGATTGGCTTAGGTGGCTAGACTTGTGCCGGCTAACGCAGGCGCCGAATATAGACTGTATAAATGGGTCTCCAGGGTGACTCCCCAACCTTGAACTAGCACGTTGCAAGGAAAAATGACGGTCACACGCGTGGAAGCCTGGGAATGGGTCCAGATCCAGAGGAGGCAGTGGCGATTGACCAAAGAACAAAGGGCTGAGAGGAGATGGATTTTTTTTTGGGCGAACAAGAATAACTGTACAATTAGGTAGTCGAAAATGATGCAAACGGCGTATCCTTTAAGTGAGCAATCTCAAATTTTAATAGGTGGTGGCGCGTTGGTCTAGAATGAGGGAGGAATAATAATAGTAATAATTGTCGTAAGACTGTTAAACTTGCATCAGAATACAATTTTTTTGATATTTGAATCGCTTCGTTCAATATCTTCTTTTTTTTCTAAAGGTGTCTAGTGGATAGACTCCTCTTTTTTCTTCTTTTTCTCTTCCGGGTTGGAATCTTTCTGAAAGCAAGAGTGCAAATTAATGCCACTGGGAATCGAGAAAGAGACGAATAGAGAGAGGCCTTAAAAGAGGGGAGAGGGTGGTTTATAGAGTGAAACGGAAGTGGATAAATCGAATATAAAATATAAAATATAAAATATAAATAAATAGTAAAAGACTATTCGTTCGTATATTGCTCTTCTACAATAATACTCGAGAGCAGACTTTCAAGAAAGTCGCCTTGTCGTTGTCTAAATCTTCAAATCGAACATTGCGGCGGCTTTGTTCGATAAGAGAGAAAAGGGAAACGGGAAAAAGCAGCTGACGCTTGGGGCACCGACGAGTTTTGAATAACAGCGACGCAAAATCTAGTCGGCAGTATTTTTGGGGGGTTAAGCTTGCTTGGAATACCTATGAACATGTACATAATTGTAGACCACGAAGCAAATCCTGACCCGGCCAATTATACGATTAGCCCCTCTTTTTAGAATAATGACGAGCCATTCAGTGACGAGGCTAGGGGGTTTCGCCTTTCGAGGACACCCTCCACATATGCACCTGTAGCCAGTACATCATGTATGAAAATACTACTCTAGATCGGGAATAGTGGCTTTTTGTTGACAACACTGGCCTTCTTCTTATTGGATCAATACATAATACATAAAGTTGTGATTGGTGTTTACATTAGGTACACTACGCACAATCAAACCCCTGCCCAATGCGTACATAATATCTAATATGCTGTTTATGTATACCCACATGTAACGATATGTAAGTACCTAGATAGTGTAAGTAAATGCATAAGGTACCTTACCTAAGTTCCCAAAGTTCCTACTAGGTATGTAAAAGTCGGGCAGACATATATCTAAGGCTTTACAACACTTGCAACTTTACAACTTTATAGCAGGCTTGGTCGTAGTAGGTGTATGTAGGCTGCTAGGATGCCAAGGGCTAGCAAAACTTGAAAGAGAATAAAACCTTCTGTTAGACAATGGAACGATGGCAGGTTGTGAAAGAGTCATCCATCATCCCTCCACACCACCCCTCCATCAACAAACCCTCGTTACCCTCGTTACCCTCGTTACCCTCGTTACTATTCTCCTCCGCCATCACCCCTTCCCATTCCGTCTTGCAGCTTGCCGACCTGCTACCGTTAATAAAATCAGCCAAGCATCTACGCAATAGTATTTATTAGATGGACGGCCACATATATCAAGCCTGGTAGCAGCATTAGTTGGCCTGGTAGCTGGCTGTCTGGCCACTTACCACCATCAATCACGCTATATTCGCCAGAAAGGAGCCTGGCTAGCTAGCTAGCTACCTATTCACCTACAGGCGGGTATCTGAAATTAGGACAACAAAAAAAGACAACCAGGCTGCGAAGTTTGCTTCGGGCAGCTTTGATTCATTGCCACCGAAAGGGCGGCGACAGGACTTTGCTAGCGGGTATTCATTTGGTGTAACATTATACCCTGCAACTATCAGGTTCTTTTTCCCCTTCTCTCCAGGACGAAGCCGAATCCGAACAACTCCAGAACTTTGGTCTGGAAACGTCCAGTGCCATGCCCCCGGATACGCCAGCGCAGCCAACTCTCCTTGTCCAACTATAGCTTGCATAAACCTCGATGAAGATTGTCCGTTACGAGTAATTCGTATTAAAAGGCTGCTTCTAACATCGTATCTAGGCTGGATGTAATTGGCCCCTTGTTTTTCTCTCTAGGTTGGGCGGTTCCCTGCGAGACGGGACACACATCCTATGCTGTAAGTCTTGTCAGCCTATGTAGATGAGAATCGGCTTTGCCTCAGCCTTCTATTTACATTCTGGATCCTCATTACTATTATTGTCTCGATCTCGCAGCCTTATTAACTTGGGTCATGAATATATAAACAACCTAAAGTAGAGCATCTACAAGGTCTCCTTACTCTGATACCATACCAGATCGAGGATGGAGTCATATAGGTATTGCCGTAAATAGGAGTATTGTGTCATTGCTCCTTGCCACGGGTTCCCCTCTACCAGCAAGTAAACTCATTACTTGTTTCGGATAGGAGTCATCCGTATGGATCCCGTCTTTTATATCTCGGCGGCGGGCCAAATTGCCCAAAATACATATTGGCCCACCAGGAAAGCCAGGGTTCTCCATCGGGCGCAGCTCGAGCAAGCCTCGCATTACTCTTACCTGGTCAGTTACTTGGTTTATTGAATGAAATCAGCCACTCCTTATCTACAACAGCGGTATTTAATCATATCTCAAATAACAGTTCAAGTATACCGTTCGTTATTTTGCGAACTGGCACATTGAATTTTCTATCATGCATTTCTCAAGAAGGGAAGGGAGCGGTTCTCAAGGTGATGAAACTGCGGATGAGGCAGTAAGATGCGCTGAAGAGATTCATCCTCACTCTAATACGAACCTCGCCTTGGAAGTCGTAATAATAGATTTTATCCACTCCGTTGGCTTTCTCAGACAGGAGGATAAAGACGCGTAACTAAGATGAATCACATCATGGTGACCTTCCAGCGATCAGTCACTCATGCCAAAAACTTTACGTCGCTAAGATCATAAAGAACGAATGACGTATGAGTCAAATATCAGCAAAGACCCCCCAATCTTCTCCAATATGATATTATACTATGTATTAAAAGGAGCTTTCCGAATGTTGCCCAAGCAGCAGGATACTAACCCAACTTGGTGTGGCATAAACGTCGTGTATGAGACCAATATTAGACATAAATATTAGACCTAATTCTGTAGCATTTTGCGTACAGCAGACACGGGAGTACAGAGGCCGCTATTTCAAGCCAGCGTTGCGTGTCGCACCAATTAGGGCGACTCAAGAAGTGGCAGTATTGAGGGGCATCGTATTGCACAGTGACTCTCAACAATTACTGTTGATCCGGAGTCGTTTCCACCATGCAGAGTAACCTACCTAACGTTCAGGCTATCCTTCAGGCTATCCTTCGGGCTTTCAAGGGACCCAAAGGCGTTCACAACTAACCTAGAAATGCCAAAGGCAACAAGAGGCTTTCACAAGGCCAAACGATTTGTCCTCCATGACGACAACTAGCCATCTCGTTCAGTGGAATCCGCCTAGGTACTACGCTACATCTCTGACGGTCGAGTTGGGGGTACTAAAGGGGGTGTTAACAAATAGGGTATGATTGCCACCGCTTGCCATGCGCAATCAATTGTATCAGCAGGGATTCGAGGCTATCGCGAAACAAAACCTCGTTCCCGCAGATTTAGCCCTTTACAGCGACCACACCCTTTGCAACAGCAACCAATTAAACACGAGGTGCTAATTCACAGCCCAGAACCCGCTGCGATGACTCAACTCGAACTTAGGTACTTGGCTAAAAACCTTCGACTCCAATGATCCGCCTGTATGTATCACGAACCAAAAGAACCGGACTTTGGCGAGACCTACTTGGTGGTTCAGCGCGAAATCGGAGTAACGCAATCTATACGCGATTGTGCCTCGCTGGATGTTGGACGTGAAAATTTTCAATAGGTCATACCGAGATTTCATCTCCTCGAAGGAAATTCTTTGGGAAATGCCTAGACAGACACCACCAGCTAAGGATGACTAGGTGGTATGGACCGGTACGAAAAGAGCACTATCTGAGCTCGTAGGACCAATCTCTACATCGTATGCAAGGCGCCTCCGGGGAGGGACGAAGTCAAGGGCCGAGGAGGACAGGCGCCCGTATACCCTCAGATCAAAATCTCATGATGGTCACATCGGTAATCTGGCCTCTATGAATACATTAATTACCGCGCGCATTATTAGAAGCCGCCATTCTATCCGTCTATACTATGTAATATTCCATCCATTGGAGGGGAGGGAAGGGAAGGGGAGAGAGGTTCATATTGCAGTCAACTATGTATGAGGTAGGTAACTCTGTATGCACTCCGCTTTCTTCCGGCGATTCCACCCGGCACCTAATTGGTTTCTATCATGTTGTAGTGGATCATGGCGTCTACTGGCTAGTACCTACATAGGTGAGGTATGTATTGGACATCTTCATACGTCCGGTATATTCCATCGTAGTAGAGAATTCTGAATAGCTGCGTTAGGACATACATATATGTAACAACTCACGGGCGCAAACTCTACATTTACTCGTCAGCCAGCAGCCTCGTAGATAAGCATCTGCTTTATGGATGACCAGAATCTTTCGGCGCAACATGGTTCCTGACCCGACAGCAACACATGATCACATGCCACGCGCTCAACCACATGCTCAACCACGCGCACATACTAAATCGAGACTTCTAGCTCCACTAGAAACGAGCATACGTATAGTAGTGTGTATACCATATATTGGTTACTGGTGGTTACTAGTGTAATGAGGTATGTAGTGTAGGTACTCTTTAAGATACAAAACATCACGATGCGTCGTGTTCTCTTCAAGACGAGGGAGTTATTTAGCCCCGCCTCCTTAGGACGTATCCGATTTATGTCCTAGCCACTTACATACCTACCTAGGTATTCAGTAGAAATACCCAATAGAAATCCGTCAGCACGAGTAAATTACAGTTTACATCCTGCACCACCCAATCCCACCTACCTCTAAGACCTCCTATGTATGTACCTAACCTAGATATGTAGCAGAATGCCGCCAAAAATAAAAACATGCCCCATACTGCGGTGGCTAGTATGGGGTATCTTTTTTTTTGACGCTATTCTGTGTAGGTAGGTAGCTATGCTTTATGGAGGGGTTGATCTGGTTAGGTTAGTAATTTATAGGAGGCACTTTACTCTTCCAAGATCTATAGTGTACTTATACCAGCAAAGGTAGGCAACATCTCCGAGACATTTTCTTCATATTCATCGCCAGCGTGCGAAACCTAGCTTCAGCTGGTAATACATATGTGTTCGTGCTACCCCTGTATGTAATACGTATTACATCCCGAGGCTTTGACAGAGGCTCAGTCTGTGAGTCTATCGATTACCTATGTATCTTCGTCGTCTCCGTCTCCGTCTCCGTGCGTCCCCCGCATTACATACTAGAATATGTAATTGACTTGCAGGCAGCCCAGATACGAATAGCCGGATTATGGAGAAGCACTGCCATCATTACAAAGCAGACAATTGCGCGTTCGCAGTTCCCAACTTCTTCTTTGCCCCGGTTTCTGCTTCTTATCACGAGCAGTCTAAGCTAAGATCCATATAAGACGAAACGAGACGAGACAAGATACAACTTAAATCTTCGTATGTATCTTCGTCATCCGTGAGGCTTGGACCCCGACAGCTCCCTCTCTCTCAGTTGATGGTATCCACAACAAACTGACAAACCAGAAGGCGAGCCAAGGTTCGGGGACTACGGGCAGTTCGACGTCCCAACATTTCCATATTTTCGGCCACTAACAAGCGCCGTAGGCCGTGTGGATTATTATTCCGTAGTTTTAAAGAGATTGATTTGCACTTCAGCGAGCGATGGGGGCCGATCTAGATGAGAAATAATACGGAGATTTGATTTTCGCACCCCCGGAAAGCCGAGCTTTATTAGACTGTAATATAGTTACGTACAATATGTACCTTTTGCTTAATGCCGCCTATCAATGCGAGGCGTTGGTCAGCAACATTAGAATCGTCAAACAGGTAGGTATGTAATATGGCACCTGATTGAGATGGACGCTTTGGGATTTGACGATTCCCTATTGATACACGTTATAACCCTATAAGGCAATGGGAAGGTAGCTAATCAAACTTGCAGCATTAATGTGTGAGTGATCTGTCAGCCAGCAATCCCTCCAGTCTTCCGACCTAAGCTACCTACATACCTACATAGAGAAAGCTCTATGTGCATATTCGGACAAGTGTCTGAACAGGTAATGCGATCCTTCCTTTTTCCAAGAACCCTTTGACGTCCGGCTATGCTCTTCTCGTCTATTCTGGAACCCTTCCGTAACTTATTAGCGTCGCAAAAAGACAATAAGAAGAACCATTGCGACGAAGTCTTGCGACGCCAAAGTTGCGATCCTAACTCCCCGCCAGCCCCCCGCTTGTCAGACGAATGATGGCCAGTCTGTACCATGTATTACATAGTAAGCCTCAGTACTACACTACGTCTATTTGACATACGGCTGTAGTTCTGAGACGAAATGCCTAAGGACAACAATCCAGGTGACCCTCCTAGGCAGCAGCGAAGCATCTTGTTCCTACATTGGGAGACCCGAGACCTGTTTATTGGATGGATGTAAAGGATTTTAAGCCGTCTAAGGGCTGAGCCCTACGTAGTAAATATTTATTGGCCTACCTCCTCACGTAATGTAGTATTTCCCCTATATTCCAGACAGCTGAGACAATTGCATATAACAGTCATCTCGGTGAATGTCCTTCCACTACATCGCAAGTCGTGCTGAAAACAAGAGCAGTAATTGGTACCTATACATGATTGAATTTGTTGTGGTGTGACTGTGATCGTGATCCTATCATGATGTTGCTGTGGGATGATATCAGTCACTTCAATGGCGTAACAATAACACCGTGTACGAAGTTGAGTAATAGCGAGCCGCTTGTATTAGACGGAATACACGGCTGTGAAGTGACATTGCGTTGGTCAGCGAGTAGTTACAGTGTGAGGAATACCCAAACATCACCGCCCTCTGCTTACACATGTACAGGTTGCCCGGCTGTACACTAGACCAGTGGTCAGCCTCCCAAAATATCACTAGTAGCGTCATATGAGCGAGTAGGCTATCCTATCCATAGTACGTATACCCCATATCGGATCGCCAAGATATCAGTAAATCCGTAAGGCAAGGGACAAGCAAAAAAGGGCGATAAGATGCGAAATTTTCAGCCCCGAAGTCCTCAGCCTTGTTCCATTCAGAGCGTATTTCGGCTTGATCCTCCCATAGAAGCCGAGGCTCCGAAGTCAATACCGCCGTGAAGGCAACTATAACACGACCAGGGCCGATCACAAAGCTCTAGGTACCTACCTACCTAGGCATATAGGAACACTAAGGGGTCCCGACGGCAAGTAATCGTATACGTAGAGACACGACACGCCCGCGCGAAACCACATGATGCCGAAAATATGCGGGGAAGTGTGCCGCAAGGGTCAACCGTCCTTCCGCGAGGCGCTTCGCAAAGCCCCCTTTATACTTCGGCCCCCACCAGTAAGCCGATAGGCGGTATCAAAAATACCCTCTAGCGCGTGAACAATATAACACGGTCTCGGCTTTAAGAGGGTATTGCAGCTTGCTCGCGGTCAAAGTTAGCGCGCTTACGGAGGCGAAGGACAAGTCAAAAATATAGTTATATAAGTGATTAACTAGATCTATAGGCTATCGAGGTTTGCGGGGAAGATCTCTTGACTGGAAAAGCCTCTTAAACAGCCATCGTGATCGCGTGGTCAGCATATACCTACATACTAACCTGGGATCGTGTCTAGGAACTGGAGACAAGCAAGTAACATGGATCCGCCTGGGGCGATGAAAATAAAGCTTGCTGCCTAGAAGTAGTCCGTACGTCGAAAATTTTCTTTTAAAACGTTAGGCAATCTGACTTTTACCTTCCCTTGTGATCTAGATAATTCCATATCGCATCCTTGAGGCAATGTATCCTTGGACGAGTAAACACATCTGTTCATCCGTGACTCGATACCGTTGGCGGGACAAGGGGTTTATACCAGGAGGATTCCTCGGGCCGAGAGCTGATGATGTTGGTGTTGGAGGTGGCAGCTTGTTTTGGGTTGGATGTTAAAACACATACCGGCGATGACTCACCAACTGACGATATCAAACCAGCACGGATTCCTAACAGGACATAGCTAACCTATCCTTGTGTATGGACTTCGTTCTGAGCGCTAGGACTTGAGTCATCGAGGCCACGCGGTCATGAGCTACGAAGTATAGAAATATCCATTCAAGGCATCAACTAATTAGAATTTACAAAAATACATGGGAATATAGTACGAGTACACGGAATGGATGTACATACATAACTTAGGCATCTCTAGTTTCCTATGGCTATTTTGTTCAGATGTCGTAGCAGATCTTCGCGATCTAATCCACCCCCAGTTCCCCAGAAACACCAACTGTCGTTCCAAGGGAGCAGGCAAATTAGGCGCATAGATCAGATGATAAAGGCCTATTGGGAGCACCTGCAGCATTAATTCAAGCAGGACGCCATTCGTAGTGGTGAGCCCCTTTTGAAGGCTTTCCAGGATCCTCTCCTATCACATTCGGCCTGTCGTAAGCGTGTGCACTGAAGAAATCCATCTCCGCCTCCATGAACTGGGTTGCCAGCATCCTTGAGCTCACATACTTTACATACTCCAGACTGGCGCTGATAGAAGGAACATAGTTGTCCCATTCGATAGCCTTCAACGTAATCTGCTTCAGCGCGTCGAAGTTCTTTTGTAAATCGGTAGCTACCTCGTCGATGAGTTTCATGTTCATGATGGGCTCTTTCGCGTTGAGTAGGATCGGTTCGAGCATATCGGCGATATAATCTTCTTGGATGATACAACCAGCTCTCCAGATCTGTATGCACTTGCCTAAATTGACATTCCAGCCTTCGTCCTTGGACGCCCTCCATAACTATCTAGAACAAGGTACCCTCCGAGCCATCGTCGTCCTGCACGACTTTATCAAGAACATCATCCAAGACATACCCGCTCTCTCCTTTTCCTTCTCCTTTCTGATCACCTTTAGGGGTCTTTTTCCTTTGGCAGATCTCCGACCCGATCTGTATTAAATAGGTGTTCTTGAGCTCGCCCTCGGAATTCCACGCTTCGCAGACGGTGGAAAGCATGCCGTTCTCGATGCCATTATGGACCATTTTCACATAGTGGCCGGATCCGCGAGGACCTACGCATGATGGATTCTGCATTTAAAAGTGCCCTGGCAGATAGTCTTATATAAACAGACAAGCTGTTACCTACCTATATATTGAACGCACGGCTTGCCGTCAACCGGGGACTTGGCGGAGAATTTCTCTAAAAGGGGAAGGACAAACTCTATGATCCCTGACTATCTTCGACCAATAGAATCCCGACCGAAGACCGGTACATACTCCTTTATGTTTAAACAAGATCAAGCTGTTCCTAAACATGGGAGGTTTATATACGTTAATGTCGTACGAATTCAATATTCGACATACAAAGATGAAAACTGAGGGTCCAGTACTCAAGGATAGCAGAAAAGAGGTAAGAGAAGAAAGAAAAAAGAAAAACATACAACACCGGGGATTCGCTGGTCGTCACCGACCCAACTACTAATCCGGCGATATCCGGTTTATCAAGGGGAGAGCGGACGGGATCCCGAGTTTTCCAGATTCTATGGTCGTATGTAAAGGTTTCCGGCGTTATTGATCTTTATATAATGAATGACCTTTGACGCAATTGTTTTCATAGCCTGCCCGGAGCAAAGTGTTCCATAGGTATGCAACACTACATGTCATCCGTACCTACTATCATTTATCCCTAAGTCTTTGTTTCTGCCAACGCAGAATACATTAGCAAACCATTTGGCTGCTTTCGAAACCTAATCGTCAATTTCTTAATTACGGCTAAAGTGCTAATAAATATGAGCCGTTTTATTTTTGGAAAGATGCTGTCGAAAGGCAGAACCCACGCTAAAATTGTCGTCATTTTTTTTTTTAAGAAAGCAAGCAAAGCATTAAAAGGTGTTTTATATCTCTTGACTCCCTAAAGTATAATAATAGTATACAGCAAATATTTCCTTTCGTTAAAGCCCCCAAACGATCTGGTTCAGAAGCAAAACTTTGTTTGCATCTGGAAATCAGGTTCTCAGTCCACTATTCCGCCTCGATTATGAATTTTGAGAAACCTGCTGCTTAACTGGTTGTATGATGCGTCATGCCATATATTCCCGTTGCCCCGGTCCTAATTCTACTGGCGATGATTGGCCTGGCATCTCAGAACATTCTGTATTGTAGTAGGGCCACTGTGCCAGCCTAGCAGATGCACTTCTATCGCTACAAGTATGTCCTGACATTGTATCTGTTGGCTGCAAGTTCCCGTCTGGCGGTAGAGTATTTTCCGCCGTCTTTATATCCTCTTCATGACACTTTCTCCGGCGTCTCCACAAGAGAAATACCCTAGCAAGTATACAAGTGAAAGCGGCCACCCATCTAATCTCAACCCTCGACCGAATGTCCATCAGGATATACAAAGGCATGTCAGCATGCAGAGACCTCAGAGATGACCGCGACGTGCTGTCCTACGCATGTCATTTCTAATACTCGCTCCTAGAACTTCGCGAAAGTATAGAGTTAATATAAGGCAATGGATGTAGTGGTTACAACTGCCAAAGCAGCAATCTTCAAGACCCTGCATACCGGAGCACTGAACCATGCTACCAACATATGGACACTAGATTAATAAATGTAGGTATATACAACGAAGACTGCTGGGAGACCTTCCGAGACGTCGACTATAACTGGAGAAGCACTAGGCGGGATATAAAAGAGCCTGGTATGGGCTGCCAGCCTGTGGGGAAACAATCCGAAGTACTTGTTGGCGGGCCTAGATGGTAATACCGACAATCTAAAGTGCTACCGTCAAAACCGGTGCATGCATCAACACTATTGATGATATAGTAAATGTCATCGGTGCAGTATGATTCTGGCGTAAAAGGCGCATTTGTGTCTGATATTGCCATGGTGATTGCTGGGAACGAGGCGTAAACCGAAGAGAACTAGAAAAATGGAAGGAGGGGGTTCCGCACTGATATTACCCGACTTGAGTCAAGACCTGCTTGTAGATATTTGGTGGCTTAAGAGGGCGTAGCATTTGTGACACGATCTAGTAGACTTGGTCAGCGTAAAAGTGTGAGGGAATCCTGCAACATTATCTCGCAATATCTCGTAGGGGCGTAAACCCCCTTTTGGTCCTAGACCATGCTTAATCATGTTCCTGTGAGAGCAGTTACGCAGTGTAAAATGTAACATGTATCGTACTAGTTTCATCATACCAGTCTATTCATTGCGAAACCTGAGACTACGGACTATGGCCGTGTATGAAATTGCTAATTAGGAGCCCAACATGAGCTACGATATGCTCAAAGCACCTAACTACTGACCCTTAGTCTTCCCCGAGGGCGTGCTTGTCGCTCGTTGCAAGCTGAGAGTATAATGTACAGAAAGCCTTAATGCCTGATGAATCCTTTACTTTTCGGAAATATCCCATTTTCTGAGACTAACGGGCGTACACACGTCAACTTCACCAAATCGACCCAAAATCAAGCCGTAGGCGGAAATAAAGGAAATCGATCGAGAACGCGAGAGAATTTAAGATGCCATGTACGTGCTAGCATCAATGCCGTCCTTAGGGAATTCACTATATAATAAATTAGCTGAATAGCTAGGACTGCTAGAACCGGACAACTTACGGAAGGGCGACTTCGAATCGCTTCTCAATTGACTTCAGCACTTCTTGGTCTGCATCAGTGCTTACAAACGAGATTGCAAGTCCCTTGGTACCAAATCGGCCGGCACGACCAACGCGGTGTAGGTAAGAATCAGCATCGGCAGGCAAATCATAGTTGATAGCCAGGTTGATACGTTCAATATCAATGCCTCGACCAAACACATCAGTAGCGACACAGATGCGCTTGTTAAATTCCTTGAACTCCTTGTAGCGTTTGATACTATATTCTCGTTAGATCATGTAATTGATGAAGACAATTCTATAACGTACCGCTCTTCCTGGCTGACTCCCGAGTGTACTGCAATAGATGGGAAGTTACATTCGCGAAGCAACTTGTCGAGTTCGGTGGCACGGATCGTGCTCTTGACGAAGATGATGACCTGGTTGAATTGCAACTCATCAAGAAGCTCGTTAAGTTTACGGTTCTTCTCTTGTTCCTTAAGCTTGACGTAATATTGCTGCAAGCCGTGAAGAGTCAATTTAGTGTCCTCATCTACGTAGTGTTCGGTAGGGTTCTGCATGAACTTCTTGCAGATCGGCTTCACTTCGTCGGAAAGCGTGGCGGAGAACATCATAACCTGCTTTTGCTGCGGAGTTGCTCGGAAAATATCCTGAACATCTCGTCGCATATCTTATGCAGTTAGTTATAAAAATGCTGACAATAAAGCGTTTGTGTTCTTACCAATAGCGTCAAGCATCTTGTCACATTCATCAAGAACGAAGATTCGAACGCTGGTCAGGCGAAGGTACTTGTCTCGAACAAGAGCGTTGAGACGACCTGGGGTGCCAACAATAATATGGGGATGGGTTTCCTTGTTCTTGAGGATTTCGGCATCCTTCTGAATAGGCGTACCGCCGTAGAAGACACCGGTCTTAATATCCGGCATATACTTGCTGAAACGATTGTACTCGTTTCGAATCTGGAAGGCCAGCTCGCGGGTATGGCACATGACCAAGACGGAACACTCGCCAGCAACAGGTTCGACCTGTTGGAGGGTAGTGAGAACGAACACAGCCGTCTTACCGAGACCCGACTTTGCCTGGCAGATAATATCACCTCCGAGGAGAGCCTGGGGAATACAGGTTTGCTGGACTATAGTAATCGATCGAATGTTAGATAGGACTTCCAAGATTTTAGGGATGCGAAGGTAGAAATTCGACAAGATCCGTCCATCATCGCAGCATCGGTCTTCTAGTATCTAGATCCACCACCAATGGCCTTTTCGACTGTTCCATCTATACGTAGATAAAAAGGGTACGCGTATCACAGCACCAGCTTTCTACAACGTATACATCGGCTCGAGGCCAGATTTACTCAACTGTCGTCGAGATCAGGCAGCTAGGGTTCATCGCCCCAATACATTTCCCAGGCGAGATACGTTGCGTGAACCCATCGCCAGCTACCGAGACTGACGCGATAAGCACAAGTCTCTTAAGCTCTTAGGGCACTCTGATAGGATAGTTCCTATAGATCCTCGCTCCACAGACATCGAAAAACATAGCTATGCGTGATTTTACGCGTGCTGATCTTCCGCTTCTCCGACCGCCTTTGTTTTCTTTATTTGCTTGCGATGTACTTGCGAGATGGACGGACGCTTGAAGGAGGGATAACTTTTCAAAAGCTTGAACGTGTAAGATGTAGACTAACCCTCCGATGGATGTTCGAAACCGCAATCGGCGATGGCGCGAAGAAGCTCAGGCTTCAGCAGGAAATCACGGAAACCGGTAGCATGGATGCCGACATAGGATCCCTTCTTGTCAACACTATTGCCTGAAGCGGCAGCGTCGGTCTTCTTGCCGTTGGTGGCGGTGGTAGCCTCGTTTGTTGCCAGCTCCTCGTCGGAATAGTCGATCAGATCCTCTTCAGCCGACATGGTGATGGAATGGTAAGACTATCGCGATGGATACGTGTCGCAAGGTTTGGTAGATTAAAAAGGGACGTAAGTTAAATGAAAAATTGAGAGTAAAGAAAAATGCCTTCAGAGTTGATGAAAAGGGGGAAAACTCGAGACGCAATGGATGCCTTTGATGGCAGATGCGAGAAGGCGGTGCAGCGAGGCTCTCGACGTTGAAAGGTTGAAAGGTTGAATGGAGAAAGAAAGTTGTTGTTAGGAAAGGCTGGAAAGACTGGAAAGACGGTCCAGAAAAATAGAAATCGACATGCATGAGCTGATGGAATGCGCGACCTCAACTGCAGAAGCTAAGCTAAATTAGTATTAGTGGGTAAATGATGGGGCTGTGCACTCAACTATTGGCTGACTGGTGTTGTGCGGCTAAACACCGGTAGGGCTGCCCCGGATTTTTACCATTTCCGCTTTCCCCAATCTGCCACCTGCATCTGCCACCTGCATCTGCCACCTGCATCTGCACCGGTTCTCATATGGATGCACTTCGCACTTCATCATCTGGGTACCTATGTACCTATCTCACATCAAACACATTCCAGCAACTGTTTTCTTTGTGTTTTGAATCATACAAGAATAAATCATACGTGGAAGTTTTTAGGGACAACTAGGGACAACTAGGGATAGCTAAGACATGGGGAAATCCAAAGCACCTGGAAACGTGCCAAATCGACCAGTCTATTCTCGAATCTCCTATTTATATCAAGCAGCAACATATCTAGCTAGCCAACCTAAGGATATCACAAACGATACAGTAGCAACACAAGACAAGAAAACCCTTTACTCAAGCAAGTCTAACCATGGACTTTCACGTCGCTTTATAACCGACCTCCGGTCTGCCTCGTTAAAGAGTCAAATACGTCTTTCTCCAGCCATGAAGCATACTATCTGCAAATTCTGCGATAGTTTGCTTATCGAAGGAGACACCAGTAGCTCATCAATTGAGAACAAGAGTAAAGGCGGTAAAAAGCCATGGGCCGACGTTCTCGTCGTTAAATGCTACGCCTGTGGAGGGGTCAAGCGTTTCCCTGTCCAAGCACCTCGACAAAAACGGCGACCAATTCGTGAAGTAAACTCGAAGAAGGAAACTAATCAGAGTTTGGAAGCCGGCAATCTAAGAGAAGGGTCTTGAGCAGCAGCAAGATCCTGTACTTTATCTCTCTACAGGATGTGCCTATAACAGGTACCTATCAATTCAGCCCATAAGTCAAACCACCCTTACTGGGGCCACCCTAGTGGGGGCCACCCATTTCCCATACAAAATCAACGATTTCGCATATCTGTATTTAATTCAAGAAAATAGATAAAATTATACAGTCTTTGATTTTGAGTACGGTATTGGATTTTCACCAGGTATAAAATTTTGAAAAAATGGCAGGGCTAATATCTGTGGTGAAATGAATACAAGAGTATACACTAACAATTACACATACAAATTTATATGCAAAGCTATTAAGGGATATTATTGCTTATAACTTTACCAATTAATATGGTATAAATGTAGAATCTATATCGTTAAATAAGGGACGTTTTAATACAACTTTTAAATCTAGGGCCAATTATATAACTTATTTATCTAAGAAGTTATAAGCGTTTATAAGGTTTTATGGTAATTTAATGAAATTTCCATATAAAATTAAAATTTTCAAAATTTTCAAAATAACATTAAAAATACACTTTATTATTTTACTATCAAAACATTAGATTTTAAATATGATAAAATGTACTGTAGGAAGGACCAGGTATAGGTAATAATTAGGTAAGGATTAGGTGTACACCAATAAGCGTACGGCAAAGGAAAGGGAACACACGGTACTGAAATGAGGCTATCACGATCTGTTGTTGCTTGTTGTTGAGTTGTGTGTGTGTGGGTTAGCCTAAAAGGTAAACCCTTTTAGGCTTAGCCCCACGCACGTTGTGGCACGTGACTAGATTACATAATTGGCTATTCCCCATATTCCAACATGTACATAAGCTATTATAATAATCGCAAAGTAAAACATAAGATATTATCTATTTTTATCTATTTTCTTGAATTAATTATAGACATGCGAAGTTGTTGATTTTGTATGGGAAATGGGTGGCCCCCACTAGGGTGGCCCCAGTAAGGGTGGTTTGACTTATTGGAACAAGCGAGTTCTTCTAGCTGATTCAAATAATACAAGGACGCTTCTAGAGGAAGTAAGGTTTTTCCCCCTGGTATCTTCGAATATACATCGTCTCTTCCGCACCTCGGGCAGAAAAAAAAAGATGTAATATCGATAACCCTCCAATATTATACGTACCAACCATTGGGATACGAGTACCATTAGGTTACAAGATAACAGAACCCTGTAAGGAAACCCTCTGCCACGGGAAACGATACCATGGAAAATATTAGAATAAATGTTGGGTGCTTGAATCCGACTCCCAGGGGAGGTCCTTGTTACTCTGGTCTACGTTATTAACAGAATCATACCTATCGGGAACAGGGAACTAGTAAAAGCTCGATCTGTCAGGATTCTAGATGAGACATCTAGAACAAAGGACATGTTCAGTATGTATAGACACGGACTCTCGTAGATAGATTAGAGTTCCTCGCGGAACAACGAAGTTGTTTCCCTACTGTTTAGTTCCACCTCGTGATACGATCTATTAACAAGTTTACAAATACCTCGCGAACGGGTAAAAGGTCATACGTAGAATCTCTATTGCATCACCGTGCATGGCGTTTTCCGATCACCTTATCATTCAATAGCCAATCTAACGCAATTCGGAAAATCTGTTGTCGTATCACTACTCCGCAGAACAGTCTGGGACCTGAAATACCATTTGATGAATCCTTAGGAATCCTCTCAAGTGTCCTGAGCAAGTGGAGACTCAACATAAGATTTACACTCGCCATGAATGCCTCGAAATCTACGACAAAACGGCTCACGAGTATGTTAGTAGTCACAATGGTTTAAAGGTCAAGACCGCGGCGGCTAAATGAAATGCTATCGTAGAATCCGTGCTGTGGGAGGTGTGATGAGTTAAAGAGAAGAAGAAAGTGAGAGTATCTTCAACGAACATACGCTACCTACATCTAGTTAAAGCTCTTGTGGGGTGGAGCTATCAGATGCTTATGAGTGTATAGCCTCTTATTAGGTAGTTCTCATGCAGGGACGGAATCCTATATTTTAGATACCCACTAAAATAGCGCAATGGTAAAGCACGAGGCGTTTACTTATTTTCGAACTACGAAGCACCATCTTGTAGATAATGAGCGAGGTCGTAAAGATGTTGTATTCCGTATATAGTATATAGCGAGCCATTACTCCTCCTTTAATTTCACCTCCCATGGTCAGCTTCTGCGACAGGCCGTATAAGAACTCGTACTTCTGATGATATGCAGCATATATATAGGAGGCAGGTATGCCATCCGTCTTCTATAAACCAAGTGCTACCTCGACTCAATGCTCACTTAAACATCCCCGACTACCTAGTTGGAATACCAAGGAACGGCGGCCGCCCTATGCCACGGAAAGCGGTGTAGATGGGATCCGACTAATGTAGATTGCGACGCTGACTCCTCATGTCGAGGGGGTAAATCAGTCCACAGTGGGGCCATTCTCACGGGCGTTCCCGCCGGGAGCCGAGTTGAGTAAGTTGATTATTGTTGCTAATGACAAGGTTCCCATTATACCAAAAGCAGCGACGGCAGAAAAATCCACGTAGTTGATTCCGGGATAAGAGGTAACTGAGTCGAACAGGAAAATCATGGTCAATATTTTGAGATTGAACTGTAGATATGACCGGTGTTATGTAGACAGTTGTTAGGATAGCAAGATTGGGTATATGCTTTAATAGCCGACAACTGATATAGCTCGCAAAGATACTATCTCGGGTGATATAATAAAGGGCTTGACTTGGCCAACTGTTTAAAGAAAAAGAAATAAAAGTTACAGGACGTATCAATATATCCTGTCGGCCTCGAAGCCACTTATATATTGTTGCGCTGCCATAGTACATGTGAACCATGCTCGCTCTCCTAACCCATAGAGGTGGGCTTGCAGTTTCACACATACCGCGCGTGCATTTACCTAGGCCCGTATCTCTCCGCACCTTGGAGTAGAGTGTAACCTACAAACTGTTACTTTCTCCGCGCCACTCTTTGTGTATACGATACACAGCTCATGCAAGCCCAGAAGCGAGTAACGATATCAAAAAGGCGCGAAGTACACGGTTTTGTCTTTGGAGTATACTAATAAGTATTATAAACGACGGGAGTTTAATAGACTATGCCGTACTGATTCCAAACAGAATTAAGACTTGAGTGTAGGATTGTTCTCCGGGTCGATGATTTGTTCATGCCAATCTCTTGGACCAGTACAGAAATCATGGTTGCTGTAATTATCTACAACCTTAGCTATATCTTAGTAGACACCATATTCTTACACATTAAAGAAGGCAAGGGTATGTTTGTCGTCGTAGATGAGGGCGGTCGTTTTGAAGCGCTACTTGATAAAGGTGTAGGTTAATCACTAGCAATATGTGCACCACACACACGAAACCCCATCTGATAGGATCAATGATTTACTCGATGCTAGATATAATGAGGTGTTATCTAAGTGCCAGGGGCTTCCCGTGCTATGCCCATTTAGTATCAAGCAATGAGACCTGCTAACTACCTTTCCCACCCCAGCAACCTCCGATGTGTGCTCCGAACGGCAGTAGGTATCATCCGCTTGGTATACTCCGCGCCGGATGTGGGGACGTCATTGCGCCAAACAATATCCGTGGATTATCGTACTGCTATCAGCGGAAAGTCCTTGGTCATACTCGATAGCGACGAGAGTAGGACCAATCTTCCTGACGATACGCCTTTATCTGTCTTATTTCTATCTTTCGTACTATGGAGATGGCTGATTAGTATTGTCAAAATTAGATGCTAATAGGGGTTGTACATAGAAATGGAAAAGCTCCGACGGAAATCGACCTAACTGTCTTATACACCTGGTTTTCAAGTGTGGCTTCACATAAAGTCAAGGGGTAAACCCTTTAAAATTATTCGAGAAGTTAGGTCGTTATGCTGACATGAATAAAACCAGGCCCTACCTTCGGCATATGTAGGGCTTACAGAACATTGGTTCGCGCCAAGATAGAAATAACTATGGGCACCCCATACTCTTTAGGATATGACAAGACGTACCTCACTCAATCTAGCTACTGGTAGTCAGCATGTAGGTCCCCAAGCCGGTTTAAACAGATTACACAATCGTAGGTTTGCTATGATTACCTAGATCCTGCTGCAATATATCATTGCGCTAATTGGACAACAGATTGGATCATGTCCCTGCATAAAATGCAGCAACGGACTTTCTCCCGATGTACTAAAAGACTACGCATTAATCCTTATGCCATTATAAAAACACTGATTGGTTTAAACCGAGGTTTCTTTCATGGGGTTACCTTATACCAATCCTCAGTTGATTTATAACTGGCTAAGCTAGAAAATTACGGAACCTGTGCTATGTCGTGTCTTGGCGCTTAGTGCAAGGATGGGAATATAGCTCTGTTAGATCTTGTCATAATAGTAGTATGAACCCATAAATAGTTACTAGCGAAGCAACTGAATACTGCCTTAAGTATTCTTTAACACGTCAACGCTGTAGAACTAGACAAGCGTAATAAAAAATAAAAAAAAGAGGCGACCTCTATCTAGCTTTTGAAGAGTTAGTTATATCTAACGCTTATATTCTTGTATATAAACATTTATTCTTAGCTACTTGAGTTTCAACTAGTCTGTTCTTCACTTAATTTCAGCAAATCACCAGCTTGGAATGAATTCACCTGCGTACATGTAGATTCTTTATTCATCACTATACATATACCTAGGTACCCAAGGGTTACTACCGCTCAACTACCTATGCTATATCCGCCTAGGTTATAACTAACATGTACATAAGAAATGTATTTCTCATAATTTTGGCTACCATCCCGTAGGCAATACTCCTATATATTTACGTGTTCATAGGAATGCTACCGGGGTATCGTTCACCAGCTGTCTTGAACTTGGACAAGGTAGCGTCGATCTCGGCCATCTCTTCATCCGTGATGTCTACGAGCTTGCTATTTTCCTTCACCCGCGCCGCCGTCGTAGCACCGGGAATCGGGATAATAGTCGGCATCCCGGGGCGCTTCGATATCGCCAGGGTCCAGTTGATGGCGAGCTGAGCTGGTGTGCAGCCTTTCTTCTTGGCCAGCTCCTCGACCTGGCGGACCAGCTCCAGGTTGGTCTCGAAGTTCCCCGGCTGAAACCGAGGAAAGAAGCGCAGCATTGAATCTTCCGGGATGTCTTCGATTTTTTTGATCTGACCCGTCAACATACCCCTGCCGATCGGCGAGTATGCGATCATTGGAATCCCATACTGGGCACAGGCGGCTGCTACACCATTCTCCAGTACGTCGGTTGAGAACCTATTACATGGTTAGCAGGAAGAATAGCTGTCTAGCGCAACTGGACTTGTTGGGTCCATGACTTACAGCGAGAGTTCCACTTCTACGGCGTGGACTTTAGTGTGCTTGACAGCTTCGTGGATCGTCTCGGCTCGCACTTCTGACAAAGAGATGCCTCCGATCTTGCCTGTCTGGACGAACTCCTTATTCATAACATCTAAAGTGACTTCCATCGGTACCTTCTGATCCCGGCGAGCAAACTCGAACAATTCCATCTTCTTACGTCCCTTGAGCTGGGCTATGCTGTCGTTGATAGAGCGGCGCGTGTTCTCGGGTGAGCCGTCTGTATGGTGAGTTGTAGGGCTCACGCCACCCTTAATGGAGATGACCACCTTCTCGGCGTCTTCAGGGTACTTTTCAAAGTATCTTTCTAGGAGCACTAAACTATTGTAGTCGGGCGCACCATAGATCTCGCCGCCGTTCCAAAGGTTACCTGGTATAGCAATTATTAGCTACTGATAATAAATAGTGAGAATTACCTAGCGATCAGCGCGTCATGAGTTGGAGGTTGGCCACATACATCCATTTTTGAGTGCTGTACGCATTGCCTCAAAAGCTTGCTCTTGGGGGCATGGGTGGGCTCGCCAGGTCAATCCCATGAGGCCAAAGCCAACAGGGCCTACTTCTTTGCCAACGACTTGGGGCATATTTTATTATGTATTAGGTGTATATTTGGAAATGTTTGATTGAGTTTTAAATTCTGAAAAAGAAGAATGCGATGTCCCTAGGATGGTCGATGTCGTTGTTTGCTCAAACGCAGTGGTCGTGATCTGTGACGACGTTTATATTCGCGATCTGCCCTGCTTAATGTTTACGTCACTACCTAGTTACTAACACTAGGTATTCACCTATCACCTATTGTAAGGTCGCGGTAAAACACCAGGCCTTAACGGCTTTTATGCATTTCAGTGCTTTAATTCCGGACAGGAGGAGAACCCATGTATAGTAAGGGGCTTAATCATTAGGAGGTAACCCTCTGCGTCGTAACAATAATTGCCTTTTCAAGCTTGCGTAGGATGTTAGAAGTCGTTGGTTTTAGGAACGGATTTTGCAGTACTATGTAGTAGCACTATATCCATATTAGACGACATCTAGATCTAGTCGGATCTAATGCTAATCTAGTTATTGGTTGTGTCCTATAGCCCCTCCTCCGCATACGTACCTCCTAAGCTGCCTGATAATAGCATAAAGTCTAGGAACAATGACGTGCATGAAGCTAGCGTACATGTAAATAATCATCTAAATATGTATATCTAACCTATTTTATAAGCTGCTGAAAGTTTTCCCACGTGTAAAGCAAGGATGTATACACGATCTTGGTATCGACCATGGATATAGCTAACCCCGCGGAACCCGTTCACGGTAAGCATCGGAAATCGATGACCGAATCGAGTTAATCCCGAACTTACCAGGACATATAAAAGTGAGTACCGCGCCAAGCACCGGCGCTACACAAGCAGATCGCCAATCACGCTGGCCTCGGCACGGCTCAGATCTTTGGCGATACCCCCCTGATAACATATTGGATTTCCCAACGACAGGCGTAACACCCACCACTATAGCGTAGGTAGTCAATACATGTATATGATAATATAATAGAGAATGTTATGAACGATAGTTGTGTGTCTACGCAATTACAATGTGAAAGGGCTAAAAAAGGGGGAGGGGAAAGAAAAGAAAAAAGGGGCAAAACGTACAACACCAGGGATTCGCTGGTCGTCACCGACCCAACTACTAATCTGGCAGTATCTAGTTTATCGAAAGGGAGAGCGGACGGGATCCCGAGTTTTCCGGATCTTATGGTCGTACGTGATAGTATGTACAGCTTTTTCAGACTATATTTACTTGCCCAGCTCGTTACTGGTGACCTTGGAAACATATTTCAACGCCATACAATCCCCCTTATTGTATGAATGCCACCAACCATAAAATCATCAGAAGCCTCTGGTATCTTCGTACGCAGTTTGGGTAGTTATGGCCTGAAAAATCGACAACTAATACCTGAGGGTCTCTTAAATTCTCTATATTTTATATCGAGGTCAATGCGGTTTCATCACATCAACGAAATTGTGAGTCCTAGAAAGACTTTGATAAGACTCGTAATCCGCATAGAGGCAACGGACCATTAAACCATGTACATATGCCCTTTCGTAGGATCAATAAGAGGAACTTATCCTTGTTGGGTATAGAAAAACGTACACGAACCAACGGCATTCCGGTGGGGAAGACAACATACACAAGCTATTACGTATCCCACAAATGTATTGCGTAACTCCCTAGGTTAAAGGTTGTGTTAGATGTTCTTGTCATAGAGACTACTGCGGAATGTCTACAAATTATTGGCTGTAGACTCGCTAGAATGTGTCAATATATGCCAACATCGTATAAATAATATCGTTCTGTTATACTACCCCAGATACCACCTTGCCTACAAGGTACCTATCTAGGTGAGCAATCGAAATAACTTTATAAATACGCTCCTAGTTACCCAGTCTATATGAACTCTCCCATTGCTTTAGGATGTTTTATCCATCAAGCCTATTTACCGAACTCTTCCTGAATTAGTTACAATGCCCGACTACTTCGTTTCCTCGACAGAGGCAGAGAATAAGCGTTTAGAGCAGGCGTCTGCTGTGGTAAGAGCGTATATGGATGGAAATGTCTTCCTTGCCCCTATCGACACGGCGCGCAAAAACATTAAAGTGCTCGATAGTGCTACAAATAACGGTATGTTCTACTTAGGCGCTCTCAGCGGGAAATTCTAACGTTTCCAAATAGGGTTCTGGTTATTGCAGTTCCAAGCTTCTCTCAAAGATCCAAGCTCAGCTACACTAATTGGGACTGACCTTCAGGATCGTTTCCCGAATCCACCACAGCCAGGAATCAGCTTGCAGATTCAAGACATTAATAAGCCATGGCCAAAGTCGTGGAAGTCAACATTTGACTACGTACATCAAACTCTAGTGCTATTCCAGGCGGGTCCGAAGCAGCGCGAGGCCATTAACTCTCTCGGAGAGCTGGTGAAGCCCGGTGGTTGGATTGAGCTTATGGAACCTCAGTATGAAGCAACTAATGATAATGGGCCGGCCTATAAACAATTCCTTGATATGCTGGGCGAGCTGTGGGCTATGAGAGGCACGAAGAGCGGGTTTGCCGCTGACTTAGAGGGTATAGTCGAAGACGCTGGCTTTGTGGACGTCAAAAGTGTGCTGCTGCCTATTGGCATAGGTCCTAAGCATAAAGACCCGGGATTAGCCAGTGTCAGCGTCGAGAGTACCGTGGGTGGTGGCAAGAATATTACGATAGCTGGAAAATGTAAGTTTGTTCCTTGGTACTACGGCTACGATGAAGTTGACGAGATATTTTAGCCATCCCAGGAGGACTAAAGTCTATTTCTGCGGAGGATTTTGAGACCTGGCCAGCGCGCTTTGAAGAGGAGTTGAAGACGAAAGGAGCCTATATGCCCCTAAGGGTGGTGTACGGCAGAAAGCCTGAAGCCTAACTGGATTTAGAAATGTAAGGGGTCCAATGGAGGTATTGGCGAGCCATTGGATATGCTTCCCTGGACTTTGATTACTTCATTCGCTAGATAATAAAGGATTCTATCAACCTTCTTCGACATATATAATGTATGATATACGATTTATCTTTGCTTTAAAAAAAATGACTCAACTTACTACCTCTACAGAGTTTATTAAGATCAAGAATAGTAATGATTACGAGGGAAGAAGTAGGACGCATCTGCAATGCAATCAAACTGCCTGTAGTTTTTAGGGTTCGTCCATTTTCTACACGTAGAGAAAAATATCCCGGATCCTTCGCTGCTGATAATTGCAACATTTCGACGTTACCATCCTGCACTTAGTATCCATTGTGCTTTTATAGTATGGTGAGCGGTTCCAAACGCAACGACTATTCTAATTAGATTCGGCTGTATGCCTCAAATATTTATGTCTAAAACACCTAGTATCACAATTGATATGCGTTTGGTAGTATTCATAACCCTAGTTCTACTTTGGCTTAGTTAATGTACACGGAACTTTCAAAGGTAGGATGCGTAGGATTGAGTGAAATCGTGTGCTTTATTATTGCTGTTGTCTAAACTCCTGAGCAAGGGTTATATCGAGTAGAGATTTTTAGAAGGAGTTTTGATACAATATGACTCCTTCAGCTTTTTAACTATTGACACAAATTTTTCAATATAGGGGGGTTGGAGGTTCTTTCTAGCCTCGGGTGGAAATACTCTAATCGCACGAAGTATTTATGCCTCCTAAAACATGGGTAGTCCGATCCTTGCGCGTGCATTAATCTAGGATTATGAATAGATAATATACAATATTTGAGATGCGATGACCTCTGGTATAGCTACTCTTGAGGCATCCGACATCCTCTATCCCTATGCAGAATATACGTTGCTATTGACCTCCTTTCAACCCAAGCCCCTTTAAGTCCCAACAACCAACCCATCTCTGAGGCACCATATCTATCCCATAACGCCATAAGGCCCTTAAATTGCAAAGTCTTTAATAGACATATTATGAGAGCATATTCATCATAGCCCCTGGCCAGTCTAACCATCTATGCCACTTTTGGTCTAAGTGCAGTCGAATACTCTGAACTAGCAGCTGACCAGCATTTCTTATAATCCATACGTCTCGACAAAAGTGCAACGGTATGGCATAATATGCAAGTACGAGTAAAGCTTCCGGTTTCCTCTCCGATATGAGTCGAAGGAAATCGGCTTCGATTATTACGGGCCACGAGATCAGAGACAAGAATGGCGTTCCCAGAGAGGTACCTGTTTTCTTCGTATCGTCAGCTCTGCTCAGAAACCATTGGATCCTATCTAGGGCGTCTTTGCAGACAGTCTTCTCGTTGGCGTCCAATGCCGGTGAGTGCTGGATCCAGTTCTCCAGCTCAGTAGTATGGGACCCTGGGCCTGCTTCCTCGAAAATCCTAGTAGCCTCCCGCAGCACGAAGCCCATCTTCGACTCGAGCATCAGATGCCATGCTTCTTCAGTAACGGCGCGTACTCCTCGTTGCATCTGTAGATAGTGAATGAACTGATCTAAAAAGATATGCGGGTCTGTCGAGTCTGTGGTATCGCACAGCGTATGCAAGGTCATAAACCAAGTAAAAACTAACACCTCCAGGCAGTTTTCATTAGTGACGCCCGTCATCTCACGGTTGAATATGCTAAGCGCGTGAGTTTGCAAACCGACTGCGTGGTGTTTGTAGAACTGGGCTTTTGTAGGCTTGAGGTGAGCCAGATGAAGTGCGGCAAAAGCCAACATCTCATTCATTAGAAAAGGGGAGGACATGGCAGCTTCAACAATCATCTCTGGGGACGCTATCTTATTAGGATCTTCGGACGAAGGCGGCAGATCGAAATTGCTGTTAATACAATGATGAAAGAGTTCCATGTGTGTCATGTTAACATCCTGGATAATCGACGATTCACAATTCGAACTAATAGGAGAAGACGATTGAGAGGGTGCCGATGCATTCGATGAAGATCGGAGGAGGCCTGGGCTCGCAGACTCTGCTGGACGTCTAAGGCCAGGACCAGGGGGAAGAATCGGTTGCGAAGATAAAAACGAGCATTGTCTCGAACTAATTGTGCAGTTCCCGCATGCTGGCTGGTTCTCATCACACTGGTATCCTAGAGTTTAGAACTAGAATGCGGATCAAGGCTAAATGATTACCTTGATATGTCGGCGTTTACACTCGAGACAGCCCGTACGAGATTTTTGATGAGATCGACGAGGCATCTTTACTCCTTATAATTTTTTTTTATAATTTCTCGAGCTTCGAAAATCCGTCAACCGTTAACACTAGCCCATTACTAATTACCACATTGCTGTTTACGACAGCAAGAGACTTTATAAGATGAAGATTGTGGCGGAGTAACGTAGTAGTCGTGTTATTAGTCCCATCGAGTCAGGGGTAAGTGACCGACGAGCCCCACTTCGTCCTCCCGGCATCTATACAGCTCCAAGAGGATTTGTATAGCTTATAAGTGATGTCTAAATTCATATGAGTTAGATATTTACATATTTATGAGATGTATACTCTATGTGACATATAGAAATCAGAGACTTACCATATCGACAACACCAACGGAAGAAGGAATGCTGTAAACGTACCATGCCGATCTACGACCAAGGATCGTCTTTCACTTGGAAATCGGATAGTTCGGATCACCGAGCCTCACGTCGGAGGCCGAGGCCTCATCTTGATTTTGCCCCGCAAGATTGCCGTCCTAATTTATCCAGTGGGCCGCCTTAGAACGCTGGAGGTTATCCGGGTACCGCACAACGAGGAAAACCATAGCCACCAACACTTAAACTGAGTCGAAAAAATAGACTGTTCGTTCGTTACTAAGAAGACAGCCATCACGACCCGCAGCGGGTTCGATCACTCGAAAGATACTCCGGATCATAATAAGCGCGCTGACGCTATACAACAAGAGCATGCTGATCCTCCAGCACGTAGCGTCGTGCGCCGAAGCATCTATTTTGCCCTTTTTATATCTGGCCCCGAACGTCATATCTACGACGATAAAGAGGCCTAATATGATGATCTGAATAAATAGCCCTCCGCCGATAATCTTTTCGCCATGAGACCGGCCCCGCCGCCCTATACGCAGGAGGAAGCTACGTCGCCGAACACGAAGACTTTGGTTGTGATTTCAACATGGATAAGGCGGTAGGGCTCTCCGTTCATGGGTTAGATAACGCGCCCTAGTACCATGTATACTAATGCGGCAAAGAGAGCGGGCAGTAGTAAAACCACCATTTCCTGAATGAGATGAGGAGTAAGGTCGCCGGTTCGAGAGTTTGATACCTCGCAGGCACAATAACCTATGACTTCCACGTTACGGCTGTTAGAGGAGACGGTATCAAGTCGTCTAGGACGGGATAATTTTGCTTTACAACTTACTGATACACCCAGTCACAAACGGCAAGCAGAACTGGAGCTTTGTCTGAAATAAACGGTAGCAGTGAATGCCGGCGATAATGGTGAAAAAGATGACGATGATGGCTGTCACTGGCAAGGGGATGTATTACCATAGGCAGTACTCACAGACGTACAGTTCGAGTTTAGCCATAGTAGACTTTAAAGAAACGTTCCTTTATTCTAGAACGCTTTCTAGATATTCAGCACCTGCGAAGTGTGTACAATGAATATCTCAATATAGCCAAGACAAGATACAGAAAGCATGGTGTTCTTACAGAGCAGCGGGGCTTCTATATAAACCAACCACTTTAAGACTACCATCGTCTACCTGCTCGTAGGAGCCTTTATACATGGCATGCAGGTAGATATCTTATTTATATATTCAGAGATCAACTAATAAGAAGACGTTCTATACGCGGATACGTTCTCATCAGACTAAACGTGGACATCCCTTTCCCTTTATTCTCCCCTCTGCCTTAGTACTATCTTAGGCCTACTGAAAAAGAAAATTCATGGAACCGTCCAGCCAATGAAAACTCGAGCTCTATGCGGAAAGGATACCGGAACAATGATTTACCACTCTGAGCTGACTTCCCCGTTATACGACACCATCTTTCCGCCATGCTTTGCTTTCGTGGATACCGCAAGCATACGCATCATACCGTCGCAGGACTCGTCGACTCCTAGCGGGGCCTGCTCAACCCCTAGGCCGCGTGCGCCCGCATTCCCGAGCTCGGTCTGGACCCAGCCGGGGCCCGTAACGAAGGCGTTGAGCCAGTCGTCCTCGGCGTTGATTCGGACGGTGAACCAGTGCAGCGCTGCCTTCGATGGCCCGTACGCCGCGTTAGGAATGGGGGGTTGATTCCTGTTTGCGGCTGGTGTTAGCATCTAAGAATGCCATGCCTATAACATCCACGCAAGTTTTATGTTCATTTCCGCTTTCTGCAAAGGAGGACTGGCTCACCCTATAAATCCGGCTGAGGACCCGATGGGTGTAAAGATGGGCTCGCGGGAAGACTTCTGCAGGAGTGGGCGCGTGGCCTGGTATAGAGTTACGACGCCATAAACGTTAGGTTCAATATGCGCTCGGAGATCGTCAATCTTGACGTCTTTGACAGCCGGCCAGACGAACGAGACGCCGGCGTTAGCGATGACAATATCGAGGTGATCGATCCTGTGCGACTCCTGGAGAGTCTTAACAGCGTCAAAAGCATCCTGCTCGACCGTGGCGTCAAGTTTAACAACGATCAAGCTACTCCCCTCCCCCTTAGGTAGATCGGCGAGCGCTTTCGACGTCGGATGCCTTGGGTTCCGGTTGGCAGCGATTACGATGTGGTTCGGCTGTGCCAAGTAACGCTTAGCCAGGCCTTCGCCTAGACCCCGATTCGCACCTGAAATAAGAACGATAGTCTGTGCCATAATGAATTGATGTAAATCTACTTGAGAGGAATGATGCCGCATTGATTTTGTAGGGAAGAATGCTGGTTTTTAACTATGTCGATGAAGTTGGTGATATTACGCACCAAACCTACCGACCCGGACAGAATAACAATCCGTGCTGAGCAATCGTTCCCGACAGCATTGTAAATCCGAATTAGTATTTATAATCCAATTCTAATGAATATTTTGGTATCTACTTACGTTGTGGGGTTATATGATACCTAGTAAGTAATGGCTATACGCCGTGTAAGATGTTTTAAATAGTATTCCTATGGTTACTACACAACTTCCTGCTGAACCTTAAACGTCTCGGCTCTCTCTCCTTTTTATAACTAGGGCCTGCGTATTTAGAGGTAGACAATCGCTGTCAAGCTACCTCCTATGGATTTGATGAAAACCCACTCTTACCAGGTGGGTAAGGTGTCGTCCAGATCATATGCACGGCATCGCCCCCAAGACTAGGTAGCTACGGAAAGCCTTCATATGTAAGTCCCTCGATTTCATCTTTAGGTATGACGAAGGGCGATATAGCTATTACTTGTATAAGTAACCCACATACGCAACCTCACTAAGTGCAGACCTAGAAGGCGTCGGACTATTCGTCAGCCTAAATTAATACATGATGACTGTATTATTTTTGATTCCCTCCTGGCTGTTGCTCCTTGACTGATTCTTCTCCTAGCACCTTGCTCGCAGCCATGAACCTATTATTAGCCAAGCAAATTAGTGTCATTTTCATACACCATCGCTCAGTTTTTCATTTCATGAGAGACTTGATATAAAGATAAAAATAAAAGAGAACACAGGAGAAGAAGAAATGAGACAAAATGATAGACTCACAACCCACCATGCCAACTTCCTAGACCTCTCATAGCCTCTGCTTGTACGCTCGTCATGCGCAGGAGGTTCTCCGTATCCGCCAAATTTGCTGAGAGTTGTGCTAGTTGCGAATGGAGATGCGTCTGCTCATAATACATTAGCATTGCTATTCTAGAACGATTGCGATATAACATACCAGTTGCCGCGTTTTGACCACGCCGCCGGAGCTAGAACTCTGTGGTGCCATGGAAGGTCTCGCCGCCGCGGACCCTGAGCCTTGCATAATGATTGTACGATCTGCGTTTCCGCCTCTAGAAGTCATATCGGCGTCTTTTGTTATATTGCGTTGCTTGTATCGATCAAATAGCAACTCGTGCGAAAAGTGGGTGGGGGAATTAGGAGAGGTACATATGTTAAGTACCTGACAAAGATGGAAGATCTAGATGTTACCTAGGTAGGTTCAATGTTGTATCTATAGGTTTGTCATCAAATGATACATGTAGACTGCACCTGCAATAAAGTCAATTCTGTCTCTAGGTATTTGCTCCCCTTTTCCCCCCACATCAAATAACGCGTCTGGTTACGCGTGATTTAAAGTTATGCGGGGTGTCTTGTGGCGCTGCTATTTTCAGAGCTTATAAAAGTGGTCCATGCCCATGCGATCCCGACGTTACGGTGATAGCGGACCCCTGAGCTAAAAAGAGCTGTACAATACATAGCCCTATTCTACCTGTTTTGCTGCATATCACAGAATATCACAGAAGGGTACGACAGTAACATTTAAGTGTATATGTGTATATGTAGTATGTAAGCCCGCTTGACGACGTCATTTACTGGGATTTTATATTTGACATTAGAAATTTGACATTAGAATAATTAGAATAGAATTATAGTCTTATGAACCAAGTCCACTCCACGTCGCTATTGACTTTTCGAATTTGCAATGTCGCGAATAATCGGTCCTTGTTAATTAAGCCTAGCTCCTAAGAGTCGCATCACATTACGATGGCCCTTGTCTAATTCTTGACACGGCCTTCTCGACCTTCACTATTTCTTTCTCATCTTCACTGACAACTCCGAGGCCTGTCCCATTTCCAGGCCCGCGCCTTGCCAGTCTTTACAATATTAAAATCCAGACAGAAACCGACAAATAAAAGAGAGAGCAAGTCCTTTGTGTGTAATGTATGGTCATAATACCAACGCCTTCTTCTCCCGACCCGAATTGCACCAGTATCCCTCCCATGCGACTTGAACGACCGACCCGATAGGATAATCGACTTAGACTATACGTATCTGTTCCGCAAACGGCTTTAATACTAGAAAGGTCGTCGGTCTTAATTGCGCGTCGTCAAAGGGGTTAGTCGAGCCACGATATATCAAGGCCAAGCAGATGAGCACTCAAGGGCAGCAGACGGGAGTTCTATATGCATTCCCATTATGTCTTTTTTAACCCAGCCAATGTCCGCCATGCACCTTCAAAGCTTTTCTCCGTGTCTTCGAGGCTATTAACACTTCCGGGATGAGCTAAAACGTGGTGGGGGGAGAAGTGTAAAGACGCTGGGTATCGGGTCGGCGAGTGAATGCTGGGAAGTCATTGCATAGGGAGGAAAATGGATAGAAATATATGTGTTCCGAAAGGTGACAGACCCCGCATCCCAATGCAATATTACCGAAGATGAATAGCCACTGCTTCGACCTTCCAAAATGCTTATGTACGTGATTTTCCCCCTGCCGAGACGAATAGAATTATGTGTGCATCGTTATGTTGTAATCCAAGCCAATTCCATCTAACCTTATCGAATGCGCCATGATCTGAATGAGACGAACTCGACAACCCTAGTGCCGCCGTGGGAACAGCAGCTTACCTACCTAACCTACAAAACTATCGGGCAAGCGTGCAAATTAACCCGGAAAAAATATCGCAATGTGTCGACAATAGCAAGGCACGAAGGCCCGCCTGCTAGCCTAACATTGGCTGCGCATCATCGTACTCGAGGTTTTCAGCGGACTCCAATGGGAGGTCGGGGTCCTAGACTACTTTGACTGCTGTGAGCGGATGGTTCAGAACCTAGATTTGTTGATTCACCACTCTCCGCGCTAGCACTCGCACTGCCGGTCAGACTTCTTGTGGTCTTCGTAATTGGTGGTTGGAGAGAGCTCACCCCGACATGTTGTTCAACTTGCTGTGGCGCGACCATGTTCCCCTGACCCGGAGGATACCTAGGGACTGGCTGGCGCACACCGTCTGGAGGCGACGGGCGTCCATTAGGACCAGGTCCTCCAAACCCGTTGGGAGGTGAAGGCCGTCCATTGCCGCCTCGAATTGAAGGGCTATACGGGTTCCCTGGAGACTGGCTAGCACGTCTAGGAAACGGTCCGCTCATTCCGTTAGGTCCGGTTGAAAACTCATGTAAATGCGACGCCGTTAAAGAGTTGGCTCTGGATCCCGCCTGCATCTGTCCCCGATCGACATTACCATACCGGTTCGACGTGAAGTTCATCAGCGGATCGTCAAGAATATTGTCATGGAGACCCGGCACAGCATTCATGATTTGACTAGAACGATTTCTGCTACCAAATGCCGGTCTCCATCTACTTCCACGGGGCTGTGCTCCTCCTCCGGGACCCTCGGGGTTCATTCGCATTTCGCTTTGGTTCGGACCAGGCCTACTGCGATTTTTCCTAGATGTGACGCTCATCATATCGAAATTATCAGGGTCAATCATGGGGGCAGGTGGACCCGAGTTCGGATCAAAGTAATCGTCCTCCTCGTCCTCATCGTCGTATATGCCGCCTCCACTACGAACAGGAGGAGCAGCACGCCTTCTACCGCCAGCCGGCGGTGGACCACCGCGTCGCATACGCATTTCCTGTTCTTTTAGTGCCAGCTCACGCTGTCGTAACTGGAGCTCCCTTTCACGAAGAGTGATATCTGAAGTGTCAGCATTGTATCCATCACCAGCATCAGCCGAATCCTCGTAGACAACCAAGTGGCTAAACTCTCCAAGATCGGTATCGTCAAAAGAACCGCGTCTCGACGGTTGCCGTGATTGAGGATGGCCGTTCGGTGCGCCGTTCATCGGAGCTCTGTGTCCATTTGGAGGGCCACCGTTCATAGGTGGAGGAGGTCGGCGCATACCCGGAGGTGGTCCACTAAGATTGGACGAATTCCTAGGCCTAGACCTGGGCATCGGCATACCGTTCCCGTTCGGAGGACCGTTGACGGCAGGACGAAGCGGCTGGCTCGAGGACATACGAGGCATCGGTGATGCACCGGTTGGCGAACCAGAAGCAGCTGGTAGTCCATTAATCTCCTTAGGTCTGGACTGGTTGACGATGTTCAGGTTGTGGAAAATAGCGTAGAGCGTCTCAATCCGTGGTAACTTGACTCCCAAGCTTTGAGCCAGTTTGATTGGTGAGCCGAGGAATGTCTCGACTTCCATAGGCCGCCTAGCCACATAATCCTGCCACATTATGCTTGGGTTATCCGAATGTTCACACTGTTCCTTGATAGTGTTTTCCTTGAATTTAGCATCGAGCGTACACCCTTGCGCGGTAGCAAGAGTAATAAGCTCGTCAATTACATCAGAAATTAGTTGCCTCACGCCGGTTTTTTCTAAAAGAGCCGTATGGGAAGGTGTCTCGAAAATGACGCTGGCCGGATGGAAAGCAATAGGGCTAATACATTAGCAAAAGATAAACAAGTTTGACTGGATATTAGCAACCTACCCGATAACTCGTTCGAATTGCTGCTGTCTTATGTTACTAGAAACCTTACAGTCGACGCGACCTGAGCTCAAAGTCAAAGCGAGTGCTTGTGCCATGTCATCTTGTATTGCTGCGGGAATGTTGCCACTCTTATTTGCTGGACCAACCCAGATCTCAGTTGAACCACTATGCTCAAATTCGCTTGATCCCAGCTGGGTCAATTCGGCATTCGAAACGAGCGACAAGACAACATTTGTTGGAAACCTCTCCTCGAGAGCAGCTTCGACTCCGAGGGTGTGTGTTGTATTGACAAGAATACAGGTATGTTGAGGAGTAACAACGGCGTCAATTACCGAGGCGAGGTCGTAAACATCCGGGAGGGCCTTGATACAAAGGATAACATAGTCGAATGCGCCCTCTTTATTGTGTATGGCCTCCTCCGGTGTTCGAACAACTAAACAGGCATGTTAGCTAGGCAGTCAGGCTCCCAGATAATACTGCGCTTGTACTTACCACGTCGAGGTTTAAACCGCTCGTTACCAAATGAGCCAGACTTGAAAGAGATACCATATTGGCTGACGCTCTCGTAGCCTGACTTCCAAACGAGCGTTACGTCGCACGCATTGGTAGCCTGAAGCCTCCAGGACAGGAAAGCAGAGACAGCATTTCCACCCACTGAACATATTCTCATTAGCTCACTGTCAGCCATGGCGAGATGTCGCAAGCGGCTCTAGGCGTATGCCAGCACGCCTTACCCTCAAAGTCGTATAGGAGGGAGAACAAGCGGAATAGGCAATCGAAGGAACAAGACACAAGTGAAAGCAAAGGAGCGGGAGGGATTCCGTTTCTTCCGGTGACAGTGGTACGAAGAAAAACAGAAATCTTCTTCACCAGGCAATGTGAAGTCAAGTTGGAGGATGTAGGTTACAGAATTGGAAATCGACGAACCTGAGAGGATCTTGAGGCGCGGCGCTACTGGAGCCATAATGGAGACCCAGCGGACTAGCGGGTTATACTACCCTCTGAATTTCCTTACGACTCTTGTGCCTGTGTATCGTGCGGGCGTACTCTCACGATGGTGTCGGGACGAGCCAAAGTAGCCTTGTACTACAACTACGAACCCAGTCACAACGTGGGTACAACGGTTCGCAATAGCTGTCTGACGTCCCTGAGAACCGGCTTCTTTTTTATCTTCCCAATTTACAACACTGACCACTCTACAGCCTTTGCCGATTCGGTGACCAGCTGAAGATTTGGCAACGGGAAGTGAATGTATTGGCGCAGATCGGGCTTGTCGTTTGGCGACTCACTGGTCCATTCGAAGCGGCCGCTAGACTGATACGCAATGATTCGATAGCGTGTAATTTAACCCTAGTCTTCACTCGGTAGGCTTGCAGGTTTTGCCCTATTTATTTTCTTTTTTCTTTTTTTTTTTTCCAGAGATGCCGATCCACAACGGTAAGTAAAATGCCCAAGAAAGCCAAATGTCGAACAATAACGAGCGTAACGGCCTAAGCACAGGTCGTGGGATGGTGATGACAGGAACAGAACGAGGAGCGGGTCGGAATGGACGGTCAAACGTAGGACTAGTGGGGGGAAAGAGATTATGGAGGTTTAGCTTGTCGAGAACATCAAGAAAATGGAAGAAAAATTAACGAACGGACGCAACGACTCTAGCGGGCCCCTTTGTGGAGAGTTGGGTGTAGTCGAATGATGGTTGGACGAACGGCGGGATGCCGATGCGAGGTGCGTGTCCAGCAAGAATAGAGAGAGTAGCGTAGGCGATTTGGGAAGAGTGAATAGGAAAAAAGCAAGGCAGAAAGTCAAGGAAGAAACCGAAGGCTACGAAGGGTACCCAGTAAGAAGCCAGTAAGAAGCCAGTACCTAAAGAAGCCAGAAAGCTGCCTAACAGGTACACTAGACGGACCGGTACTGCGTAGAAGGGCTGCGGGAGGGGCGTAGCGCAAGTAGCGTTGATTCGGGAGGGTGGACAAAGTCGAAACTGGGCTAGGCCAGCTATCTAGTGTAAACTGCTTGCTATGTGTAAGTAGGTACCACCCATGACAGACCGGGATGTACGTGTACGGGGCGTGTAAGTGGATAGAGGGTTGACAGCAGCGTTACGTATGTGCATAAGGACTTTTAGGTACATATGTAGTACCTACACGTACATACCTAAGGTGATGCTACCCGGGCTACCCAGGTACTAGATGTAGTGCTGGTATGTAGTGGTATTATGTAAGTAAGCAAAAGCTTCCCAAGGTTGTGGAATTGGTCGGTCGGTGTTGGCGGCTTTATGGAGTCAGCACTGAACTCCCTAACCTAGTAAACTCCCCTAGGTTAGCAGCTTGGGTCGCTTTTCCAAGAAAAGAACTTCTTACCCACCTCAATGAGTATAGGGGATAAACGAATTTCGAGATCTACCAGATTGGTTAAACAAGCTTAAGACCAATATCAATGATGCCAATTTGAATTCCAATGAAGTGATAGAAATTCGAAATGCCTTAGAAAATTGGGATTAAGCTGGAAATCAGTCCTTTTTGTTGTTTTGAGATGGGCTTGAAGCTTGAAGGAAAAAAACAAAAACATTGAATCAAAACCGAGAGGTACGAGAAGCCAATGACAAGCCGACGTGGCGGACTTCTTCTCGGGCTTCCGATAGCGAGGGTAGGTACAGACCTGTATATTCAAAACGAATAACTAATCAATATGTGTACCTCACTTGCACGCACTGTGCGAGGCTTGTCCTTCCTGCCAGACACATATGGAGGTACATGAGGTAGGCATGGAATGAATGGCGGGTACCTATCACAGGTACCGAACCTAACAGGCCCGGGCATACCTAATTGAAGAATTGTTCTTTTAAACATTAAATCTACACTATACACTACCTAGTCAAAATCGAATTGTCTTTTAATTATAAAGAATAAAAACTAAAAACTAAAAAAGAGACAAAACAACGGCAAGCGTTTGATGCTTATCTGTAGGTACCTATAATATTGCATTATACTAAAGAGTACATACACGGCTTTTAATTTAACAAATTTTACATAGGTACATGTAGCATGTAGGTTGATGCGCCAATTCTGCAAAAGGAGTAAGAGGCGCTGTGATCACTGCGCGTGCTATTATTCTAGGTAGAATGAGGATGTGCCCAACCTTACATAGCTAGCAGCCATCGGATGGCAATATCGAACGTTGTTGGTATGTGCGGGACATATGTAGGTAGGTAGGTATGTATCAATGCTTGGGACAATGAGGCTGTGCAATCTATTAGCGTCCACTCCGTCTTCATACTGTACGGAGGGATTCGTGCAGAGACTGCATATGTATCGTGGGGTGCTCTCCTTTTGACTGCAGATGAATTGCTGGGTTGGTCTTCGTATTCTGTCATGATGACCGAACTATATATTGACACGCGCTCGCACAGGACGCAAATTTTCAAGCTGGGCTGAGTAGGTAGATACCTATGCACTTCAGTTACAATTCTGCTTATTTCCGACGAGACCGCTCGCGTGTTGAATACTATGTGGATAAGACACGGCGTTTTCGAATAGAGACCAGTTTCAATGGCTATTGAGACAAGCTTGTCTCATCCAGGCAATTGTTCACTGCCCAACTCATAATACATACCTTCTATGTAGAGAGCAAAACTGAGAACATCAAAATATACATAACGAAATACATGTGTAGCAAGCTATAATTGGTACGGAATAGAAGGTCAAGATATTTTAACCCACAGACGAAGGTAGGTTCTTCCAAATTAGGTATAATCCACACTGCTTCTCACATGCAGCCGTTAATCCATGCGATCTGACCCATCCTACCGTCCATAATCTCGATAAGTCATTCCGTTCCATAATTCTTATTAGTTGAAGTTAGCAACATTGGATATTTTAAGTTTGCACGTCAACATAGGTAGGTATTATACAATAGCTACCCAAGTAGTTACCTATACTTACATTACCTAAGTAGTTAATAGAATTAAGCTTCTCTATACTCTAACCCTCTCCAAGCAAATAATAATAAAGTAACAAATTAACATAGCCTTCCAAAACCTTTTGCATGATAAACATATATATACTATCAACGGTATAAATTAATTGCGTGCTACTAGGTAATCGAATACTTGCAGGGAGTGGTTCCTTTCAGCGGCTAGGAGGCGCAATTCGCAGTATCGAAGCAGGGGTAACAGGCCTTAAAAACTTGAAAACGGAAATTAAAGTCCAGAATTGTTGGCATCGTATTTCATCTTGGTTCTTCGGTCTTAAGCTTACACTACCTAGGTATGTATAAGGTAAAAGAGCCGTCCAATTCATGAGATGTACATACATGATGGTGCACTTCTAAATATACAAACCCCCCCACCGATCTGAGGGTAAGTGATAGACATTACATACACTCGAAATCTCTCAGCAACCCGCAAAAATGAAGCCCAAAATAACTACCCAAGCTTTGTCAGCTAACAGGTAGTTAGTTTGATAGTGATACCGCAACTCCTTTCCTTCATCTGTTAAAAAAAAAATTACCTCATTAACCCCCTTTAAGTCTAGCCGTATTGTACTAAATTGACGTAGTTGAAAGTTCCCAAATGCTAGCAGTTACCGGCACTGTAAATAAAGTTTCTCCTGACGGCTGAATCCGGTCCAAACAAGCATCATTGTGGTAATGACGTAGTGTGATGAAAAGTACCCGTTCTTGTCGTCTCAATATTAAGTGAGATATCTTTACGCGTTGAGATGCTGGATAGCATTTTTCTGCATTGCCGTCATGTCGCACACGATTATTATACCTCTATAGGTATATACAAGGGCATATCGATGTATATACATATGTATATACATATGTCCAATTGCAATGTGAAATTTACAGATATTTCTCATGGAGTACAAGCCTAGGACTGCTAGGTAGACGTTTATTTTAAGAGCTTTAGGCTCCACTTAGGTACCTAGGTACCTAGCTACCCAGAAAAAAGAAATATCTTAGCGTGATGCACCTGCAGCAGCCTTAGATACCTAAAACTCTACGCGACAGGTAGGTACCTACATGTGTACCTAAGGTATACATATGTACCTACCTACATACCTCTTACAAACCAACAACTGAAGTCGCGATTCTTCAACACCATATTTCTCACCTATCATGATATCTGTCTATGTACCTAACTTACTACCTACCACCTTTATTAATTATTGCAGTCGCCTCAATCTGTCATATTACTTTAAATTTCTACTATGATCAGGTTAGGCAATAAAGATGGTCCACTAGTCATGGTGAAGTCCATCGAGTCTGGTTTAAAATGCTGGTGGCGTTTTCAATTATGCCATGGCTACATGCTAGTGTACATGCGTAGGTATGATCAATGTTGATAATATCTCGGCCACGTCGATACAGCGAGGGATCTGCCTTTGCATTTCCATGTACTCCAATAGGATTCTAGGATTCTAGAACTACCGTCTTCCACGCGGCAATACGACTTTTAAGCGAATAACGAACTCATCTTCCGCCTCGTGCCCAAATTCAATTCGACGCCACCCATTACTCAAATATTTCAAGCAGTACATAGAAGAAAAGGAGAAAGCTAATAGACGAACCAGGTAATACATAGTATGCTCACCGCTGTTGATACTCGATACAGTTTTATCTTTCCCAGATGCGAAGGATATCGGTCAGCCAATTAATGAGGCCAATTAATGCGCGGGAGAAATACTCCGAACTAATCGTATGGCCAGGAACAGGAACCTACGAAACGAGAGATATAGTACCTATTAACCGCAAATCCTTCAGGGAAGAGAGCATTGTACATAATGTGTACATAATGTAAAAGTTCATTATCTCTCCACAGTATGTACTCTGCCGCGGCTCAGTTCCAGTCCTGTCGGATAGCAATGCGAAGTTTCCTTTTTCTTGGAAACCAATACATCCAATACATTACCTAATTCACTGTGTAAATTTGCCCGTTCATCCACCTATCACTCTCGCAGCTTATTCGATATCTTGAGGCCAAGATGTTAAAATATTTTGCAGTATGTAGAGATAGGCATCCCATATCAATCTCCCAAACCACCAGGTCGGCAGGTCTACCGCTGGTAGGAAATAGGAAAATTAGTCGGAACTGCAACAAGCCGCTTATACATAGCGTCTCCGACTTGACGCGTGTGTGTCTACATGCGAGATACAAGTAGGCTCGTTTTCTGAAGCGCAAGGGAGTCTACAGCCGTCACCTTTATGAAATCTCACGTGGATATCTAGCAATCAGCCATTCGCATTTAAATATCAATCCTTGGTCACTTGCAATTTACAATGGATACCTATGTTATGCTAAAGGACAGCTTCTATATGCCAAGATAAGCTACGTATTGTGGCAACTCGCAGAAAATACATATCGAATCTGAATGCATTGGCAGGGATCACAAAACCTGCTTTTGCAACCGGGGTCTCCAGCCTTATCCAAAAGACTTAGGTTCCATCAGATCGACATTTACAGGGCCATTTCCATCTACCTATGTAATGCTAGGGAAATCGGGAACATTATCAACACCATCTTCGGTAGCCTTGAACACGCCGAAGTCAGCGAAGTCTAGCCACATATATACACATAGCCTCGATATAAACGCGAGATTATCACCAAAGAAAATTTGCTCTTGCCACCCTAGGGCCTAGGCATAGCACGCTGACCCAACATTCTGGCTTCTGGCTTCTGGCTTCTAGAAATGAGGCACTATGACTAAGTCGGGTTCGGATTCAGACCGCAGACCCGAGATCCGAGGTGGCCCAGTCGGGAAATCCTTGTGACATGCGTCTATCCGCCGCACCCCCGGCGATGCCGGATCGCTATCCAATAGTCTTCCAGTTTTGCTGATACTCGAACCATATTATCGCAGATAAGCTCTAGTATGTAACCAGTAACGGTAGCGCGACCTATTAAATTGGCACCTACCATCTTGTCTTTTGCGTATTTATAACCTGTCACCGCCCGGTAAAAGTAACCATCTGCACGCGAACAATCCCGAATCGTCATCTATACACTATCTATACACTATCTACCGTACGGCCAACGAGGGGCTAAGCTGCCGTCCGCTGCATGGTGCAATAGAATGCGAGTTTTGTCAAGATCCAGGAAAACGGGTATCGTATCCACCTATGATCATAAATACCTACTGAAGAAGCAGAAAATTGTTATCAGTGCGTAGTCTTTTTCGTAGTTTGTAAATTACACAGCATGTTGCACACGGGCCTGTCGATCGGAGTCTTGCTGTGTAGGTTAGTACTACAAGACAGGTAGCCAGCAAGTCATATACGAAGCTCTCGGTTTGCGACGATAACTACTGCGTGTATGGAATGGTATCTTTCACCGCTCCTATAAATATAGACGATATGAATGGAAAAGTCCCAGGTTTCCAAGGTATATACAATACCGATTGCTACACGAGATATTTTTAGTATACTGTCACAATCCCCGTCCTTCGTTATGTAGTCGCCCCCTTCTCATTCGGAAGTTTATATTATGTAGTTGAGGGTAATACATACAACAGCACCAGACTGCTTTATCGGTGTCTTGGTCCCCTGATTGTCACACTGATCATGATTCCGCTTCGGATCTAGATTGGATCTTGTTGAGATAATTGTTGACTTGACATGGCTGTTGCAACTTGTCCCAGTTTTCATAACCCTACGTAACTAAATATTAAGGTAATTATATAGGTAAATATCTTAATATAATCGTGCGATACCACGGAATCGCGCATGGTAGATTGTTTAGAGTCTATTACCAGAACTGCGTTAAGATGACCTGCAAAATGTAATATTCCTTAACTATCGGGATAATATGTAAGACAGCCACTTATAGGTCACTTAGACTTAGAATCAACGTACCTAAGTGACATGAGGCCAAATACTTACTTTGTATTATGTTGATATAAATTTCTACCGCTGTAGCTCAAGTTCTAAGAAGCAGTGCAAGTGTCTATACTTAGTCTAAGCTTGCTGGAGACCAAGTGAAGAAATGTAAGTGGCAGCTACTTATATTTCTACCATTTGCTACACTTTATCGGAGTAGAGAGCTTGATAGATACGTTTTAGCCTGCAATTTCCAATAGCAATGCTTCAATAGGCCGTAATAGTTATAGCTTGTATATGAACTAGATATTCCCACGTTGGTTTTCTTATACACGTTACTGAAATTGACACGCCCCCTTAGGTGAATTAGAGAGATACAACTACAGATAGTAATACAATAGGTTCACTTAATAGAAAGGCAGAAGACCTCATGATGGACTGATAGACTAAACTATATTCATTGCCTAGGTATACTTCGTATTCTCTATTGTGGTATCATGCACCCCCTACGCAGACTCTTCGCCTGCTCGCCCGCTCACCCGCTCATCCACCCGTCCTACTAGAGTCCCAAGCACAAGCATAGGCGCAACTATATTTAGACAACCCCTTATTTCGCAGCCCCGTTGTCCGTTTCTCCGGCAAATGGATCAAAGTCCGGGTCCGTGTTCCGGACATACTCAGACGCATTAGCCAGAGTCTGCGCGACATCCTCGCCGTACTGGTCCGCGACGAAAGCGTACATCATGTCGATACCCGCCGAGATGCCCGAGGACGTCCAGATATTGCCGTCCGTCACCCAGCGTGCCTGGCGCACCCAGTTCACGCGCGGGCCCTGCGCCGTGGCCTTTTGTCGCCACCGCTTCCCGTTAATTACCGCACTTCCAGCTAAGGGGTAGGGTAGGTGGGGAGTGGAAAAGGGGGCTGAGAGAAAGCTGAAACGTAGGTGTGCTGAAGAAGAAAAAAAAGAAAAGGGGATCAACGAACCCACTCCCACGCCCTCTTGTTCGAGGTCGCGCGCCGCCCGTCTAATACACCTGACCTGGCTGCTACTGCGCTGCCCGTGCACACCGTCAATAGGTACCTGAGGCGCGGGTACGCTGCGCGCACGTACTCGACGACGGGCGCCACATTCGCCGGATCGCGAGAGCCGACGCCGCCCGGGACGAGCAGGACTTCGATGTCGTCGGCGCCATCGGCATAGGTGCGCGTAGGCGCGACAGATTGGCCCGTAGTGTGGCCCGAGGACGGAATCAGCGTCGGGACCGGGCCAAGCGTCGCGGATAGGATTTCTAGGGAGAGAGGACGGGTCCTGGACAACATGTTGAGGATGTCGAGCGGGCCGAACACGTCCAGCGCTTGGAATCCCGGGAAAAGCGCCACCGCAAAGCGGGTTGGGGGGGCGCGGCTGTCGGGGGAGTCTTGGGGCGGCATGGCCTGGCTATGGTGTAGGGGGTAAGTATGTGTATGTTTGTTGGTAAGGAGGGTATTCTCAATGATACGAGGAGCACAGGGTAAGGATCAAAACTGGAGAGGCATGTTATCGAGATAGACCTTAATTGGATTTGGATACTTAGTATACCATGGTGGTAACTAGCTGAGGTATGTTTTAAGCGTGGATGATGCGAAGGTCGCCAAAGGATCGTGATCCGGGGTCGGAGCCGGCGGCTCGAGCGGAGTAATGCGGACGTCCTGACGCGGACTAGTGTCGCTTAATAGCTGCACTTCTAATGTCTAGTACGACTTCCCGAGATGCAGGGAAGAAGGGGAGAGGACCGGGGGGGGGTGCGAGCTTACGCAGTAGCCCCAGATTCAGGGATATGACACCCAGGGGTTGAGTGCTTTATGCGGGTAGTTGCTATCTTAAGCGGAAGAGAGTTGGGCATGTTAATAACCTTTATACGAACTTCTGCTTAACAAGATACGTATGTATAGTCGTTTGAATACGCCTTTAATATATTCTCGTTCAAATGAGTATTGTGTTCATGTTGCGGTAAATGAAACAAAGCATGGGATGGCAGTGCTGTTTTATTATCAGTCAACCTAACTTAACGAACGTCTATTCGTAGCAGCAGTAAAGAACGTCATCCTAAGAAGGACAGCTAGAAATATCAACCAACTTGCCCTAATTGCTTAGGTAGCTGTGTAAGTCGTATACGTATAACCCCCCACATCCGGATTCTAATAGTATACCACATAAGAATAGGAAAATAGGAGAAGATAAGACATGTTCCTCTATCAAGGTATTTTACGACCTTCCCCGGGCATCCATACTCCTCATTTGCCAAAATAACTCTGGTCAACGTCTCCCTGACTAGTTCCGATTTGTACCCGGTAAACATAACTGTCGACCTGGACGTCCTCGCCGCCGTATATGCCAAACTTGGGATCGCTCTCGCCAGGATACATGTTTCCAGTGAGCGTCTGGGACTTAGTAGTATCGAACGTTACAGGCTTGCCGTTGAACCAAAGCTTCACGTGGCCGTCCTTCGCTTTAGCTTCGATCTCAAGACCGATCTTGTACGTAGTGCGCGGTTTGACGTCTTGCGACCACTGGACCTTGCGGCCATGCTCCTTCCAGACCGAAGTATGCGTGAATTCTAGCTTGTTATTACGCAGCTCTAGGGCGAGGGGGATGTTGGCGCCCTTGTCGTGGTCGTTGTTGGCCTTGTATTCCTTCCATTGGAATATGATTAGGCCGTCGGGTAGTTCCTAAAATTTTTATTAATGGGCTTGAAAGGCTCGAGTTGGTGCAATCTCGGACTGAGATAGTCTTATTGTACTAACCTCGAGCGCGAAACTGTAAGTGATGAAATACGTAGTTCCAGCTTTGGTCTGGCCCTTCAGCGAATGGTACTCAGCTCTATCGCAATGTTCGTATTAGTCTTCACCCTACTTAGAAAGTGATAATTGCGTTTTCTTACCTGCGATAGCCGGCTTTGTGGTGGAAATGTGCAGCTTTAGTCCCCTTCCAATCCTTGTCCGACTTGATATACAAATCCTTGGTGTTCTGCTTGGGCTTGTCGCCCTTGCCCTTCTCTAGGTTAAGACTTCCAAGCTTCTTGGGGTCGTCACCATGCGCAGCGTTGAAATCAACGAGAGGTGTCCCACGAAAAGTTAGGGTTGCTGGTATCGGTTCACTGTGAACCGGCTGGGTAGGAAACCCCAGCAGAAGAAAACTAGTCAATAAATGGGTTAACAACATATTGCTTTTCTCCTTCCTTGAGTTAGGTCGCCAGTGATACTGTACTTGGTTTGATTGATTGATTGACTCGAAAGATTGAAGTGGAGGAAATATCATATATTTATATCAGATGCCCTCAGCTACAGCCCTTTCTCAACTGTACAAAGTCTCTGTTTATAGGCAAGATTAGCATAAGCATGACGACTTCATGACATGATTCCCTCCAATTAATCACCCAGGGCTGAACTTCATAGGTAAGAGGGTGCCATTAGGATTTATTCGTAAGATAGTGAGGTATTGAACTATTGCTTTCGCGGTACCCAAAAGGGCAGATTTCGCAGTATGGCTCTATATGCGGCTCAGGGGCCAACCAATAGTATGATAGGAAATGGTGGATATGCTGACGATAAATGCAAGCCAACCATCTTATTCTCCAAGTTGCGATAAGCTTCTCACCTTATTGGCGATGTAGTGATTATTTCTAGGACGGTCAATATTTGGGTTGATTTGTATTTTTAGTATGATATACCCAAGGTCCTACCTTAGTCCTATCATATTACAGATACTACCTAAAGATTATTAATGGGAATCACCCATTAACTCTTGAGTATAATATTCTAAATTAGTCCCCAACATTAATTTCTCCCTCCATACTCCTCAGAGAGTAATTATAACACTTAAATGCATTTTAGCTATATTAACAGGCACTTGGTAATAAGAAACGATAAAAAGAAGGACAGCACAACGTCAAAATGAGCAAGAGTGAGAAAAGCAAAAAGAGTAAGCACCTGCACCGGGATTCGAACCCGGGTTCCCGGCTGTCTAACTGAAAAGTCGGAGGCCGATAAGTTAACCACTACTACATGCAGGTTGTCGAGGAAGGTACGATGCGAAAGTTATGTCTAACATCTACACCACTTAGCTTTAGGGGTGCTGCCTCATCAGTGATGGATCTTCTGAAATTACTATTCATATGTCTCCTGATCTTCTGACTTATCACAGAAACAGAGCATAGCCCGTCTATTTCCCGCTACAGCGAGGAAGGAACTGATAGGATAAGGCCGGAAGGGTTCGCACAATCCGCTGTAAGGAGGTCTCGGGGCCTGCCCGGGTGACTCGTTTGGGTAACCAATAACGATCGGGCAATTAGGGTAAAGCTAAATGTGTAATGTATTAACATGCATCGATAAACGTGCAGTCTACATGTAAGTAGTTGATAAAGGGGAAAAGAGCTCATGGAAGCTTCTATCTTAGGTACCTACCTACAGGGCTAGTGGTTCCTACCTCACATTGAGATATTGCGAGAGGGAAAGAACAGCTTGGATAGTACGGCTAGGAGTATGCTGTAGCTGTTTCCTATTCTTATTAAAGGGATTAAAGGGGAAACTACCTACTGGTACTAGCCTGATGCTGGGCGATAGGCTCGGTACTGCATTGCCATTTTAGGTAGCGAAATCCCAATTGGGCCAATGAGAAGGGTCGCTGTGACAGAGCATATGAGGGAAGAACACTTCCATACATGTATAGAAGGGAGGAGCTTTGTAGGTATGTACCTAACATAAGAAACCCTACCCAAATACCATGGAAGTCACAGGCAACTAATACGGATACTTGCCTCCTAAGGTAACTTGGCATGTAATTCTTATTCTCTACCTCTTCTTGATCACCATAAACACCACAGTCCTTATTTTGGAAAACTAGTCCAATAGAAACTATTACTATAGCGATTAGATATCACTCTTCCAGTCTTACCAACCTAGAAACCCGTCGCTAATTATCTTTCATCTACCTATAAGAATCGCAGTTCGAGTTGAGATATTTACTAGAAAAGCTTAAGAGTCTCTAGATAATTTGACACTGGTGCCAACACTGAACACTATGAAAGAAGCAGCTCGAACCAACTTTACAAAACCCCTGGTCACTAGAATATGCGTATGTTGCAAAGAGAAAGTCCCTGATCCGCGACAATTCCCATGCGGGTGCTTCTGGTGCCGAAACTGCTTAGAGAGATACCTCGAATTCAGGATAGCCGAGAGCTATCGCTGGCCGCCTATGTGCTGTCAGTTTGTCCTCAGAGATGAAGACGTCGAATGGATACAGTCGAGCACGATCCTGGAAGAATATCGAAAAATAGACCGCGAGAAACGGAAAAAACCGCCCCTATATTGCTCACAGGAACAATGCAAGGCCATTCTCGATACCCAAAATACGATAGAGGGAAGCGATATCATTGTATGTGACAAATGCAAGTCTAAGACTTGTCAGAAATGCCATCAAGGACATGAGCCTATTGAATCGGGGTGCAAGGGACCGCCTAAAGATGCCAAATTAGAGGCATTGATCCGGCGCGAGGGTTGGCAGAAATGTTCACGGTGTAATTATACAATCTCCCGAACGACTGGATGCAGCCATATGACGTGAGTTCATACATCGTATTCCCATTGTTATCTGAATAATGTATGCTTACCATACTCATCCTTTGGCCTGTGTAGATGCTATTGCGGTCACGAGTTTTGCTACAATTGCGGCTCGACATGGAGAACTTGCGACTGTACGGGTAACTTAGACGATGCGCTCTATGTACTACAACAGCCAAGAAGGGGGCCTCTGATAGAGATTGAGCGGGACGCGGTTAGACTTATTGGACGGCAGGATATAATAAACTATGCGCGAGAGGCGCGACGCATACGTCGGCAAAGGGCTCAGGAAGAAGAGGATCGGATAAAGAAGGAAAATCAACACCCAGGGCAGACGCATGACGATCATGCATCATCAACGCCATCCGAGGAGACTTACAGATTGATGGATGCAACACCTGGGCAATCTCAAGACTTGCCGTATAGGCAACGCCCAGAACCTCTGATAGAGAATCCACTACGTTCTTTCTCCCCTAGCCGTGGTCTTACGCCTATTCCCGAATCTTCCTTGGCTACATATCCGCCTCAAAACGCGGCTGTAGAGAGCCTGCTCGACCTCCTCTCATTAGGAGGACCTCCGGAGACGGGTCCATACATTGACATCGTGCGCCCAAGACGGCATCGAATACAATCCCCACTTCCTGAAGTTCCTGAAGTTCCTGAAGTTCCTGATCTATCCTTGCCGTATCGTTCCGCTGCACAACGGGCACTAGAGGCAACTACGATAGAACTACCGACACGTCAACCCATAGCTCCCCCAGCAGGCCGAAATCCCCGGAGATCACGGAGATCGCGGAGATCGCGGAGAGCCCGGAGAGCCCTTGCCGCTTCTAGAGGGGATTCCTCACAGATCCACGATCCTTTACCAACAGAACAAAATACTCCAACTGAGCCCGGGAGTCGGCCGGAATCGACGCCGCAAGATGAAGTGCTAAATGCTCCCAGTCCTTCTACGCCCCCATCTCAACTTTCTCCTTCCACGCCCAGCAATCCTCCAGCATGGTCTCCTCGATCACATTGAGGGCAGCTCTGTGGTCTTAAGCATTTCTACGGTCTTTCTTTTGGGTATGTACTTACCTATTTGCCCTTTCTATTCCTAGCTGCTGCATTGTGGACACGGGGGAAGAGAGCTAACTAATTTAGTAGGTTTAAAGAGGATTTAGCGATTTTCGTTCAAGAGTTCAGCGGAGTAAATTTTATTTAGTATGGGTGCCAATTTCTGTTTACAAGGCAAAGCTCTTGATAGCCTCTTGATAGAAAGGGCACGAGGATATCAAAATGACAACGTAGCCAGTCTTACGGATACATTAGGTACGGATATTAATACAGGTATGATTCTTAATGCTACATAGAATAATACTATGGCCTGAGTTAAGAGAAACTAAACTTTTGTGGGAACGAACGAACAAGAAAAATACTAAAATGGCCAACTGAAAAAGTTGAAAAAAAGAAACAGCTAGCTTCACTCCGTTTCGATCGGAGGTCCTCCGGGTTATGAGCCCGGCGCGCTTCCACTGCGCCATGAAGCTTGAAGTTGTCTCCACAGACAATTCTTAGGATTTGTGGTTGAATGTATCCGTACAATTTTGCCCTATAGCGTCTTCTACCTTTGCGTTTTACCTAACTATTACTCTTGTTCTATTGTTTGGCCTCTTCGCATCGTCGTGCCATTGCTATTTCAAAACAGCACATGCATGTACTTTAGGTACTATGGAAGAGTGCCCTATAGCATGTTGCATGCACATGTATTGTACATATAACTATCTTACCACAAGTACCTAATCAACACCAAGGGGAGAACTTGAGGGTAGGAGAAAAAGAAGCTACAACAACATATTTAGGAACCCTTACTACATGTAGTTTGACACCGCGTCATTTTAAAAACACGAGGTTTCCACATCGTCCCTTTCTCTCTTACTCTACTCACCTCTGCTAGGACAATTCCGTGCAAGCAATACCCGAAGAAAGTGGGATATCAAGACAACGGTAACAATAGCACCAACTTAATCATCGTCATCAAAAGCATCGGCTTATTATTACTTCGTAAAGTTACCTAGGTAAAGACATAAAACATGGAGAACAAGCTTAGGTCGGATAAACTCTCCAACTGAGATTTATTACATACAGTATCATATCTAGGATCGACCAACCACATCCGTTTCGGAAACGTGACCCTTCCCTCCTCCACCCTGGGACAGGAAATGCAAAAAAAGGGGGTGGGTTAAGCACGAAAACAAAAAAAGGGCGGATGATACCGTTCCAATAGATTTCCTCCCGACTCCGCCTGAAACAACTACCTGCCTCCATGCCTAATCCGTGTCAAGTTACCCGTTCGTTTACCCTGATCCGTTGTATTTTACGAGCGGATAGGCGCTCTAGTCGTTACTTGAGCAGAGCTCAAAGCATTCAAAAAAAGGGGGTTAGAGAAAGAAGATATAGTCAGTCATTACAACTCCGTTACTAGCATTAAACGTATCCTCTCTTCTATCTACGTGAAAAGAAGATGATGGTGGCTATGGCTATGGTTGGAAAGCCGAAAGGAAGGTTATGTGTGCATTTATAGCGAGTTGAGGAAAGCTTCCGGCTTCTCGCTGGCACAGGTGAAGAGGTTGATGTGATAATCGCCGCGAGCTGCGCAACCTAGGATCATGCGGTGCGGGTGGAAGGCGGTGGTAGAGATGGGCGCGCCGCGATTCTGTTGTAGGAAGCTAGAGTAGGGCTCCATACGGGAGAGCTCGTTGCCATCGAAGTTGAAGACCTTTACGGTGTGGGCGGACGTTCCGCTAAAATATTGTTAGCATGAATAATTCAAATTTGGCATCGGCTAGTGACTTACACAGAGAATACAGGCAAGTGTTCGTGCGTGCTTGCTGTGCGGATGGTATCGCGAGTTGCTTGGATAACGCGGAGCGGCGAATCCATTCGAATATCCCAAAGCTTTACTTTCCCGTTTCGGCTCGCGGAAAGCAACTCGCGCTGACCTCCGCGCTGCATGTGCACGTCTCTAATCCACTGTCTATCAGAATCGTCCTTCCATTTCTTTACCATTGACTCATGCGGCCGGAGTCGAGTATCGAACACTCTAACCGCACCGTCCCCAAATCCGGCCACAAAGATATTGCCAGTCATCTGGTCCGATGTTAATGAGGTAACGCAAGATCCTGAGCGTGCGGGTATGTCCATTATGCATGTTTCGTATGCGGCAGCCCAAACCCGGATGACACGAACATCTCCTGCAACAAGCACATTGCCCGTCACCTGCTGCCAGTCGAACACCATACCAGAATTGACATTACTAGGGACCATATGAGTAAGTGCTCTCCAGGACGATGCCAACTCGGTCGTCTTGAGGGTATCGTAATTACGGTAGACCCGGAGCACGCCATCGGATGAGCCCGTCATTAGGAGCGCCGTGTCGTCCTCGTTGATAAACGTCATATCGCTGATCTTCGAGCCTTCCGGGTTCCCATTCGAGAATCGGTTTAATCTAGTTTGCTTTTTCCAATCCCAGATGTAAACAGTGTTCCCATCGTCGGCTACTGCAAGGTGGTCTTCGTATTGGTGAAATGTCATTTTTGCCGGTTGAGCGCCGTTGTTCATAATGCAGAGCTGGTTATTCCACTTGTGACTGCCAGCATACTGCTTCTGCGGTTGCGTCTCTCGGAGTATATTCTCGTTTCGTGATCTCCGCCACAAACGCTCGTTGTACTCGGTGCTTCCCGGTTCCTCAGCCTCGCTAGGGTGCATCTGCGGTTCGCGAAAGTACTCGATGGACCACTCCAGGAACGTGCTCGGAAGGGGTAGAGAAGGTGCTTCATCGAGGCGGCGCTCTTTGAATTTCCCCGACACAGGCTCATCAGCTACATGATAATATGCCGATACACTGGCCTGATCACTCTGTTCAGGGAGAATAGCCCAATCGCTGACGGGCCTCTGCCGTTGCGAAGAGGTTCTTGTAAGCCCGGGGGAAGGCAATGGCGCAGAATTAATCGATTTATCTTCTCCGGTCCACATGCTAGGCAGCTGAAATAGAAGACTTGCAGTCCGTTTCAAAAGGCCAGGTGAGGGTTCTTGGGGAATGATATCAGAAGCAGATGCACCTATGCCATTTCGTGACATAGAGGGTTGCCTCTTGTGACCGCGTGATCGTCGCGTTCGCTTTTGAATCTCATCCATTAGATTTCGGGCTGGGACACCCGCGTTTGATGATAGAAGTGCGTTGTGAACGTAATCAACGACAATCGTCGCATCTCGTTGAACCTCAGGATGAGGGTCTACGTTTAATATCAAGACATGTTTCCAACAAGCGGCGAATACGGTATTCGAAGATAATCCTTGGGCTGTGGCCTTGATTGTTCCATCCGGATTGCGATTTTCCGGGCGAGCATAATGCATACCCATTTTATGCTCAAGGCCGTCGTCCGTTGGGGGACAGTGCAAATACTCCTTCTCCTCGACCAGCTGCTCATAAGCAGCAACGATAAACTTATTTTCATACCGAAGGACAAAATGCGAAATAAAGACTAGCAGCTCTTTACGGACAAGTGGACTGCCGTCACTAGCCATATCTAGAAGCGTCCAAGCTATTGACTCCTCAATCCTAGCCACCTCGTCTGTAAGATCTGGAATGCCTAGGAACGTCGTCATAGCATGAATGACCGCAGCTCGTACTTCGCAAGCCTGGTCTTTCGTCAAGGTAGACAGCTTCAAGGGCGCGTTCTCTCGGATGCCCCTCCATTTCGCCTCAGGCAGATCTTGCCAGAGTTGACTAATGCAAAGGCACGCCCACTGGCGTAGCAACACATTCTCCTCGTTCCGAAGATGAGCTAGACAATACGTCATGATATTTGATGAATTGCATACTGATTGCCCAGGTCTATAACCCTTACATAGCATTGTGAGCACGAAGGCGCACATTGCTTTATGTTCATCGCTATTAGCGACGGCAAGCACTTCGGATGGATTAAGTATGGAGGCGAAATAATTGTAACCGCTGTCCTTGATCAGATCAGGCTGGCAAGAGACATCTACGGCGAGAACCCGGGTCCAAATAAACACCATAACAGGTTTCAGCTCGGCAGCGGCAGATTGCAGGAGCTTCAACACGTAGGGAAAGATACCAATGCTCAAAGCTAGGTGGACTGCCCAGGGTCCCAGATCTAAGAACCTGCCCAACAAGATAAGGGCACGTACTCGGTGCTGTTGACTCAGTAAGACCTGGAGTACAACAGGGAGCTGCTCAGGAGGCTTTTTCTGCATAGCATCTCCGCGCCCAAGATAGACTTCAAAGGCGGTCAACTGCTCTGCGAAGAAGGTCGAGCTTTGGTATTCGTATTCAATCCCCTCGTTCTCTTTCCGCTCCATCATAGGAAGCTGTGCCAACGCCAAATCGACAGCCAAATCCCAGCTTTCCCATAGAGGATGCTGGTGAGTATCCGGTAATTCTGGATATGACTGAGGATGACATCCATAGACCATCATGATTCTCTGAGCTAGAATGAAATTGCGGAAAAGAGCCGCGACCATGAGGTCTTGCCTGAAGAACTTACGGAATAACTGTCGAGGTAGGGAGGTCCATGCAATAGTATCAGTGATTGCCGTAAATATCCAGTTAAGCTCTCCAAGTGGTGTTCTCCGTTCTTGTAACCTACCGGGCAATTTCTTGGCCCGCTCTGGTGTAATACTCGTCTTAAGAGGATTTTGTAAGACAAAAAACCACAACGCCATCTCTATGGGTGTTGTTAGACACGCAGTGAAGAGATCAGCCGGGAGGCGGGGATTGGTAGGAAGATTCTCCTTAACAGCACAAGCTGCAAGATGAAGATACGAGCGATATTTAGTCTTCTCATAGTTAGGATCGGCGGCGGCAGCAGCTTCTTCTTCCTCTTCATGTTTCTCTACGAAACGGTGGTAATTATTTAGGATATTACCGGCCTCGGAACAATCCCAGACGAAGATAGTAGGCGCCTGAAGCCAATGCTGGAGGTCATACAATGAAATAGGGATATACTGAGTAAAGGTCTTATTAAAGACCCAAATCTCTCCCGATGCCGTTGGCTTCGGGACACCATGGCCGTTATAATGAAGTAGGACACGCTCATCCTTGGCATTCCTCCGCAGCGACTGACAGAACCTCTTCGTTTCTTCGACCGATGGATCCAGGTATTGCTTATATCTTGTTCGTAATGAAATATTCTCGTACTGAGCTTGTAGCGACTTTCCAATTGCCTCTAGGGCTTTCGCGGCTGGAGGTACGAAGGGATCTTGCCACGCCTCGAGTTTAGCCCCCGGGTTTGTTTTTAACTGATCAGGGGGCTCAACCCCGATATTGAGGCATACTGCTAGAGCAGCCGAAACAGTTTTTAACCGATCTCGCATACGCCAATCCTCAATCGCATAATTAGGCGAATATGGCTGTCCCGTGGTCTCGTGTCGCTTATCTGCAAAGTACATATACCAGTTCTGTATTTAGAAGTTAGTTCAGGCCAATACTATAACATAAGAAGGGGATTTTTCAATGTGAAGAGTTAAAGAATCTCGGGTATATGATAGCAAAATAGCTACAGCCACGCCACCAAGTACAAAAACACGGCAGTAAATATGACAGCAATATCTTCTCATCTCCATACTGATGCCGCATAGTGGCGCATTGAGAGAATTTCTACGCGACAGGGCGTCATGGCTAGCAATATATGAAGCAAAGCTTGACTCACATTTGCTAGCTGAGAAATAATATCTTCGGATTGGTAATGGTCTTCAAAGCCATGCCTAGCTCCCCATTCGTAGATCTCTTCATCTGCCTGGTCTGCATCTTCATGTCTTACTATGTGTTCACTCTTGGATCGAAGCAGCGGCGGCTTAGAGACTGTTAGCCTAGGCTGGTTGTGATCCGAGTCGTCATGGGAGTTGGAGGGTCTGGGGTCAGCCTTGTTCCCCGGGGCAGTTAACGGACGCCGGCCAAAATCTACGGGCTCTCGCTCATCTGTTGCTGTTCGGGGACGTCCCTTGGGCAATTCGGGAGATCGTATAGCATAGGTTGGGCCGTTGGAGCCTAGACGTGAAGGCATAATGGTAGAAGTACCATTAACATTAACTAAAGGTAGGTTGGTCACTAAGTTTAGCTGCTGATGGTCGCGCAGCGGCGTAGGATTAGAATCGGCGGTCAGGGTATTAAGGGTATTAGGGCGGGAGTGCGACGACGAAGCAGTCCTAGATGTGGAAGATGCGGAAGATGCGGTCGGCATGTGGTGGCTTGGGTGCTGCCCAGAAGTGTACGCGCTATGGGAAGAGACTGTGACAGCGGTCATAATGATTGTAGCACATCTTTAATGTACCTCAAGTTGGAATTATTTAATGATGAGATGTTAAAAATCTGTGGCGTTGGAGGTTTGGTGGTGAGGCGAACACCTCGGCCAAGTTGATTATTCAACAAGCCGATGCGATGGCGGCTGGGCTGATGTTTGCGAATGAAGCTTTGCGGTCTAATCTAACTGCTCTGGTTGGTAGGTACACCCGGAACGACGGTGGGGACTGAGGTTATGTGGTACCTACATGTAAGTATCTTAGGTACCTAAGGTACATATTAGTCCTAAGGATGCCCCACTTGAAGCCAGTGACGAAATACATAATTTGAGAACAGCTTCCAACTTAAAATTCTTCCTTTATGTTATGTACCTATGTACCTAGGTAATTGACAATAGGGGTAAGCGTTTGTCATCCAACCTCTTACACTACCTATCACCTAACCTACCTGCTCACGATAAATTCATTGATGTTTCCTATAGCCAGTTAGATAATTCTAATTTTCAAATAACATTACTCTCTAAGTCGTTATAGTCTCTCAGCCGCAGTTGATCCATAGCATTTCAGCTCGGTCATTGCTCACTTAGGCATCAAGACAAGACAAGTCCATTAAAAGCTGGGCATGTCAGGAGACAGAGCTAAAGCCTATCGGGTGGTGCTTCGTCACACCTTTATCATCGTCAATGCATCTGTATACAGCAGATATTTAGCCTTACACGATTGGGGCAGTTCGGGTGTAATAGTCCTTTTATATTTCCTAAGTTGATGATTTAGTTGTTTAACACGCTGTACTTTTCTACCTTTTTTTTTTTTTTTTTTTTTTTTTCTCAATATATTACCCAAGCGTATTGTTCACGTGCTAGATAATTTATTGCGTTTCAGGTGGCCCATTAAGATCTGCACGTCCCCAAAACGCGCATGCACATATCCACATGGCTTCCTCGCTAAGGTATATCTATCCAGCCTTGCCCAGCAGTCTAGGGTCCATTAACTTAAGTACATAGTAACTTAAATTGATAGTTGCGTACATACCTGTATCTATTAATAAATTGCCTATTTAGGGTGACCCGTTTATCTCACAGTGTACTCAGGTATTATTATACCTTAGAATAGGTATGCATACATAATGTACATACAATGCAAAAGTTAAAAAAGGGTTCTGTAAATATGGGAAAGGGAAAAGGGGTCTCACATCTTCAAAGTCAGTGCAGCTAAGAACGATATCCTAGGTTGCACTTAAAAAAGAGTCTGGGGACACTTGCTCATCTAATGGTGTAACCATCTACCATCTCGGCATGCAGTCACGCCACAGTATAGTAAGTCTACCTATATCTTCATGCGTATATAAGTGTACGTGTTGACATGTTAGCTAAATAGAGAGATCATCTACCTAGAAAATATTGAACATAAATATAAACCGAATTAATTAGGAGTTGATAACACTTCAAATAGCTTAGAACTTGATATAAGTGGTAGTTAAGTAATAAGTCTGTAAGCGTGTTTTCTCGATTTGATTAGTACGTATCTTTCATGCGTACCTTTCCCCTATATCGAACGACTCGGTTACCTAAGTAACCTAGGTATTTAACAAAGCCCAACCCCGAGGGGTTGTCTAGTCACAATCTAAAGTCTTTATAAAGGGCTGCCGTATAATAGTAAATAGAATTCTAGTCAGAATATTTACGATAGTTATGATAGAATACTACTAAACCAACGCAGCCGCAGGTATATAGGTAGATATATCTATACATAGGTATGTAGGTAGGTAGAATTTCAGGAGTTCAAATGCACCTAATGCATTCATTATGTCCATTATATGTATTAGTATTAGTACCGCTCATCATACTCATTTATTTTAGTACCTTTAGTGCCGCTAACCCACTTAGAGAGATGGGTGTCTCCTAAATTAGCTACTTCTTGCCCAATAACAGTCTACAGCATAACAGTGAACTAACCCAATTTAAGAATTAGCGCAGGCACAGTTCCCCCTCATAACCCGACCCTTGGTGGTGACAGTCCTGGGGAACTTTAGAGATTTTTTTTTATGGAAATTTGGTTGTATGCGGTCCCCGGCAGGAACCTCGTCGCCAGTGCGGTCTCTCTCATCAAACCAAACTTTCTCTCTTTCTTATCCATTCATTCAACTCCCTTTTTCTTTTCTTTTCTTGATGGCGATGTTCTAAATTGCCACGGTTGTGGAGGACGCAATAGTATTTGGAAATTCAAGGTAACAATAAATAATGTTCTAGTTTTAACTCATTTATCCGTACATTACCAACACTGTCAATTGCACAACCCCGACGATCTCGAAAGGGATTACCCATCAGTGGCACAGAACAATCGAGCCGTCGCAACATTCGATCCGTTAACCCTTCATTTGTCCATGCTCCTAATCCAATACTCCTAATTCAATAGCCTAACAACTCGACACGATTTAGAACTGTTTTCTTTCGCGCCTATCCAAGTTCTGGAATTTATTTTTTGCACAGAGCAATTAACAATTACAATTACAAGGGAACAGAGGAAAGGAAGGCTTACAAGCTGGAAAAGGAAGGGGTAAAATAAATAAAAAGTCGAGAGGCTGCGCAGGACACGGGCAATCGGCGCAATTTCGATTGAGGACCCATTTTCAATATTTCCAACCTCATGTTATCAACCCCAGCCATTTCGAAGGCCGAATCCTACCGCGACGAACTCTTCATACATTCGTTTTCCGCTTGGTCATCAAGCTAATCTGTCCACTCGCCGATCCATCGCATGCTACTTACCGGTAACCTGTGTTCGATACTAACCATAGAACACCTTGTCGCCTCTGCGACGACGTTGCCTTAGCACTCCTCAACCGTGGTCCCTTCGAGGGTGGGTGCTCGATTAACTAGCTATGGCTTTCTTATTCAAATCCAAGAAGAACCAGGACAGGAACGTCCAAAGCCGCGATGGGGGTCCCGGATCGTCACCTCCAGTCCAAAGCCCTGCCGGGCGCATTGCTCGAGAGGAGAAGCACTCTCGGTCAACACCAACAGGAAGTTTGAACTCCTTTGACGAAAGTACACCTAGCCCGGATGCTGAGAAGCATGCCGCTCGCCGTGGCCAAGATCTAGCACTGCAGATGCAACAACCGCAACCTCAACAGCAACAGCCGCCGCCGCCCCAGTCGCAGCAACAACAGCAGCAGGCCGGCAGCGATTTGCCTGTAAGTTAATTTCGTTTTAATTCAGTTACTATAACCGCGTCTTTTTCCCCCTTTGGTTTATCTAACAATGTTGCTTTAAAAGTTCCGCAATACTCCCCCGCAAGGCGCGAATTCCTCGTTATACCCTTGGTCTCAACGACGCTTGACGTTCACTGCATCTATACCCAGTCCGTTCCCGAGATATGGAGCCGCGGTCAATTCCGTCTCGTCTAAAGAAGGCGATATCTATATTATGGGCGGTTTGATTAATAGTTCGACCGTCAAAGGTGATTTATGGATAATTGAAGCTGGAGGGAATATGTCTTGCTATCCGCTCGCTGCAACATCTGAGGGGCCCGGACCAAGAGTTGGCCACGCGTCTCTCCTAGTTGGCAATGCGTTTATTGTATACGGCGGCGATACCAAGATTGACGAGACGGATATTTTGGATGAGACTCTATATCTTCTCAATACTTGTAAGACATTATTACCCCGCCGGATCCCGCTCTCATCGATGTAGGCTAACTTGGCTCTCTAGCCACAAGGCAATGGTCGAGAGCTCTGCCGGCTGGTCCTCGACCGTCAGGACGCTACGGCCACTCTTTGAACATCGTCGGGTCTAAGATATATATTTTTGGTGGTCAAGTTGAAGGCTATTTCATGAATGATCTAGCGGCCTTCGATCTTAACCAGTTGCAAATGCCTAACAATCGATGGGAGGTGCTTAGCGAGAATACCGAAACCGGAGGCGCGCTGCAAGGCAAGGTACCACCGGCCAGAACTAATCATTCTATGGTCACCTTTAACGATAAGATGTACTTGTAAGTCTTATATACACCCCTTACGCAGCTATAGGTCCTAAAGGCTCACTATAATAGGTTCGGCGGTACCAATGGCTTTCAGTGGTTCAACGACGTATGGTGCTATGATCCCGCAGTCAATAAGTGGTCTCAGTTGGACTGTATAGGTTACATTCCCGTCCCCAGAGAAGGACATGCCGCTGCTCTTGTAGACGATGTTATGTATATTTTTGGTGGACGTACGGAAGAAGGTGCTGATCTAGGCGATTTGGCTGCGTTCCGAATTACGTCTCGTCGTTGGTATACTTTTCAGAATATGGGACCCTCGCCGTCGCCTCGATCTGGTCATAGTATGACATCTGTAGGAAAGTCGATCGTTGTAGTTGGGGGCGAGCCGAGTTCGACTCCAACTCAGGTCAGCGATCTCTCGATTGTATATGTTTTAGACACCACCAAAATCCGGTATCCCAACGATGCGCAAATACAGTCTACCACCCAGAAGATTCAGCAAAGGCGTCCAAGCGGTAGCGACGTCCCCGGAGTCAGACAGACACCATCTCGCGAGGGCTCTATTGGATCAGATTCGAAACGAGTAGCGAGCCCTAACAGCCCAACAAATAGCTCCGGAAAGATCGGCACCGGCATCGACATGACTGGGCCCCCGCCTGTCAGTAATGGGTTATCGAAGCTTCCAAGAGCTGCAGGCACCTCTACTCCTTCAGGCCCTCCACCTCCGGGTCAAGCTCCTCGACCAAGTATTGAAGGAAACGCGAACGGCCGCCGCCCTAGAAATGCATCTATCGAAAGAATAGAGAGGGAAACTGCGGGTACCGGTTCACCTGGTATCAGCAGTCAAAGCCAGTCCCCCATACCAAGAGAACTGGTAAGAGAAGAAATTCCAGTCGTGAATGGGAGGCGAACACCGAGTCAGCAAGCCCTTAGGAGTGGTTCGCGGTCAGAAAATCAAATAGAAGAGAAGTCGAAGTCAAGGATGTCGTCGCGTCAGGCCCGGAGTCAAGGGTCCGTAGACAGCAGCACGGAGCCAACACTTAAAACTGTGGCTAACCGCCCGTCTTCTCCACCTCCACCGACCCGGCAACCAAGTAATCCTTTGTCACGAAGAACTTCGAATAGAAATTCTCAGACCGTTGTTCTGCTAAAAGAACTTGACATCGCCCGCAATCGGACCGCATGGTACGCATCTGAGCTGGAGTTAGCCCGCAAAGCTGGATATGTACCAAACGCAACTCTTAGTCCTACCCTCGAATCTCGAGCCGCGGACACATTCGATGATGATGATAAGCGGCTCATTGAATCGCTCTTAGCTATGAAACAGGAGCTGGCTAACGTCCAAACCTCCATCGATAAGCAAGCGATCCTTGCAGCAAAACAAATTGCTGAGGTAGAACGACAGCGTGATGCTGCCGTCCGTGAAGCAGTTTATGCCAAGGCAAAAATAGCAGCGCAAAGCGGAAGCGCAGCTAGTACGCCGCAACTGGACGGCGAGAGAGATGTTGATAGTAGCGATCGTTCTTCAGAGCTAAATAGGAAACTCGCATCAGCACTAAACATCCAAAAAGAGTTGCAGAACAATATCACAAAAGCCACTTCAGACCTCGAGGCGGAAAGACGAGCGCGACAGCTCGCAGATGAGACCTTAAGCGCTACTCAGAAGCGTATAGCTGAATTGGAAGCGTACAAGCAGCAAACATCTTCAGAGCTTGAACAGCTAAGGGCAGAGTTGCACATGGTCCAACGTGAGGCGCGAGAGCAATCAGTTGCCAGTGCTGAAGCGATTGCTGCTATGCAACTTCTGCGCATCGAGAAGGATGAATACGAAAGCAAATATAACGAAGCTAGCAATAGCTCCCAAGAGTATAGTGAGACCTTAGAGTCTCTTCGAGAAGCTGTGGTAGCATCTGCAGATATGCGTGCTCACCTTGAGCGGAAGCTCGATGAGGAACGGGCTCAGCGAGAAGCAATCGAATCCAAACTCACCAAGCTTAAGGCAGAGCATGAAGCACATGCTGCTGAGCTGGAGACCGTAACGCAGAGGCTGCGAGATGCAGAGGAACTCGCGGAGCGGCATGCAGCTGAAGCAAATGCACATCGGCAAGCCTTGATTTCCGGACTAGAAAAGGTTGCCAAGGATCCCAGCAAAGGAAGCCGAGCTGACGCTGAACGTATTGTGGTGCTTCAAGGTCAAGTTGAGGCGGCAAACAATCTTGTCAAGAAATACCGGGAGGAGGCAGACGCTGCTTCGGATAAGCTCCGAAGCGCTGAGGAACGAATCGCGGGACTTGAAGCATACCAGGAACAATCCAGCAGGGAAGGCGTATCAATTCGTCGGCAACTGCAATCTGCCTTGAGGGAAACACAATCGCTTCAGGCTTTGAACTCCGATCTCAAGAACCAGCTTGCTAACCAGCAGCTCGAGACCAACGCCATAACAGTTCAGCATAATACCCTGAAAGATATTCTGGCTGAAAGGGGCATTAGCCCGACCAATCTTGCTCGAGTGCGAGAGATGGGTTCTAGAACTGGCTCGCCTAACCCTTCTCGCACCAACGATCTTGAACGGCAGCTTGCGCAAGCAGTTGCTGCTCACGAGGAGACAAAGCAGACTTTTGCCGCCCAAATTCAAGAATCCGAGGCTACTTATCGTAACAGAATAGTCCAGTTAGAGAACGACTACCAGTCCGCCGTCCACTATGTTAAGGGCACAGAGAAGATGCTTAAGAAGATGAAGCAAGAGCTTGCCCAAGTTCAATCTGAGAACAACCGTCTGAAGAACGAAAATATCGAGCTAGAGGAACGTTCCGGCCTCCATGACAATGCCACGCCTGCGGACTGGGAAGCTGAGCGCTCGGAGCTAGAGGATAAGATAGAGGGACTCCAGGAACAAGTCAAGTCTACTTCTGCACAACTTGAACAAGAACTCATGGAATTGCGGAAGAAGCTAGATGCTACCAATCAAGAGCGTGACAGCACAGCCAAATCCCATAATGACGTTGCAGAGCAACTAACCATCCGAGAGAAGGAGCTCGAGCAAATGCAGCAGGAGAATGCCCTCCTAGAGAAGCGAGTGCAGGATGCTGAACAAAAAGTCAGTCTACTACTCGACCAGGTAGAAAATTCAGTTGATAATTATCGGAGACGCAGTCGAATAAGCACCGATCAAATGAATATCGGCGCTCCTAATCCGAACGGCGGCTTGGGTCATGCTCGGCAAGAGAGTTCAGAGGCGGGAAGCTCCTACGGCGGCGCTGGCGGCGTTGGCGGTGTTGGCGATAATAGAAACAGCACTGCTCTCGACGATTTAGCTAACGAACTTGATATGTTACGGTCCCACTGGGAGGCGACAAACAAGAACTATCGACTTTCAGCCAACTTCGACTTTGAAGGACTTGGAACCAAAAAAGAGAGCGAGGCTGTCGGTCTCAGCGAGAGCTTAGCTGACTGGAGGAAGCGGCTCGACGCGGAGGAGCGCGCGACCGACAATATAGGGGCCGCCCAGGGCAATCATGCCTCGTAAACACCTTGGTCTTCGAAAACCCAACCGCGAAATTCCTAGGGAAACATGCTGATCGCCAGCCTTGTCAATCTCCTAATAAATAATACCCTTGTACAGCACCTACGATGTGTATCAGAACACATTCGTTTTTTACGATTCATCACTTCCTATTTCGATTCGGTTCGGTTCGGTTCTTATACTTTGAGCTCGGGACAGCATGTCTTTTGCGCTATATCAGCATATCGACTCGTAGGCTTACCTACTAGCGTTCTTTTGAGTCTCCAGGACGACGATCTTGTTTTCATCCCTCAGCCCCCCCCCTTTTTTTCTCTAAATGTGGTTTCCTGCGCTGAAGACGGAATGAACTGTAACCCCCACGCAAACTCTCCAATCCGTCGTCATTTGGAGACCTTGTTCCGAAGATATGACCGATTGCGATGCCCCATGGAGTTGATTTGGTTCAGGAATGTCATAAGTTTTCTGTTGTTATTTGGTTGTTGTTTTTTTTGAGAAATACGCAGATTTTCATGGGATGCTGTGGTGAACGCGCAGGATGACTAGGGAGGGCGATAGCCCTTCCTAACGTTAATGTACATTATCGCTACTACAACTGCTGCTGGAATAGTGTCAAGGAGGCGATCAGGTGGAGGAAGTGATACCTAGAGGAGAGAGGCGGCGACATACATGCCGCTGGATTTGGACGCTTCATCCGCGTTGTGGTTAAAATGTAGTGATTGCGATGTGGGAGTAGTTCAATATTGATGAATCATTCGGCTTGAATTAATAAGTTAATAATCATAGTGACTAGAAATATCCAGCATATGTCTAGTAAACTTTCTCAGTCTACCCGTCTTCTCATTCACCATACACATATATTTATCATATATCGCTAACCTAAGTACGTCTGATCTTAGGTGCCAAAAGCACGACTACCGCATTACGATTAAAATATTTTTCATTTAATGTTTTCAACCGAAAGAGTTGCTAATATCTATACATGGGACGTAGTGCTAGTTAAACGGAAACCCTAAGCAATACGCTGCTGTATTTTCTAACATGTAAACGAGTATGGCATTTCATAAGCTTCCAGCTAGAATATGTGTCGTTAATACTATTAGACGGAGCAGAACCACCTCGTACCATCAGGGACTAGTCGTCTTACGATTTGCTCCCCCTCTCCCCCTTTGCATGGCGACAGCGTCACTCGTTTCACGCGCCAGCTTCACATTAAGCTGTATTCCGTATTAGGTGTGTACCTATATAGTCGAGTTGATCTGGACAAACTACTTCGTAAGCACGATAGACTAAATAGCAATTGAGTAGCTTCAATTCTTGACATATAATATTTCCATATCTACTAGGTAGGTTAATAATAATCTTTTTGCGTTCTTGTAGAAAAACATTAGGTAGGTATAGTTATATGTAAATATGTATAACTAACAGGTAATCCGTGCCTCTATTCATGCTGGGGTCCGTCTCGCCCTGATGAAACTTGGTTCATCCCCGTTGTTCTCCAACGCAATTCGTCGCAGATTTAGATGCGGAGCCAGGGTTTTTATTAGGGATACAGTGTTATTGTCGACAGTTGGAAGCCAATACACTGTAATGCATTCCCTCCTTTCCCTCCTATCCCCTTCATTTGAAGGGATCCAATGGTAACAAGCACAGTACCCGCGGCACTGTAACTGGATCTGGATCTGGAACTGGAACGTTAGGTCTTAGGTCTTAGGTCTTAGGTCCTAGGTCCTCGGCGTGGCTTGTTGGAAGGGAACATGGATCATATGATGGATTTAGGTATTAGGTATTCCTCCTCCCTCCCTTGTGTCCTCTGCTATCGCGAAGTTGCCAATTCCAGCCGGGTTTCTCTTCCGCACATCACTTCCACAAATTCTCTTCTCGCTCTTTAAAGGTTCTGATTTTGATAATCGACGTTGCGATCTGGTCATCGCTCACCCACAATCGTTACTTTTACAACCAACTATCGTATACCTTGTTTAATTCGGAAGCCCGCGACACGAGATTAATAAACCCACAGAACCCACACCCCGTACCTTCGCTCGGACGGACAGACGAACCCGCTGAACAAAAGGGCTAACCTAGCTGGTCTGTCTATCTTAACCATCGTCAATCTACCACTTTTGCGATCCTGTACATACCATACATACTATACATACCATATATACCTACATACATACACACCTAGATCGACAATAAACCGCTCCCCCCCAAACAATCATCCAAGATGAAGACCGCATTCGCCACAACGCTCCTCGCCGCGCTCTGCGCAACCCTCGTCAGTGCCGGCGTAGTCATCACCCCTATCTTCCAGAACCAGGTCGTGCCTCAGGCGAGCAACGACTGCTTCTTCGGCCGCACGACTCCTTTCGGCTGCGGGTAAGCAACTTTTCTCTCTCTCTCTCTCTCCTCCATCCTGCACCATTAGACCTAGGGGTGAGAAAAAAAAATAGATAGATTTCAGCTGACCGTAACCCTTTGCAGCCCCCTCCGCTCGTAACGAGTCTTGAACGAGAGGCCCGTTGGAATAGATCTGGCTCCGAGGAGCGAACGAGGGAAGCGCCGGCGTTGGGTAAATAGATAGATCTGGAAGTTCGAAAGAGATTACTTCGGTCGCTTGGATACAGTCAAATTAACGGTTACATGGAGAAGGTGGCGAGGGAATACTTGTGGTTGTGAAATTCAGTAATGAATGAATGTGTGGCATTGTGTTCAAGCTCAAGTTTGGGGTTGTTTATTGATTTTCGTCGTTAAACCCGGGAAATACAAAATTTACTTCGCAATTTGTAAATGGTTCTGATCTACATCCATGGCAAATGTCTAGACGGTGCTTCTAGTCAAAGAATGCTAGGATATATAGAAACACTTCGCATGGCCCTTTAACACAAACACATCTTGCCGTCCATATGTACGTACGTACATAATGCGACAAGTCTTCAGCAAACAGGTGTTGCTAGGTAATATAATAAATAATTGCGAATATAAAATTATATGGTATCACATGTTCTATATCTCCTATAATATCGGCTGCCGTCGACATTTACTTAGCGGTGGTATATGACAACATATAATTACAATCGACATCTAAAATCAGCGCCTATATGCTCCCTACGTCCCTTCTTACGCACATCCCCATCTACTAGCAGAATAAAACAAGAAAGGAGGCTTAGCACTTGAGGCTGTACTTGGGCGTCCGGTCGTCGGTCATGGCACCCCACGAGGTCTCGTCAGCAACGGAGCCATCCTCGCCAATAGCCTTGGGCTTCCAGGCCTCGTCGAAGGCCTCGAAGAAGAAGACGTTGAATCCCCAGTCGACCATACCGCAGACGGCCTGGCTGTAGAAGGTCGAGGCAGGCTTGACACCGGGCTGCGCGTTCTGGTACTTGTCACCGCCGGTAGGCCAGCCCGTCTCGCCAACCCAGAGTTCGATCTTGTCGGTGCCGCCGGCCTTCTCCTGGATGTGGCCGAACGCCTGGAAGATATCGTCGTAGAAGGAGCCTGTCGCGTTCGACAGCACCTGGCCCTGCCAGTACGAGAAGGCGTTGCATAGCATAATGTCCACGCTACCGGATTCCGCGAGGGCGTCGGCCGTGCCATCTGCGTACTTGTTCCACGAGTCGGCCGTGCCGATCTTGAAGCCGCTTCCAACGGCCGACTTGACGTCCTGGATCTTGGACACAAGCTCCGGGCCCGTCAAGTTGCCACGGTACATGGCTTCCGAGCCTACGGTAATGGCGTATACCTGGTCCTTGTACTTTGGCGCGAACTCGACGACGGCTGCCTTGTCGGCCTTGAAGGATTCATCTGTGTCGGGCCTAATTGATGTCACCGTTAGTAACTGTATCCCCCATTCTCGCAAATTGGCTTGAGGTCTATTTTCAGACTACAGCAAATACAAAGGCGTTAATAAAACGGCACGTTACTAACCAGATACCCAGGACAACCTTGAATCCAGCCGTCTTAGCAGCAGGCAGGATCAGCTTCGCGACATCGCAGTCGGAAGCAGCGTAGATACGAACGACTTTGGCGTTCGTCTCCTTTGTCAGAGCGGCGAAGTCAGCCGCGTAGTCGCTCGATTCCTTACAACTGCCATCGGCCTTCTTGTTGCCCAACGCAAATCCTAGTTGTCCTGCGGCCGACGCCACGATTGGGCCAGTGGCCACGGCTGCCGAGAGAATGGTCGAGAAACGCATGGTGCTGAATGTAGTATTTCCAAATCAAATCGATTCGCTCGAACGCGTAGATTCTTTCAAAGGGGTATATCGGTATCTCCTATTCGTTCGGAAAGCAGGCGGTGAGTAGGTAAGTAGATAAGTAGCAATGCTAACTTGAAAAAAAGGAGCGAAATGCCGGGCCAACGCGAAAACAAGAAAGAGCGTGAGACTACAGCTAACCGGCGGGGGGAAGGGCAAATAAAGCAGAAAAGAGAATGACGAATTGGTGGTTGGTAGTTGTGGTGATAAGAAAATAGAAGAGAACTTGAATGTCACGACTGCTTCGATTCTCGTAGCTGAAATTGGATGTTTCGAGCAGGGGTCGCCGTAATAAAAAAAGGGGTACCTACCTAGGTACGTATCTCCTGCGCTAAAAGTCTTAGCTGCATCAATCCCCACATTCCCAATTCCACATGGAAATAGGTACATCTGCAAGGTATCATACCTGCTTATATAATATCCTTACCTAGGTAGTTATATAATAATATCACCAGTTACTCAATACTAAGTTACATAGTAGTAGAGTCTCATAGTAGTATCCTTAAGTCCTATACAAAATTTTATAAGAGGAGTTACCCAAAAACAACCAGCAAGTCATCAAGGCCATGTCAAGTCGCATATCGTGATCAGTTATACTTATAAAAAAGCAACAGGAAAGAAAAAAGTAGGCAGTTATATGTTTGTTGCTTCTCTACCTTCATAGTATGTAAAGAAAAGTAGTAGTTTAGTCTTATTATGTAGAACAGAGCTACACGAGTGATCATGATATATCCCTTCCAATAAATATCCTGAAGAAGTCGCCTATCTCTAAGATGAGTATAAGTAAAGCCGCTCGAACCATCTCTCTTTTCTCTTCTAATTACATGCAATCTTCAAGTCCCGTTCCCTCATCCATCTATCAATACCCATCACTCATTCTCCATCATTCATTGGCCATCCCTCTTCATTATCTCTTGCCTCGACTTCATACATGACTTTGTCCATCACACCTCTACACCCCAAGTTTGATATTCGACTTCAGTCCAGCGTGTATAACTTGGGCAACGCGACGAGATCTTGCGATTCCCTGCCTATGTTGCCCCCACGATTATCATCATAAGTCGATGTCAACAACCCCTCTGAGCGATGCCCCCAGTAACCCACTTCAAGGTAGGCAATGCTACTAAATGAAGACCAACCCAGCATCTCCAGAACCCACAAGTATCCCCCGGCCCTCTGTTTCGACGTCGACGACCCCTCGAGCGACAACCTTGTCCCACGACCCTCGCCTTCTCACTTGCTGCTAAGCAACATGTAATCAGGTGGGTACTACAATGATGGCAAAACAACGGGCACGAGCTTTATAGCGATGAATGCCCTTGTTACGAACTGGGTATTCCTACAAGACGTTAACCTTTTAGTTGACGCATCATGGCTTTATAGGTCCCCCTCGGTCGATATTCGGATGGCGCTCGAGCACGACTATACCCCCACGAAAACCTTACGTACGGCGAACCCTTCCCTACAAATCTACAAAGTTCTGTTGGTGTACTAGCGGCGGGCGTATAGCGATGTCAAAAGGGGGGCTAGCTACCTAGTAATCTAGACGCGGGAGACAGACGGCGCTGCTGAGGTTTAATGTTGGATGTTGGGAATAATACTGCACAGTTGTTATGATCTCAGTGACAATGACATCCATGTAATGCCTTAGGTTAGCTAAGTGCACATTTCAATAAAGCTTAAGACTTTAGATTTTGGTGTTAGTCACACATGACAATCCATACTCACTAGCCATCCTTCGCTCAAGTGCCTTGGTGTTGTATAGTTTAACCTATTTCCATCCTTTTACTTATAAGAACACCACCCATAGTCGTGGTATAGTAGTTATCCGACTACACTAGGTGATATAAATTCTTTTTTATACCCCAGTGAATTATAGGGCAGTATCATTGCTTTACGGAATTCACCAATAACCTGTGACCTATGTAGGCCATCATCTAATGACTTCCTCACTGCAGGAGGAGGGAATAATACTTTCACGCGCAAACCCTGAAGCTGCGATAGTTATTAAATCTTCAACAATGTGATAAATTTATCGGGTTACAAATTCACCAATTGCGATCAAAGAAATCTCCACGTAGCCAGCCTACTCTCTAAGTTTTATACTCGGTGCCTCGAGATCATAATGCTTGTAGTTCAATCCCCATTCACGCTAAGTATCAGCGTCAGGCAATTATTGGCAGTTATTTCTATGCCACGTCACGAAGATTATGACTAGGGACCTAGGAGAAGTAGAGTCTATACAAAGGCAATTGAATGACTCTAATTGCAGCGATACTTGCTTATTTACTTGCTTAGGTATTGAATATATCTACCTATATATCTAATTTGAGTAGATACCTCTTATGTATACCTAGGATATATTTAAACACTCGCGCCGTCCTTAGCAGAGGGAAGATTTCCAACCATCAACAACCCGCTTGGTCAATCAACTACCTCTCCTCGTCCACCAACAGCCCAACAACCCTATATACCCCTTTGGCATCGCCAACACGCCATTTTCCTCAGGACTCCTACGGATTACCGCCATACACCTGCGCCATTCCGCCAACCAGACACCATGTGTAAACTAGTAAGCCAGCGTATGAAATACAGCTGCGGCCACAATGTGTATGTATCCGTAATTGCGAAGACCACACACGCATGTCCAGACCATACACAACCCGAATGCATGTTTCCGTCTCCCATCGACGAAATGATCGAGTCGGTTCTTGAGTCCCATGAGCTTTGTCAGAATTGCCGTGCAAACCCACAACCACCAACGCAGCAACAAGGATGGGTTGCACGGGCACTTGGTCGTTAGTTATACCTGAATACTACGACGCATAGGTACCTACCTACCCATGAATTACCTATATGGCAGATGCCACCTATTCCACCTATTAGAGAGTCACTTGCAATGATTTCGCCGCGCTAGAAATTGCAGCTAGATCACCTATGTAGATGAATTCAAGATAATCATCTTTTATATTTATTTGTGAATCATTGGTAGACTCCTAAACTAAGCTTCGATTGGGCTAAATCTTTCTTGACGCGAAGTAATTCCTAATCTATAAGGCCAGAACTGTTGACAGGTTTGAATAATGATGGGCGATGGCTCTTATGGTAGCATCGTTACTAGCTTGGCATCACCTTGAATAACTGATGGTTAGAACCCTAGGTATAATACTGTATCAAGAAACCTAGACTTGATGATGGTCGAATACTAAATATCTCTTGTGTCTTATTGGCTGAATTTCTTGGGTGGTTCCTAAAAGGGTATGTACTAAGTGCTCATTAAGCCTTGATTCGCTAGTATGGGTGGGACTTACACTCGTGTCTCTGTAGCATATCCAAACATGAGGGCACCCCTGCGGTGCGCCACAATAGCCCGAGTTTACGTTATAAGTCGATTCATATACGTAGATCACGTGCCGCTACTGCCGGAAACCTCAAACTCAAATATCAACCTTGAATCGACTTTTTTTTAAAATATATATAGAAAAAAAAAAAAAAAAAAAAAAAAGGCGTGTGGGCTTCGAACCTAGGCTTTTACTACGTATTGTATTGGTGACCGTGGCTGGCCGGGCTGGGCTGGGCTAAAAGTCAAGTAAAAAAGATACGTATTTCGAGAAAAGATGAAAGTGGAGACTTGAAAAACACGTGAGAGACCCGTTTATTCTCAGCTTTTCTAGGGATGCATCCAATAAAACCGCTTAAAATGCGCACAGATGAACTTCCTTTCTCGAGTCGAAGTTTTCCAAAAAGGGATTCCCAAAGAGGAAATCGAGGTTAGCAAGACAATATCCCTCGTAAACTCGGGCAAAGAATATGTCGAAGTAAAATACAAACCCCAATAAGAGAGTCAAGCAATGGATTTCTAAATCAGGTATATACACCATCTAAGAGGACATCCATGACAAGCAATAGCACCATGATCTAATTCGCCAAACCCCTATCCTCCACAGGGAAAAACTTCAACAAACCATAGTCATCCTCTCTAAACTCCACATAAACCCCTTTCGCTAGCTCCTCTAAGTTTCCAATGCTTTCTCTCATACTATGTACCGGCTCGTCCCCTCCGTAGCCGTCAAGAGGGTGAAAGAGCAGAGCTAGCGGCGAAGACTTGAGAAGGGGTTGGTTCCTGGTCAGCACGATGGAGACGGAAAGCAGCACCGCTGTTATAAGGACCTCGGCTACCGGCAAGATAATCCACGGCCAATGGACGTGCCAGTATGTCTCCTGGTGGAACGCCTGGCCGGGCCACGTCAGGGCGTCTCTGTTGTCGCCGGGTGCGGAACTGCGTATCTGGTTCGAGAGAGTGTCCTCGATGTTCTTGGTGAAATTGGTTAGATTCGCGTGGTACATAAACTCGCCAAAGCTGAAGTCCGCGCTGGCGGCTTCGTCTGTTAGAGGCGAAGTTAGACCCGTTGAGAAGAGCCTGTTGACGTGTTCGAAGAGCCCGTTTCGCAAGGAGACGCTTATGTTGAAGAGTTCCCTAGAAGAGTTTGTGTAGAACGTGTCGTATGTGAAATAAAGGGACGGGCTTCCGGCTCCCTCTTGAGACCAGTCATAGCCGAGGAGCTTTTCGGTGGTATAGTTGGCCTCTTGGATCCCGGCGGGCGTTGCGACAACACTGTGGTAGGTCCCGACGCAGAAATCCAAGGTAATGGTGAAGGCTTCGGCGTTCGTGAACGGGATTTCACTGCTTTGATCTGTATTGTTAACACCATTTAGCACACCTTCTATAACACCGTCTAAGTTATTCCAGGTTCGTGACGTGTTGAATAGCGAGCTGCCTCCGTTTATCCTCTGCCATGCCATCTCTATGGGCTCTCCTTGGGGGAATTCGAATGTGTACATGTATTGATACCTGTTAGATTAGCAGGTCTTGTTAACAATATTGGTAACGTTTTTAAAGTCAGCGCAGACAGCTAATGTGTCGAATTGATCCCAGGTACACTTCGCAGCTGGTTCGGGGCAATAGAAGTTAACTTCTTGGACAGAACCTACGGCGCCGTTCGCAATAGTCGTCTGAAGCTTCAATAAGTCAGGATTCGGATCACGCGGACCTATATGCTATTTTATTAGACTGCCGAACCCCCAATATGAACTGGATTCCAAGACGTACCTCTGTAAATCTGTATCGAATTAGACCATACAGCCTTTGACGTATAATTACCAGCTCGTCCTACTTGGGCCGTGACGTTTGTTAAAAGTACCTGCCTGCTCTGCTGCTCTAACATCTGCTGGGCTGTCGGCTCGATGGCCAGTGCAACCAATGTGACTAGAGCCAATCCCCATGCTGCAACAGCTTTGAGGCGGCCAGTGAGTAGCAATAAAAAACAGCCCCATGGCCCTCGACTTGCATCGTCGTAGAGCTGCAAGTGATGGAGTGGGTTGGCTCGATATTGAAAATGGTCCCATTTGAGTTGACTGAGGCAAGACGCGATAGGAATCATCATCGCTGTTCTGGTGATCGTGGTGAGAATAGCTACCATAGAGTTTGGTCGGATAGAATACGGCCACATTTCAACTGGCTGATCGTCAACCTGTTTCAACACAGGGATAATTAAGCTTATGCTAACGAGACTCAGAACCGAGCCTCCTATCTCCCACCACCACCACCAAGAGGCAATTGTGCTTAAGCGCTCTACTTTTGCTTCTGATGCAACCTTGTCCTCTTTAAGTATGCTTCCCGAGTCGCCTGATCTTTGGGGGTTTGGGTTTGGGCTGGGGTTCATGTTGGCTTGAATATCTTCCACATGAGAAAAATATATACGGCTTCTGATGGTTTGTTCTGACGGCGTGAGAAGGGATATACCCGCCGATGCACGGCTGTTTTCTGAATTGTAGCCCGCCGTCAAGCTGCCTGGCGTTTCGTCGTCCGTAGATTGGCTATGATCAATAGGCATGTGCATTCTAGTTTCGTTGTCCACAGGTTGAGGTAGCATTGTGCTACAAGTAGTAAATAGTGAAATAGTATAGAGAAGCAGTGTAAGCATACAAAGTATGACAGATTATCTCTCACATCTCAAAGAAGAAGAAGCTTATATATAAGAATATGTGAATCTTGAAAGTTAGGTATTCGACGGGTCTGATAATGCCTTGATAGTATATTGGGGGCCAAGTGCCTAAAGCGAAACACCGACAATGCCCCCAGCAAGGCAGTATCATAGCCAAATACTACGTAGCAGATGTTGTGATACCAGCAAATTTCAGCTGATTAGTTGGTTGGTTATGCTAAGTCAAACACCTATAAATATAGAGCTATGTTACTCTATGGCTTTGAATGGCATGGATGTGATATGTGATACGAAGCCACAGTCACCGCAAGCTCAACCCTTCACTTCAATATAGGACGAAACAATGCAGCTGATATATATATGAGACCCGCCACACAGACTTGTCTATCATATGAATTCCTCGTTTCTATTGGGGGCGGTTTAAATTCATTGGGCTAGATGTCGTGCAATTATCGCTGATCGAAGACGGACTAGTTGGGGGCCGTTGACGATAGCCCGCACGGGTTTTAGTATAGATTTGGAGGATTTAACTTGTTAAGAACCGTAAAGCCTTGATCATATTGTATATTTCCGGTGATGTGAATATTATCCAGATCTAAACCGGGGATTACTTAAAACCCCTATTATAAAACGCCTAGATAATGCTCCTAATATGATGACCTTGACCCCTATACAATTCCAAGTTAACGAAACCACGTTGCAAACCTACCTACATTAGGTACCCAAGGTACCTAATTTTGCAAGCAATCACCTTTACGCAGCCTCGCTGGTACCGTTGGCCTTGCTCACTCCCCTTTTCGAGTAGATCCTGAACTGGTAGAAAATGATACAATCCTCAATAATCGTTCCTAGAGATCCGAGGAGCCAAGGAATAGCCTTAATAATATACTCCGGCTCTGGGGAGTAAGTGAAAACACTTAGGCCGTATGTTAGATTACCAGTGAGAGACAATAGGAAGAAAAGTAGAGCAAGACCCTCGCAGGACTTCTCCCGGTAGTTCTTGATTATCTGGGGAATTCGAGCACTGGACTTCTATTAGCACGTGTTTTGGAGCTTATTGAGATCAAGTAGAGGTACAATAGATAACAAATAGCACTGGAATATCCTAGAATAAGTCCTAGGACGGCTACTGATGATTCAGCTGCTGGCTCTTCGGGAGCACCAGGCTTGTCCCAAGCCCCAACTTTGTACGACACGAACCAACCGGCAGCTCCAACGATGTAGATAGCTACAACGCTCAGCGTGTTGTGTAACCAGGGGTTGGTATCAGGCGTATCGTCTTCGCCCGTGACAATTCTCTTGATGGGGTCTAAGCCGGACTCGGAATGGTGCACCGAATGACGTCTGTGCGAGCCTGGAAGGCCGCTAGACGACCTCCTTCGCGGCTGCAAGAGGGGTTCGTCTTCCGAGGTCTCAGATTCGGTTGACCTTGTTCGCTGGCGGGTTCTTCGGGCGTTGAGGGTGTTATAGTAGACGGATTGCGTGATTAGGATGACATCGGATATGCAGAAATAGCCCGCCAGTGCTGTCGCCGTGGGCGCGAGTCCAGTCGCAAGAGCACCTAGAGATTAGAGACAACGGTCAGTTTGGCACGTGCTTCATGGTTGAAGATATATGATATATGATAGGTAGATATAATCCTATCCTAGTATTTTCGGATACTGACAGAAATGCTATAAACGTACGTACCTGATAGGTTCGTGAGATCGCCAAAGAGCCAGACAGCTAGGAAAATCATGGACAGGCCATCTGCACTCTGGGCTCTGTAATTAGTGATAAGCTGAGGAAGCTATCGCATAGTTAGCAAAATACCCATAGGGTGATACAATATATGGAGAGCTCTCTTTATCCCCCAAACCACGTACGAGCAGGCAGATCCATGCTGTCAAGCTGATGCTACCAAATACTCCAGACAACATCTCATTAACGGAGAGGCCGTGCGATAAGGCCATATCAGCGACATTCATTTTCAACTTGGCAATAATATATATGCTCAGATATAATGATAGTTAGATAATAATGGGAGATAGAAGGTAGACGGGTAATTGGAACATTAGGGACTAGGTTTAAAGAAAGAGAGAGAGGGAGACCTCAGCCAGGAGCAGTTAGTCAGTTAGTCAGATGGTTTGTCTAGTAAGAGTCAGCTGGAAGGAGGTTATCAGTGGATGGTCAGTGGCTTCAACAAGTTTTCCCTTATCGCATGCACCATCGATCTTTAGTCGCATGTCTGCGTAACTGTGCAGCGTCGCACAGAGATAGGGACGCATAAGAGAGAGGGTAGCAGCGAATAGGGTTAGCGCCAACGATAAAGCTATGCGGTTGTGCAGCTGTGCAGCTGTGCCTGCGCCTGCTGCAGCCCTCAGACAACCAACCAGTGTCGGGTTCGCAGTACCTAGTGACGCCACCTGCACCTGCAGAGGTAGCTTACACAGTACTATCTCGGGTATTCCCGTAAGCTACTTGGTAGTTACATGACCTCTTAAGGTTTAGGTACATACCTACATGATGTACCATTTACATAAGGTACATGTATGGCAGGCAACGAACTCAAATTAACAAACTCCGATATAAAATCGAAGGTTTAGTTATCGGAGAACATCACATCCATAGTCTAGTAGTAACCTTTTTGTTAAACCCCGAGAATAAATGGGTGGTTATTTTTCATCTAACTAACTTAAACCATGTCTTATGTTTGATGCCCGCAGCCGCATCAATAGACCGGGTCATCTGCGACCGCAGCAAATCATATGAGACCCAATGGTCACGCGTGTGTTCCCTCGACAACCAAATCCAGACATGCTGCGTAAGGGCAAAACGGGTAGACGCGCACCAACGATTCACGTGTTTACCTAGCTCATATACCCCTATATAGGTACATACCTTATCCATATTTGATTTTGAGAGGTTATTAATAATTGATATTTATTATTATTATAAGTTATTATTATAAAACGATAAACAGAGCCATTTCGCATTTAGCAATTGAATTAAGTAAATTATAAATTAACTTAATTATCATGAAGCTTGGTCAGAAAGCTATCGTCTTGAGCACGCTCTTACTACCAGGTGCTCTGGCATGGGGAAGTAAGTAGATATATACCTACCTGCCTTATTAGGTATTCAACCTTCGATTTATAAGAGCTATTCAATTAACAAGTGATTTTCATCAAATCTCAGGTTTGGGACATATCACTGTGGCTTACATAGCGACAAACTTGGTCAAGGATGACACTACTGCATTCTTTCAGAATATCCTACAGAATGATACCGAGCATTACCTCGCTGGGGTAGCTACTTGGGCGGATAGCATCAGGTACACAAAATGGGGGCGATTCTCCAAGAATTTCCATTTCATCGATGCGAAAGATACGCCGCCGACGTACTGCGGTGTAGACTTTGAGAGAGATTGCAAGGAAGATGGCTGCGTTGTGAGCTCGATCCAGAATTACACGTCCCAGTTACTCGATACCGAGCTGTGGCCGTCGCGGAGAAGCCAAGCTGCTAAATTCGTCATTCATTTCGTCGGCGATATTCACCAACCTCTACACGTGGAAAACGTTGCTTATGGCGGCAATGGTATCCACGTCAAATGGGAGTCGTCTGAACTGAATCTGCACCACGTCTGGGACACGAGCATCGCAGAAAAGATGCTGGGAGGCATCCATAGGAAGCCTTATGTGGCTGGGTTCGCATGGGCGGCCAATCTTACTCACCAAATCAGGTCGGGCAAGTATGAGGCAGCCAGTAAACTTTGGAATGACGGCCTGAGTTTTGATGATCCTATCCAGACGGCCATGGGTTGGGCAAATGAATCCAATGCCATTGTTTGCTCCCACGGTAACTAATCCCGTATTCAGTTCGAATCTTCGTTTGGAAACGTAACAGCTGACTGGCCTCGTATAGTGTTCCCGGAAGGACCTGACGCAATTGCTGGTCAGGAGCTCGCGGGCGATTATTATGAGAAAGCCGCTCCCGTGATCGAGCTTCAGGTGGCCAAGGCAGGATACCGCCTCGCGACTTGGCTAGACCTCATAGCTGACAAGGCCTCTGGAACGGTCCAGCCTGTTGACGAGCTGTAACAGGAGCCTTTTCAAAGGATCTCTAAAACTAGAATATTCAGTTAATCTAGGACCAAAGATATGTTCGATAGGGATAGGAATGTAATCCAAAAACGCGAAATGCTGCCATGTTGAAAAAATAGATATTATTGCTTTCTTGGTAGCGGATGGATACGAGTGAGGCTTGGGTGCTGTCCGTAGAAATCCTCCATGTAGTAACCCGAAATGTGTTCCAGTTAAATTCAAAGCTAGCTTCCTCTACTAGATTCTTCCGGTTATTGCGGCATGCACAAGGCTTGAAGCCTCTTGGCGAGGTCGCCGATAGGGAATGTGGTAGTTTTCGAGACGTCGCTCGCCGCGTGGGAACATGTTAAGAATTTATATTTATTAGGTCCTCGAAGTTATGAAGTATGAAGTTGAACCCCGAAATCTTGGCAGTTCTAAAAGCTGTTACTTCACTCACGCAATAGGCAGTTCTGTTTTTCTCTCTTCTCGATTTTCTGGGCGGGAAGATCGTTCCCCTTGCAGTGGCCGGTTCTTGGCGTTTCTTAGCATCTTGGTTACGGAAAGGGGAATGTTCCTTGCGAAGAGGTTCCCACGTGATAACCCTGACCGTGAATCAGGGGTCGGCCGAGTTTCATCATTGTATTATGGGACGTGCTTCAAACTCGGATTGCTTAGGGCACTCGTCGCTCCGGCTGCTAGCCTTTTCCTTATTGGCACCCAGGTTAGTCAAACACGAGAAAACCGGTGCTTGAAGCGCGCAAAGCCGGCGGTATATGTAGCACCGACTAGGTATTCAGAGGTCCCGAGACGGCGTAGACATTAGCAATAATATCGGAGTTTTCTAACCGAGGAAGGTCAACATTAGACACAGAGTAAGCAAGATAATGCGCATTGTTATCTAGGCGCCATATTGCGCTGATTGGGATGGACACAGTTACAGATCAAGTTAAGAGGTTGAAGTTCTTCATCCCGTCGCAAGTAGAGATCCTCATTACCTACCATGAGGGAGAGAGAGGGAGAGATCTTCCGCTAATGCGCCAAGCGGAGCACGACGATGATGAATGCGTTGTTTCATTCCAAGCCAAGGTCGGCATATTTAGACGTCATTTTCATCCCATCTTTGACCATGTGAATGTTTCTCCTGCTTTCAACCTTAATGATAAAATAGAGCCTTGTCCCCCGGTGAGGACGGGGTAGGATGTGTAACTCCGGCGACTGAATTTGGAGGGACTTCTAGAACTGTCAAGGGGTTAGTTAAAGCTAGGACCAATTACAAGGGGGTTCTCCAGTCATGACCCCCGGAGGTAGAATTCTGGTAGGATTCTAACTTTTTCGGTGGATTTTATCGTATGCAGCCATTTGTTCTAAGCGACCAATTTCCCATCTGGACTAAAGTTAAATAAGGAATGGTTTGGTAAAGGATCTCGGATGAGATTGCCGACGAGGGTCGGGAGCGTCACATTTTAGGGGATGCAGAAAACGGTTGAGCTGTTTCAGAGCTTTTAGAATCTAGTATCTCGGGATTAGGCAGGACACAACACCAGGTGGTATCGTGAGGATTCTTAATCCTCCTCGATGGTCTGGATCAAATCGGCTGTGTACTATGTAAAGGAGAAGACTTGATAGGAAGCTATTGTGTGAAGAGGAGCCCCTATTGGATTGAGGGTACTAAAATATTAAACAATCAAATATGCACGGCCTATGGGACCAGGCTTGACCCCGGAAATAAAATCGCAAATCAAATCAATTTTGAGTTACCTGATAGATGTTATAGAGGGATTCTAGGAAATTTGAAAATAGTACTACTTCTAGATTGGATTTTATTCCGGTGAGGTTGTTTTACAACTTCATAACGTCTCACTTTTACTCTGAAGGCTGGTTAATTGACAGGGCTGGTTACCAGGTAACATAGTATATTTGGGGGAGTACCTAGGTAATCCCAGCTCTATGGAATACGGTAACAAATCTTCAGCCCTCCTCCCCGTTCATCTAGACAGCCTAGGTACCTACATACCTAACCTACATTTGATGCTCGGTTTCATTTTTAAGCTTGTTTTCACGTTGCTCATGGTGGGTCTAGACAGATCAGAAGGGGCAGATCTCATGATTGGACGGCGAGGGTGAATGGTATGTACAATTTGATTTTCATTACATACCTGTTAGATGTTGATATAGTTAACAGGTGCCTAACTTGGATACTTGATAACTATAATAAGCTCGGGTAAAAGTATATATATGATACTTATTTGAGCCGCGATATACTCTATAAGAATGAACTTGAATAGAACAGTGATTGTTGTTCGAGTTCTAGGTATTCGTGCTTAGTTAAGAGATCACAAATATTCTACCTACCTAGGTAGTTAACTAATTATCTCATAACTACCTACCTAACCTAACTAAGATCACAGCCTAGATTAACGTGAACCCAGCAACGGACTCGTTTCGCGTTGTATGCTAAAACAATAAAAAAAGCTTTTCCGGTTATAAAATGCCAAGGGATCGGCAATCTAAGACCTTGCTGATATGTGATCATTTTGCTTAACTATTAAATCTGTCATCCAAGGTTATGGATCGCTAAAAGAAGATCTAGGTATTATTTCGGCGTAGTGTACCTAATTAATGTAGTATGTAATGTAGTATGTAGTATGTAGTGCCTAGTTAATTTGTACAATTACTACTCTGCTATGTACATAGCAGTAGCTGAAGCTTGATAGACTGCACAAATGGATCCGCGCTTATTTTTTTTCTTCTTTCTGTCGGTATGTTTTGCTTCAGAATGCGACCAGGGGTCGAAACATGAGGTGCCTGATCTACTGGGTCTAGACTTGCGCTGATTGGCTGTTCTTCCGAAATAATGCGGGACTTGCGACATATCGAGCCGCAAAGCCAGATGCACCCGCTTAGCCCGGACCACTTCAGCTGTTCGGCTAACTGAACCCCGAAGTCTTAGCGCTTCCCCTTCTTCAACTTCAATCTTTAATCTTTGATGGAACTTTACGAGAATTCCCATAGATTGCGCCAGATCTCCATCTCCATCTCTTATACCCTATCCTACCCTATCTTATACCCCTATACCCTACCTCACATACCACGGGATAAGGCAACCGAGATTCGTCTCAGCAATGCCCTATAGTCCAAGCGGGTTCTGTTCGTTGTATCGTGTCGTCGATGATGCTCAAATAGGTTGATCAATAGCTTGAATAGGCGCAATCACCTTCACTAAACTCTCCTCGTGTCATCCCAAGTTGGGCCACTTATACGTAGCAGTGCTCGCGTAGTAAGACAGCATTTACAGCATTTACAGCATTTACGGGATACTACTACATAGTAGATGAATATGAGTTGCTACGTACCTAACGTACGGAATACATTAGGTAGGAAGTGCAAGGTCAACAAGTCGCTAAGATGGTAGATGTATGTATCAGTGATACATCTTCTAGTCGACACAGCCTTATCCCGAGCTAGCTCGCTTCGCAAAGAGGTAGAAATCAAGGACTCTAAGGAACTACGGCGTGTACTAGTATGAGGTAGGTATGTAATGTATTTTTTTTTTCGAACTAGGATTATTGAAGCTTCACCTCCCCCATGCATTCGTACATACACATTGCTTCGGCGGTGGTGGGGTCTTGCCAAGGCGAGGCCAGAGATTCGACCATCCCATACCCCTGCCTCCGCACCTTACAAGGTCCTGTCATTATCCTCGACATCCTCTTTGCCCTGCCATCCCCGTTCGCGTTTTGAGACTGTGGATACATCTCCTGGGGATGGAACCTCTACATGGGAACATGATGTAGTGTTTGTTGCGGATGCCTTTGATTCCATAGCACCCAGGCACAATCTGTCCGAGGGGCCTGTCTACCCTGCTGGTGGAGTATATAATAAGGAAATGTCTTGGCCTCGCCTTTTTTTTATGCCTTCTATTCCCATCATCAGCTTTTAATTCTCATTTCGGATTCTCTGTCGAGTTTCTATCATTCCTTTCTCTTTCACTTAGAATACGCTGGTAGTGTGTCTTTTACATTCGTTCTCTTTTGACAGCATTTGACATTTCCCATTTCAATTCATTTCAGTGTTGTCTGTGACCACTCCTTTCAGCTAATTCGAAAACGGTCTGGAACCATTTTTGGATCTTACCATTTCCATTCTTACGACTAGAAAAACGGAAGTGAAAAGAACTTGTCCCTCGCGCTCGATCCGCCCAGGTACTCTTATTCAGTATGCATGCCAAGAGTGTTCTCATCGGCCTGCTAGGCATTACGGTTTTTGCCGAAGCCTCAGCTATTCACCGCCCGTTCGACCAGATAATGAACCGACGAGCGACCCGAGCCCTCAGTGCTAGACAGTTTGGTGGTGGCAACTTTGGTCAAGGTGGCCAGGGCGGTAACAACGGTCAGAATAATGGTCAGAACAACGGTCAGAACAATGGCCAGAACGGCCAGAACCAAGGCAATCAGAACAACAACAACAACAATAATGGCCAGAACAACGGAAACCAGAACAATAACAATGGCGGTAACAATAACAACCAGGCTTCGTTGACGTTGAACCAAAATGCCATCCAGACCGGTTCGCAGTCCGATGGTAACCCAGACGCAGCAGACGGAGAATCAGCGTCCAAGACGTAAGTTGTTGAAATCCAAGTTGGATGGTGTTAGTAACTAACATTACCTAGTGACAATGCCAACTTCATCAACTTCTGTAGCGGCCAGACTTTGACAAACGGTCTTCAAGTGAAGGAGGGTTCATGTAACGGTATCCGTAAGTAAACTATTGCCTATATTTTGATATGGTAAATAGTTGCTAACAGTAAACCAGCCATGGGTAAAATCCCCGCAACCACCAAGATGGTTTCGAGTGTTCTGATCAACCCTAAACACAACGACAACATCCAGGCCAACAAGGACTTTGATATTCAGGTTCAAGTGCAGAACTTTCAGGCCGGTACATTCACGAATGCCGCCAACACGTACTATTCTGCGCCTCAGGATCTGAATGGCCAAGGACAAATTATTGGCCATACCCACGTTACAGTTCAAGACATGGGCAACTCTTTGAACCCTACTCAGCCTCTTGACGCCACCAAGTTCGTTTTCTTCAAGGGTATCAACGATGCGGGTAATGGTCAGGGACTTTTATCGGCTACTGTTACCGGTGGTTTACCTGCTGGTAACTACCGTGTATGCACCATGTTCTCATCCGCAAACCATCAGCCTGTCCTTATGCCTGTTGCCCAACGTGGTGCCCAAGATGATTGCAATAAGTTCACTGGTAAGATTCGATACATTGTTATGGTGTGTATATTTCCGGATTTGCTAATTGTTTTTTCAGTTGGTGGTAACGGTAACAACGGTGGCAATAACGCCAACAATGGCGGTAACAATGGTGGCAACAACAACAACAACAATGCCGCGAACGGCAACAACGGCGGAAACGCCGCCAATGGAAACAACGGCAACAATGGGAATGGTGGCAAAGGCCAAGGACAAGGCTCAAGTAATTCGAACACAAATAACGGTGCTGGCGGTAATGCTAACGGCAAAACCCAACAGACTAAGAACCTTGGCGGCGCAGCTCCGAGTGTAACAAACTCCGGAGATGCTAGTAGGCCATTTGCTGTTAACGGGTGAGTTCAGTGACCCAGATTCGGTATAAGCACAGCCAGCTGACCTATCATTTTCAGGAACACATTTGTGAACGAAGCTGCTGCTAAGCAGAGGGCCTGCGATGTTAGTATTTCTGCACCTTGGATATATTCTTCACTTTGCTAACTCATTACGTAGATACAAAACAACAAGTGCAGCGACGCAGCGAACGCTGGTGCTAGTTTCAAACTTTCGGATTGCCAAGCGCAACTTCAAACTTGCCAAGCGGCATAGTTGAAATTTGGGGGTGGGGGTAGTGTTCGAAACAGCATGGCAGTTCGCTGTCGAGCGGTATGTACTGGAGTTTTTGATTCGTAGGCTCTCTGTTTTGCCGCAGGAAGTCCGACGTTGATGTGTAATGTCACGCTGTGTGTGGCAGGATAGAGAGTCCCGGCGGTCGGGCGCATGACAAATACTTTTTAATGATCAACAACCAAGCTCCGACTGTACATTTTTATATCATCATGAAGCTTGGTTAATTTCCCTGATATCTATTTTCTTTTTTATACGAAGTGAAGTGGGGGTGGGGATGGTCATACAGCTAGAAGGGAATGGAAGCACATTTCAGAAATTCATTATTTAATCTTGAGCATTGTGACTGAGCAATATTTGGAGACTGTAGTGGTGTTGGTGAAATCCATGCGCCGGCAAATCTTGGTTCGCACGTTTAGAGCAAGATAAGTACCTAAGATACCCAACCTACCTAGGTACCTATGTAATGTAATATGATTAATATGATCTCAGCGCGGATGCAAGTAATCCGCAACGGGCCGGTCGGGTTCGTCTAGGTTAGGTACTCAAACGGGCCAACTGCTTTTACGTGTGCTTGAGCGCATTGTCTCAGAATAAGTCAAGTCTACGAAGTACATGTAGCTGTTTGCTTCCAAACAGGGGCAATTGTTATAGAAATTATTCTCGTAACTCTAACTACCTGCCTAACGTAGATGCGGCTAATTGAGTAACCTAGTAGAAAATGAAGTGTCTAAACTGTGTCAGTACCGAGGAACTTGGAGAGAATACCGCTTTTGTTGTGGAGCGAGTTGTTGGTTAACCTATGTACATAGAAAGCTGTCTTGGTAACAATAAGGGGCTGCGCTAATCCTATTTTGTCTTGCGGCTCATCTTGTTTGAACCCCCTTGTCTGAACAACTCCTTGTTTTATGCACGTGGATTAAATTATGAGGTATATTATAACGGGACTTTTTTATTCACTTCGCTTATAACCTTTTTAGGTACATATGTAGTTACTGCGGTGGAGATTATGTAATTACTGAGCTATATTGATAATTACTGGACCTTGCCCAGTCATTAAAAACTTTACTAAATCAACATCTTAACATTGTAAACTTATATGCTTTTCATATTATGTGTCCGTATCTCGGAATGTCCGCCCGCGGTAAACTTCCGTTTGTTGATGAAGTCAATGGCATCCTATTAATTTTCAAGTCTTCAAGATTTCAACCGGGCGAGAAACATTGGTTTCGCGGCTCGGCAGTGTGCAGAATGGATACATAGTTAATCAATGGCTATACATCGTTTACCGTATACTTTGGCCCCTTAAGACCGAGAATTCTCTTATCTTCTGGATTAATCACTAGGGAAAAGCTAATGCTTCGTCAATGATACACGATCAAGTCTGAACCGGTGAAAGGCTTACATCCAGTTATCGACTTTAAGGACGGGAAAGGTGTGCGGTACAACATTGTTCTAGGCGGCAGCCGGAACATTGCATCGGGAACTTACCTACGTCTACGTGAATGACCTGTCGTATCTAAGCTGTAAGATCAAGGGCCGGAAGTCCACCGTCTTAGCAGGGCTGGCCAACTCCGTGAGCAAGGCGGTATCTTATTTCCACCACGCTTTGAGGTACAATGTCACGAACCAGCAGGAAATGCAGGAACACGATAAACCCTCCCGCAAGACTTTGGTAGAGGGGCCCCTAACCTATAGCGTACTTAGCACTCTCTAGTGACCCCATTCTAATCATTGTTTCTAGATTAGGAACTAGATGAGTCGTCATCATCGAAATTGTCCATCGGATCCTCCCACAGCGGCCGGCATTGTTTTATTATATTTGTCCCTTATATCTCCGGCACTACACGTCGCGTAATGCGGCAAATGAAAATGTTCTATGGGCCCTACTTCGCATCCTCTTGCAGACATCTCGCAACTGGAAGACTGTCATCATTGCCAATGACATCCACCTTTGGCCCAGCGTTGCCCAGTCATCTCTTAGGATACTAGAAGAGTTCCTCCGTTCTCTGAACTATAGATACATATTAGTTTCGATAGTTCCAACGTGGACTGGAATTGGGTTGATTTTGGCGAGAGGACCGTGCTGCATTCCGCTGCAGTCGGCGGAAACGAGAAAATCTTTAAGCATGTCATCAGTCGGGGGGTTCTCGACCTCGATAGAAAAGATAAGGACGGAAAATCACCATTGATTATTGCAACTCAGTTGAACCACTCTCTATTCGTGGCAGGACTTTGTGAACAAGGAGCATATGCGACATTGGCTGGCTGACAAGGATGGAAGGACGGCACTCCATCATGCCATCTTCAAGTGCTTACTGGGGCATTAAATGACGAGGAACTAACCAACGTCATAAACGAAGAAAAGCCTCCCCTCCGCATTAAACCAGCCGGCGTGAGCTCAAGTATCATTCGGTCCTTCCTAGACGAGGGAGTTGGCAGATCAGCTGAAGAAGATCGGAGTCAAAAACCAACCCACCCCGTTGCAGTTATGAGGTACCTGGATGAACTTGAAAGGGTGTGTCTGCGCACAGAAGTTGGCTCCTCTAAGAATAAGGATTTGCTCATACATTCATTATCGAAGGGCCATTTAGTGGCTGTGTGGTTTCTTCTAGGAAAGATCCTACGCGATTCGGAGCAACCTTGCCGGCTTTGTCGAGTTCCTCGTCCAACATTTGTACCAAGCTTCCATAAAGTGGCAAAAAAGGAAGCTTATCATTAAAAGGAGCTTGATATCGACGAGAAAAATAAAGAAAAGAAAACGCCGTTGCATTCAGCTCTCTCCTCAAGTAGCTACGATACATCAAAATTCCTCCTCGACAAAGGGGCCAGCATAGACGAAAGAGATAGCCTTGGAACTAGTTGCCCTTTTTTTTTTTTTTTTTTTTTTTTTGCGCCTAGGAGAATACAAATTATTAAATACCTCCTCCAGCCGTTATGAATGACGTCCCAGCTGATCAGGACGGATGGACTATAGAGGCCTTCCTCTCCCAGCAATATCGGTATAAGCCGGCTAAACATATGCCTCAGGACATGACGACGGTTCTGACTCTAACTGTCTGCATCGGACTCTCTGGAGAGTTCACCGACATAAATTACGCATTTCCCGGGCGCGTCGACCATGGGGTACTACGGCGATACTAGCTGCGTGTACTGTTCTTTAGTAATCGATGGGACGGATACCAGCATCACGTACTGTGGTTCGGAGAACGACGATGAGACAGATACCGGTAGAAAGTTCACAGGAGGGAACACAGTCGGTTGTGGAATTGATCGGGGGGAAAGCCTCGTTTACTGCACGGTTGATGGCCAATGCTTGGCTGGAGCTTATACTAACATAGTTATTTATCGCAAGAGATCACCACTATAAGTTATAATTCTTTACTAAAAAAGACGTATCTCGTCATCTCCGTGTAGAATACACCTAGCAAGGTACGAGTCAACTTTGGCGAGGAAACGAACGGAGGGAAAGGGAAGAGCGTGATATGAGGTAGGTTAGGTACCTAAGCTACGACCAATAGTGGTGTTGGCTTGAACTCGAAACATAGGTTCTTGGTGTGGCTCGACGATATAAAGTCATGAGCTTTACTCTCCGAGCTCGTTGCCTTTAATTTAGTAGCTTTAGTACTTTCAGCCGCATGGTTTGGCTACAGACGGGCATTGCTATCACATCAATATATTATCAGAAATGTTCACGGGTAGCGATTTACAATTAAGCTAAACGCAACTATGTCCACACTCTTTATATTAGCTCTGCCGTCTTTTAAATTATGTGCTCTCCAAGGGTCTTCCATTTTTAAGTGAGCATGAGTACAAACAATCCACCGTCATCCTTATATGGTCTATATGGTAAGTAAAAAACCGGTATAATAGGTGTTCGATATTTACACCAAGCACCTAATAATAGCCAGTGAGATGGATAAACCTTTTATTTTATATAATACATACGGCTAATAAACCAATTACCTTTGGCTATTAAATCATGCATCGCCTATTTATAGGTCTCGTTTATATATTGAATGCGGTCCCAATGTCAACCGACTCAACCCGCGCGAATAAATAGTAAGAAATAGACACGCTGTAGTAGTATATAAGTACATGATAGCTCGCTGGGGAACAAGAACCCCGCGATGCGCTAGTTTATCCTAGATGTCGTGATAGGGCCCTCAGACTGCCCCTCATAATATCTTATAGTATATATAGCAAACGCTACCGAGACTCCTGAAAATCGTGCGAATGTAGGTCCCATAAATACATCATAACCAAGTCGCTGGGAATCTCTACCTATAGTAGCCAAATGACCCCGCAAATTACGCCTTGCCTTCGTATAGCCTCGTCTAGATAGTTGGAAGATATTTCATTATCCATGATTCTTTAAAACCCTTCGAAGTAGTGGTCATATTGACGAGACAGTTCGTTAGTATATGGCTCCCGCTTACCATCGTCCTCCGGGTAGATATCGAAGCACTGTGCGTCGCCCGGGTACCGTACGTTGGGCTGTATCGGGGGCCTGATTTGCCGGCTATAAAGCGCATTCCAATCTATGCCTTCGAAGAATTGATGCTCCTTAACTTGACGAGTACCGCCGATGAGATTTCCTAATCGCCTAGAGCGATCCACAGTACAGAACGAACGGATGATGTTTTGCGCGTTAGGCGAGATAGGGGGTTCGGCGGGGAAGAGCACGGGCTTCTCAATTATCCTGTGATCTTATTAGCTTTTGGGGGCGGTGAAACATGCGACTCCCCGGTACTCACTGCTTGTAAATCTCAATAGGATTCTGATGCCAAAATGGAGGATAGCCAGTAAGGAACTCGTAGATCAGAATACCCAGGGCCCACCAATCAACGGCAATGGTGTGTCCCTTGTTCTGAATAACCTCGGGCGCCAAGTACTCGGGTGTACCACAAAGAGTATAGGTCTCAACAGGTCTACTATCCCTGCTACCGAGTCTCTTCGCAAACCCAAAATCGACCAATTTCACGTGACCCTGGCCGTCCAGGAGGAGGTTTTCTGGTTTCAGGTCGCGGTATGCGACACCGCCCTGGTCGTCATGAAGATATTCGAGTACCAAGACGATCTCAGCAGCATAGAACTGGGCCCATTCTTCTGGGAATCGCCGATGTCTTCGTAGATAACTAAAGAGCTCACCACCTGGGACATAGTCGAGAAGCATGTATAAGGAATCGTGATCGGAGAAGGTGGTGATTAATTCGGTAATAAAAGGGTGACCAGCGACATCGCTTAGTATGCGACGCTCGTCTCGAACGTGGTCTAATTGCTTCAACTTGATAACTTCGGCCTTCCGTAGGATCTTGAGAGCGAACACCTTGTCACGGTCGTCTTCTTTAGCGCCGGCAGGATGGACTAGACAGACTCTAGCAAAGGTGCCTATGAGAAATAGGGTCAGCATGGAAAATACTGTAAACACTTGGCGCATCTAAAATAGCCGATATGACGGGTGGGTGTGTTACCAGTTCCTAAAGTCCTCACGAGGGAAAAGTCGCTCAGCTTTAATCGCTGGTGTTGAGGTGGTACTTTTGGATCGACGTCAGCTTCTGGCTGGAGAACATTGTTGGTGTCTGTGTTCGCGACGGGCCGCAAGCTGTGTTCCTGTATGACCCGTGGAATGAGGCCGGGTTTAGCAACGGTAGCAGCCATTTCTTTAAGATTTATCTGGGGTACTTTAGATATTTCAACTAGGTAAACGCTGCCTGTCGCAATTGGCGGATATCATTAGACGATACCCATGTCTCAGCGCAAAATATTTCTAGTAGCAGCAAGGACGCCTCTGACCATGGGCCGTCCGTCGAAGGGCAATGCACATGAATTGGATATATGGTGTAAGCTGGGTACTTCAAAGAGTACACATGGCGAACGTGTTGAAAAGGAGGCGGCACATGTATACCTAGTCGACTTGACGGACGGAGGGAAAAACTTATAAGAGAGGGCACTTATAAGAGAGTGCTAAGATAAGATGCGAGATTAGACCAGGACAATGGCTGTCCGCCTCTTTAGCGCATTAGATGGTAAGTAATAATAGGTAAAGTCTATATGACGAGGATGGTGGGTTATTAAAACGGAGTTGATAATTCTGTTTTTGTTTTGTTTTTGGTAGTTATTCGGTTAGGCTGGGCTGGAGTGGAATGGGCTGCATAGATACCTACATGTACCTAGGTTTAAGGTAAGTTACCTAAGGTATGTAGGCAAGTAGTAAGCAAATGGGACATATGCGATCTCCAGCCTTGTAGCGATGACGTTTGCTGTAGAACGAACCCAAGCGGGGAGGGATTCCATTGTTGCAGGTGATGAAAGTGGACCAAAGTGGACCAAAGTGGACCAAAGTGGACCAGAGTGACCAAAGTAACCAAAGTGACCAAAAGTGGACTCCAACACTGTCTGATCTAGACCGCGAAGGGAAACTACCCTTTATATTGCGTGGATGCGTAGAGCAGCTGGAACGTGCTGGGTAGTTGCAGGACGTCGCGCCCACGCATTTCAACCAATCATCTTTGCCCTTCTACCTAGGTCATACAGACCATATCGAGGCTTTGAGACACAAACATCAGCCAATTGTAATATGGTTGATTCAGTATTAATTGTATCTGGCACTATATATGTTAGGTAACGACGTGATGCGACAAGATGAAAGGTTGAAGAAATAGGATCCGAGTCTAGCCGTGTTAGTGGTTGTTATGACGGAGGATATGGAAGCCAGCGGGATATCGGGGAATTCCAATTAAATTAGCGAAGCTTGAGATGATGTAAGTTGAATGTACGTACATACGGAATATGTACTTTAGTTCAGGTACCAAAGTACCCCCACTTCAAGGGGTTTCAAGGTCAGGAGGTAGTATGTATGTAGGTACCTACCTAACCTAGAGCTTCAGCCACAATAGAAGGGTCATTTTTACCGGGAGAGGCTGAAGGCACGGCCAGAGCGGCACACTTTAGGTAACCTCACAGTTGTCTTATCCCTGAACCTGTAGCAACCCCACGGAGGAACATCTCTCCTTACAACAACCTACGCACTTACACACTTACACACGATAACAGCTGACACAACATCTAGCATCTTCACGACGAGTACGACTGCTCCTTTTCCATTTTCTGCATACGTTCCATCTCCGTGGCCTATTTAGCGTTATTGCTCCTCCGAACGTTATTAGAAATGAATTGAGTTACAAATACATGGACTCGACTCTGCTGGAAGGTCTTGAACCATGTTTAATAACCTCACCAGCTTTGTGCAGAAGGCTCAGTCGGCTGCCCAGCAGCTGATTGATCCTATGCAAGGACTAAACCTGACCAACTCAGACAGGCATCCCTCCAAAGCTTCTCTATTCCAGAATCAGTTCCGACTTCCCAGCTCCCAGACGCCCCTGTACGAGATACCCGCCGAGCTTACCATACCGCCTTCGAACGTCACTCAGGGTGATAAAGAACGTGACCGGGGCTGGCACTATGTCGGCAAGCTGCACCTTTCCGAGTTCTATATTTGTTTTTCGACTACCCCGACCAGTTTTTCACAAGGCGCTAGCCCCTCGAGTGCCGCCGCATTCACCGGCCAGACACATGGTGCCGGGCCTAGTGGGAATGGGTTTACTTTCCCTCTCTGCGCTATCAGAAAGGTCGAGCGCCTAAATACCCAGAACCTTCAGGTACGAAGGCATTCCTCTTCACTTACGGCTACTGTATCAACTCGAGCTAACCTTGAAGGACTCTAGTTTGCTCTCGCCATCACTACTTGGAACGGTATAACACAGGAATCGGTCAAGGATAAAGATGCGCAAAAAGACAAGAAGGATTTCAGAGAGCAGAGGATCACTATACAGCTTGCCGGATCCCGTCCGGCATGTGAAAGATTTTGTGACGGCCTCAAGAAAGGCTTAAGGAATGCGGTCGGTAGCGTCGGGAAATATAAGAAGGTTATGTCCGAATGTTACTCGGAGTACCTTCTCAGGCCAGAGGATAAAAAGAACATAAACCCGCCTGATGCTGGTTTAGGTATGGTATTTCGATATCCTGGCGACCCGAAGAAGCTCAGGGATCGGGCAAAGATGAGGTTATGGGCCGAGTATCTTCGCGATAATGGTCGGAATGCGACCCTGATTCGTCAGCCCACATTTCATAAACTGATCAGAGTCGGTCTCCCAAACCGACTCCGAGGTGAGATCTGGGAGTTAACGTCTGGATCTCTATATCTACGACTCGAAAATCCGACCTTATACGTGGACACACTCGCAAAGTTCGAAGGGAAAGAGTCGTTGGCTATAGATGAAATAGAAAAGGACTTAAACCGAAGTCTCCCCGAATACCCGGGATTCCAGAGCGAAGATGGGATCAGCCGCCTACGACGAGTTCTCACAGCATACAGCTGGGTTAACACCGACGTCGGGTACTGCCAGGCCATGAATATCGTCGTGGCCGCTTTGCTAATTTACATGTCCGAGACTCAAGCGTTCTTCCTCCTTTCAGCATTGTGCGATAGGCTAGTTCCCGGGTATTACTCCTCTACTATGTATGGTACGCTCTTGGATCAGAAGGTCTTTGAAGCCCTTGTGGAAAAAACGATGCCAATTCTGTGGGAACATCTCGTTAAGAGCGATGTACAACTTTCCGTCGTTTCTCTTCCCTGGTTCCTCTCTCTGTATATCAACTCGATGCCCCTGGTTTTTGCATTTAGGGTTCTGGATGTTTTCTTTGTCGAGGGGCCTAAGGTACTGTTCCAAGTCGGACTGGCTATTCTAAGGATCAACGGCGAAGAATTATTAGACGCTGCGGACGACGGTGCTTTCATATCTGTTCTAAAGTCATATTTCTCGCGTCTCGACGAATCCGCACATCCTAAGTCAGAAAATCCAAAGCTACGAGCTATCAACAGGTTCCAAGAACTGATGGTAGTAGCTTTTAAAGAGTTCTCGGGCGTTACTCATAGCACTATCCAAGATTTACGATTAAAGAACAAGGATGCGGTTCTCAATAACATTGAGAATTTCGCTAAGCGTACTGCTATCCGAAATCTTGGACCCGACAGCAAATTACTGAGCCCTGACGAACTAGGAGCCCTGTATGACAGATTTTACGGGATCTTGTACGAACGACAACAGCGAGATCACATCATCCAAGAACAACTAGCTCGAGCTAAAGCCAGCCGAGCTAGAGCCGCTGACGCATTCCCGGAACATCGCGACCACGGCATCGAGAAGGGTCGGGTCGGCCTGGGTCCCAGTACTAGCTTAATGGATTACGATGCATTCCGGGAATTCCTAGCGAGCGTGTCTAAATGGGCCATCTCTGATGCTCCAGCCTCGCCTAGGCGCGACTTGTCCGAGAAAGACCGTGGCTCATACTTTGGCGGGTTTAGACGATCCGAACCTAACCTACTTTCACCGTGGGGAGGAGGCCCCGAGCCGACGGATCATGAGTTCATGCAGAGGTTATTCCGAAGATGGGATGTGGATTCCAGCTCGGCGTTAACGTTGCAAAATGTCGTGACGGGCTTCGCACATATCAAGGGGAAGCGTGACATTATGGGCACAATCACATACTTTTTTGAGCTCTATGATGACGATGGCGATGGAAGAGTCGACCGAGAGGGCATACTCAGAATATCCGAAGCGCTCTTATTCCTCTCGCGTCGTGGCCTTGAAGGATCGTTAAGTCATTCTGCGTCGACCCCGGCGCCGAATGGGCCAAGTGAATCTAGCAGTGGCTCGTTGAGCCCACCAATCGGGGGTACTATTAATGAGCGATTTTTGGGAAGCGTGAGCGCTTTCATTCGGCGCTGTTTTGAATATGCCGATCCTGATCATCCAAATAACCAAATCACAAATAATGGAAAATCATTTTCCAATATCGAGGAGCCAGTGGGCGACAACAATAGTGCATTTGCTATTGGCGATGACGAAGATGACGAGGAAGAAGAGGAAGATTTACTTGCGTTTGAAGGTCCACCAGACAGTCCCAAGCCCGCGAAGAAGAAGCCTGGCTTAGGAGAAGCAATTCCGTCGGCTTTAGGTAGGCCAGATACCGACAACGAGGCTAGACGTGCGGTATCCAAAGCCCAGTCCGAGAAAGCCAACGCAGCCCTAGATCCTTCAAATCCGCTGCATATAACTTTGCCAACGTTCCGAATGGTGGTCCTTGCAGACGAGCTACTGGAACAGTTCTTCGAATCATCATTTCCTACCTCATTACACCTCACTGATAGCTTGACGTCTACTAGCCAGTCTGCTTCATCTCTAACCACGTTTTCTAATATGAGCTTCGGACGTTCTACTGGTGCACCCCCTCCTGTTCCACAGGTAGGCATGGCAGGTGCTGGTCGTAGTCTACGTGGCGTTCTAGACAATATTGTCACAGATGCGTCACGTGTTGCCGCCGAAGTCCGCCGGCGTATGGAAGAAGCACAGCGCGAATTGGAGAAGAATGCAGTACCCGGACAGAAAGATGAGGAGGAAGAGGAAGAGGAGGATGTTCAGGGCTTACGTCCGGCTGGATATGGTGGAGATCCCGAGCGGAGGAGCGTCAGATCATCCGATAGAGATCTATTGGACGGAGCAGATGCGGGAGCTGGGGCGGCGAAGAGCCCAGAAGGGCAAAGTCAGTCGAATGTTGATGCCAATGATACGCAAGAAGGGAGGCCAAGAACCTCCAGTTCAACAACACAGAGAATTGTGGAGTTTGAGGGTTGAAATGCATGTAGAGGTTAGCACAGGGTCAAGAGGGAGTTAGGGTATCGGTCTGGAACATGATTGAGGGTCTTGGCGTCGTTTCCGCTGCTTTGTTCGCAAGGTGTATGTACAACTGAATGCCACTATACCAGGGACTGTAATTCAAATTCAATGAATCAACAAATTGACCGAGCTGAAACATTGTGCTACTAAGAATTTGGCGAGGTCTCCCTTCAATGCCCAGGAATCCGGGTCTTCAAAACTAAGCTAACATGAATTATTAATCTTGACTATTGAGGAAATTATCAACATTGATGCTAGATGAGCTAGAGGCGAAAGGGGAATTTCCTATTTGTCTATTGCTCGTTATCTTCAACTCCAGCCTAGGAGGTTAAATCAACTCATTCCAAGGGCAGCGAGATAGCTTAAGAGTAAATTACGGTGATAGATCTGAGTCAATAAGGGAATGACATGGCTGGCCAGATTCAAGTCTCGCCCTTTTAGTAATGAAATCGAACATTCCCCTTGGTTGTTTACGTTATCCTAGACACAAAATGCTGGTTGGAATAATACATTCAAATACTTCCAAATTCGCCCATCCAGTCGATTCTTTTGCTGAGTATCACCCTACTAACTAAGCCAATACTACCTTTCTTGTAATCTACCGACGTTTATTTATAATATTTTCAGCCCAAGGTAGGACTTGTTCATATTAAACATCTAAATTCACGATGGGGTTGTCGATTCAGGTCAGAACTGCCGTTGCGACTAGCTTGCTGGTATTTTCGGCTCAGGTCAACTCGGCTTCGGCTTCTTCTCAAGCTACTATGAGTGCTTCTACCTCGACTGTTTCCTTGATGAGGTCGTCTCCTATCTCCTTGGTTATGTCCGGGAATGCTATGCCGTCCAACTCAGCTATCCCGGGCGCTACCAACTCCAACGCTCCTATCATGCTCGCTGTCGTCCCGCTGCGTGACCCTATCAGTCGCAGAAACACCGAGAATAAACACCCTAAACACCACGACTCTGATAAAGAACATCACCACGACAAGGAGCACCACCACTCTGATAAGAAGCATCATCACTCTGACAAGGAACACCATGATTCTGACAAGAAACACCACCACGATAAGGGATTCGTGGGCACTACGCCCCCCAACCCACTTAGCTGCACAGACGCAACTACCTTCGATTTAACGAACGGTGTGATCAGCAGCGGTGGGGAGTACCTTATGACGGGCCGGGACGTCCTGTACGAGCCGTTTACAACATCTTCGGGGCGCAGGGGTTCCGCAGCCGGCCAGTTCAGCGTTGAAAACGGGTATCTGCGCTGGTACGATGACGGGTTCTACGGCGGGCGGGCGCGGTACTGCCAGATGCCGGGCTCGGGACAGGTGTACGCCACGTTCCATATCGACAGCACCTGGCCCGAGGGTTGCGAGGAGGTCGACCTTGCAGCGGAACCGGAGTCGTGGTGCCAGGATGGGTACCGCGGGGGAGAGGAGCATAGTGATAAGGATGAGGATGAGGATGAGGATGAGGATGAGGATGATGGGTACAAGCACAAGCACAAGCACGACGACGACGGTGATAAATATAAGACCAACGATGCACATAAAACCAAGGACGATGATCATCACGACACTGACTACGCAACGAGCACCGGATATCGCGTCCATACGGACTACGAAACCAGCTCCGAATACGCGACCCCGACAAGCCATGAAACTTACAGAAGTTACAAGACTCCCGCCAGCCACGCAACACCCACCTATCCCACTGCCAGCTTCCAGACCCCTACATCCCACGGTATCTACCAGACGTACGCCAGCCCGACCGGCCAGCTCTGCGTCGAGACGCCGCTGTCTTGGGTCCTCGGCAGCCATACCTTCATCCGGGACGAGCTATGAAGAAAGAAAGAAAGGAAGGAAGCGTAATTCTACTTACGTGTATTTTATACTATTTCCATCACTACCACGTACGTGTGCCAATACATGGGTGCTAGTTGACCACCAGCCGGGGGGGGGGGCGGTAAAACGAGATACGAAGAAATTGGAGAAAGGGTGTTTTGGATCTACATTTCTTGTTTAAATACACGTTAGTCAATCATCTTTGTATTGTAGTTGGATAGTTTGGAGAAGTCATTGATTTATGTTGGTCATATAATTATGTCCCAAGTCACAACCCACATTGTTGCGGTTCAAACGAGTTGCAATTTAAACGTCCTAGTTTCATGCTTGATGAATTAGGAGGTTGTGAATATAGTGAAATAGAATATATCGAGGTAGAGGACTCGCTAGTAGGTGTATTGTAACTTCCACTTCGCTTCTTGTGTCCTCTCTGGTCGGATAGATCTTGAATACTCCTAATTATCCAACAAGCACATCTTTAAGTTGAGAAGCAAGCTTTTATCATATGATAATAGTTAATGTATGACTTGAAGTAGGGGGGTTATTCAAACTTAGGGCTGTCAAGGGTTACGATGCAGATAACACCTGAACCTAGACATTTACACCAAAGACTCTAGAAATACGCAAGTATAAGGCCCTTCTCAATTTATATACTTAACATCAAAGATATTAACCTAGCGGATAAGGTATACAACAACTTTGAGCTGATGTAAATGATACTGTATATAGACGGCCGGGTTTTTGCTTCGTAGGAAACTGGCCATAAACGACATGCTGGTATTGGTGCCTTTTATACAAAAGGTAGTACGAGGTATTAGAATATGAATATTATAGTAGTGACTATAACCCTCCTCCTCGTGTACTATCAGTAATAATACCTCCTTTCTATAGCCTGGTAGATTGCCCAATTAGGTATCCTGATACTCCTGCCCAGTTCGGCTCATCACTATTTTTGCTCCTCAGGCTACCTTAACGTCCGCTCGACACTCATCCTTAATTTCTCCTTTATTATAGAGTTTAATATAAACGAAGGCAGGAATTCTGTTATTCATGGCCTGTCATTGACACCCAAGGAGCAAGACAAGGCGCTAGGATTAATTTATAGTGTTTAGGTAGCATAGCAAGTTTTATAATCACAATAGTCACCAACAGCGCGATGAACGATCAAGCTATTTAAATGAAGTCTCTTGTTTCTTATCTCACTTATTCTCTTATCACGTCTCAACCCCCCTACAACCGATTCTATACAGCCAGTCCACTCTACTTCCCCCTAAAAAAACACGACCGGTAGAGCCGATAACCTAACCTTAACCCCGAACCGGAAACCCAACCGTGAACCCGATGTCCCTGAAAAAAAAATATAGAAAAAGCGTCCTGTCCTAATGCTTCTTCTTTCTTCGCAAATCCTGCCCAGGTATCATCATATAACGCGCACGACACGCGCGAGCGGGCGCGCGCCAAGATAGAGAGATAAGAGATGAAGACCCCGGCTCAGCAAATGCGTGACAGTCATAAATGCCGTGAGACTCCCCAAGTTAAGATTAAGAGACCCCATGAGGACAAAGGAAAAATAAGCAGTTGTGGTAGCCGAAAGAAGCTCGGGGCATATCCCGTCTAATCTTGCGGGATAGGTCGTGCGTCTCTTTATGGATAAGACGACAACTCTGGCTATTGAAGTGAAAACCCCCATCTTCAAGGTTCTCGATAGGCCATCCGGCTTCTCCGTAACAATTTCTAATCCGTATCGATACAAGCTAGAAGACATTAAAAAATAAGGTGGTTGAGCGTATAAGCTCTCCAGTAGAGCGGGTTACTTTATCTTCCTAGCGTCGAACAACGTCAAGCTTAGACTCGTATCGTTCTCGCCTACGACAGGGGTGGGTTCGTTGAGGATTTCCCACCTCCTGAACACAAAGGGGGTTAGCTTCTCTGGTATCATATTCATCCCCATCGCCATTGCCCTCCTTTCTTGGATTCCCTGGGGTGTCTTCTCGCGATGGGCTAGCATTAAGTTTTCAGCCGGGTTCGGAGCGAAGCTGAATAGGTATCTGATCCTAGGATCAGCCGTGGCATCTTTCACTGCCCGTACGCATAATAGGCGCACCTCTTCGGGTAAGTTATCGGCTAACACGAGCGCGATGTCGAAGGCTTTTTGTCCGAGATTGGAGGACAGGTGATTGTCGAGCTCCTGGATGAGACCTGCGAGGATGACCAAAGCACGGCCACGGATTTCACCGCCAGACACCCGTGAAGCATCCAATGCACTGGTGGATGGTGAGGTGAAAAGAGTGAGGTAAGACAATATAAGAGGCAGCCAGCGCGAGAGCACAGCGGCTTGAAGTGATGCGTACTCGCCGGTTCTCGAGGCTAGGATATCCCACAAGTCTGCAAGTTTGTCTACCAGAGCGCTAGAAAATTGGAACACCTTTGATCCCGACCCGCCACGGAATATGGAATCAATAACCGTCAAGAGATTCTCCGCCATGCAGATGTCCCTATCAAAAGTGGCATCTCCGGGAGGATTCTTAAGAGATGGAATGATATCTAGCAAGCGCGACTCCGCTCGGTTTCTCATGTGCTGCGTAATATCAGGACTAAGAGAAGGGAGTATGCCTGTCCACATGATATTATTAGCGTCGATGGCGTTGTCAAGCGCTTTCGACAATAACTCAAATTGCGACTGGGTCCTCTCTGATGCCTCAGTTGATCCCAATTCATCAACCGCAAGGTTTAGGGAAAGTTTGATTTGGCAAAAAGGTAGCGTAAATTCATTTGCCAATTCTAAAACTTGCTCAAATGATTTCTGGCCACCACCACTATGAGGTACTAGCAGCTTCGTGGTCCAGGTTTCGATAAGTGCCGCTAATTTCGGGTCGGGACTTTTTAACGAAACAATTTGGCTGGCAGCGTTTGGATCGACAAGTATTAAAGATCGGAGGACTTCTAGTACCTTAGCCTCGAACTGCTTATTATCTAACGGTTGAGGAATCGACGTGTGCTGATTAAGGGAGGTCGAATACTCGGCCAACGCCCCACGGACCAACGGCATCAACTCCCTGGCATGCTCACGCCTAGCATGGTCCTGGACGATACGGAAACGATAGCAATCCTCTGAAGTCATCGTAGAACTCGGACTGCGTGGCATGATTAACATTTGCAATATCTCCTGCAAGTAGACAGAAGCAGACCCGACGGCGTTCGGCCGGGGTTGGATAGTTTGATCTTGGTTCCTAGGAGCGGTTGCGAACAATATTGCGAGAGGTAAACAGCCCGAGCTCATTAGAGGTGGAAATAGCTGATCGATGTGTGGCCTGTTCGTTAGCTTGCGAATGTGCTGAATCCATCCCCTCATAAGTTCGCTGAAATGTTGAATGTCAAATACACGAAGTCTGGTAAGAAGGATGCAACAAAGTCGCTGACGCTCATCCGCTTTACCCCAGTACACTTGTAGCTTCTTGATGATTGCATAGAACAACCGCTCCATTGTCGGCCTATCAGCACTGGTGTAGCTAGCAAGCTTCTCTATTTGCTCGCTTAGCTCTGTTTCGGCGTCTTGAAGTTGGGTAGCCATGTTGTCAGATAACGGTGACGAGGCATCTGCAGCACTACTACGGTCTATACGTATCAGATCGTTCTGTAGCTGAGTCGCCACATCTTCTAAGCCGGGTAGGTGAGGTACTAGATAAGCAAGAGAAGCTAGAAGCGGACGGGCGCCGACACCTTGCTCTTCCATGATGGTTTTGAGTCGTTCGTAGAGAATTTGGAAGAGTGGCTTAGCTGCTCCAGTTGCGGTGAATACTGGCAAATGAAGATTGATGGTATCGGCACAGAGTGCGAGAAGCTCTGGATTCGAGTATGTCGCTGTTAGCTTCAAGACATCTTCGAGCATAGTATAATCCTCGGCGGCTTCGAGAAGAGTCCGAACCATCTCAAACGTGTTCTTGGGTAGTTCAACACCGCCTTTGCCCGATTGCGAATTCTGGACGACGTTGCTAATGAAGTCACTGCAGAGCCATGAGGAAATAGTCGTCTTTAGAGATCGGCTGCTTAACTTGATACGCTTCGATAGCTTGTCTAGACTCATGGGCATCTTCTGTAGGAGCGGATCTTCGGGTCCTAGTGGAACAGAGAGCATGCTTTTGATGCAACTGATAGCCATTGCCATATCCTGGGCCTCATCATCGACCGAATACGACGCCCTTCGCAGTAAGGTTGCCCTCACATTTTTCATGGACTCGTTTAGAGAATGGAGTGGAATCTCAACAAGTAACCTCGTGAAACATGGCCCGTCACGTGCTGCTTCGAAGGCAAAAGAAAGTCCACCGCGGGATATAAGCCATTGGATATACTGAGGAACTGAGAAGTGGCCAGAGCGAACGAGTTCCGACACGAGATGGTACACAAGCTGCTTTCGGGCGGTTTCTTCAAGCGAGTCGGTATCCAGAAAGTCCAGTATGGCTCTAGTGACATCGACATCCAATGCAGTCGACGAACGCAGAAGCGTTGTGGCAATGTACACTTTCGCAATCCCAGGTCGATACAGCGAGGTACACCATTCAAGAATCGTTCTGACTATCGGCAACTTGTTATCGCTCGTTTTCCAAAGTCGCTTTGGAATATCCATGTCGAGAGGCGTTCGATGTATGCTGTCAAGTAGCTGTACCACTATGCTGCGGAGAGCAGGTTGCGATTTGGCATTGGAACTAGTTAAATAGTCATTACGCAAATCGATTGACTTAAACGCTCTTGATCTGGCTTCGTTGTTACTAGATCTAGGGGGCTCGGCTAAAGAGTCGCGAAACTTGTACCAAGCCCCAGGATTAATGAAATTCTCTGGGCAAACAAGAAGTAACGACTCTACTAGCGACTGCAATCGTGTGGCAAGAGGGAGTAAAATATCGCGATCGGGATGATGGTAGATCTGCTCATTGAGTTAATTGACTGAGGTTAAGAGATGTCACTGGGGGCATACAGAAGAGTGATGAGACAAAATGGCGCTGACTAAACGTCGTCCATGTCTCCTTAATTTGAGAAGATCTTTCCAGTATATTTGGATAATTAAAAGCCACATGGGAAGCTTGGCCTGATTACTATTTTCCAAGCCAGAGACCAGCCAGTCCATATAATGGTCGCGGTCCAAAAGATGTTCGGCGTAAAGATGAGTAGCCAGGCGGATGCTACAAGCGGTTAGCATGAATATCATTCTACAAGATAGCACCGTCAACTTACGCATATGTAACTTTGGCCTTCCAATCATCTTCACTGAAAGCATTACAGATGGCCTCGACGAACTGTTCGACAAACACGGTCCAGTCTCTAATCCATTTGGCTTCTCCGCCCATAACAAAGATGCCATTTGCCCCCTTTCTCTTAAATGCTCGTATCTCGTTTGCGCCAACACACTTTGCAAGCCAAACAGCACGTTCTGTGGGAACGTTCTTATTTAAGCACTGCTCAAGCAAGACCTTCCCGCGAATACCGTGGGGGATAGTTCGACTCAAACGTCTGAGTGAGATAACTGGATTAGCAAGGTCCTTGAGCCATATCTCTCTTTTCGTGTCGGTTAGCGTAACTCGAGGCGGAGGTTTGAAGGTAGAAGCCGAAGTGATCTGGCCATTGTGCCTCCTCTGATTGAGGATGCTGGTAAAAACGGTGGATAACGTGTGAAGGCCAGTCTTATGTTTTAGCGCAGGAAACAATGAAGCCTTGGCTGACGCAGGCTCCTGCGTAGATTGCGCCGGTGCCTTGTCGAAGTATCCATGCCTAATAATATTATCAGAAAACTGATCCTCAGGATGTGATCCGTTCCAACGATAGAAATCAGCGACTCCTGTACATGGGTCAGTACACGCACGAGCGGGCACATCCTTAGTTCTAGTTTTACCGGTGGACTCCGACTTGCCCGTGTTAGGGTAGCGAGCAGCAATCGACGGCGGATCGAGGACGAAGGGCTTCGGCCGGGTGTCCTTCTTAAGAGGCGTACTGATACTCGAGGGTTCTGACCGTTTAACGGGTACAACGAATCGAATTCGACGAGGCGGCATGGGCAGGGGAACCGAATCATCATCGGCCGTTTGGCATCTCGATGTTCGGGGAGTTAGATCGCCAGCATCAGATGCATCATTCATCGACATCATCCGCGACGGGGTAAAGACCTTGTTGGCGGATAGGGTATCCAAGTTTTGCGGGGATTCGCTGAAGCCGGGATGCTCGATGCCATCATTGGCGAGCTCGAGCTTGAGCCTCGACCCTCCCCTTCTTGGGATTATATTAAATCTATTTTGTGCGACATCGCCCGCATCAATAGACTGCTCATTAAAGCTCTCCGATTTCCGTATAGGGGACGGGGGTAAATATTGTTGCGAGAGGGATCGCTGGTGAGTAGGGGACTGCGACAACCCCGAGCCGCTTAGTGTTCTCTGAGGCTGTCGCTGAGGGACGGCCATAGGGGGCCTGGAGGTCATCGCGGGCGAGCGATGCGTTGATGCGCCATGTCTTCACGTAGTCGAAATGAGCGTTACGTACGCGGTAGAATTGTGGATTGCGGATTGCGGATTGCGGATTGTGGATTGCGTATTGCGTATTGCGTATTGTGCACTGCGTATTGAGGATTGCGGGTTGCGGATTGGAGGAAAGCGAATTCGAGTCTAGGGATGCGATACAGCGAGGCTTGGATGCAATCGACGATACCTCGGAGGAGGCCAGTAGGAATGAAAGTGAGGCCAAAAGAGGGAAAACAAACAAGTCGAAGGAAGCCTCGTGTGTACAGCGGAATTTAACATGTGTGTTGTATAGATGTGGTAAGATGTTGTTAAGCTAAAAAAGAGGGTGTTTCTATGATTACACACACACAGTTTCCGCCTCACACGTCCGTAGCGGCGATACGGTGGTAGCGGCCAAGGTAAATCGGGGTTGCGGTAAGAATGCGTAGTGGCCCAAAGACGGGACTGGAGGTATGTATGTAGTACCTACCTAGGATGGAAGCAACCCAGGTAACCAAAGGTACCTTGGGTACTATGTAAGTATAGGTAAGCTGGTGGCCAGTAGCCAGTATATAGTAGCCAGTAACCAGCCAGTACCTAACTAGTGTATTGACCGCATCTGGGAATCTGAACCAGTGAGAGCTAGAGGAAGGCATGCAAGCGGGTCCTAGGGCGGGTTCGTAATAGACCTTTGGGTCTGGCTGCTTAACGTGCTGCTTAATTGCTGCTTAGATTCTGGTTTGGCATGATCTGCGTGGCAGGGGGTGGAGATCAAATGGGTAGGATCGGAAGCGCGGGAAAATATGCGAACTGACACCATCGCACCTGCGCTTCTGCTTCCTAAGCTTTTACATAGTACCTACCTATCTCACAATACCCCTTCCGTTTACCCTTAATACCTGACCGGGCACCTACCAATAATAATAATGAACCTAACAAATATAAATGAAAGAACGTATTGATAATAGTAACATCTTAAGTACCTTGGGTAGATTATATAATTGTATTGTTAGGTATATTTTACGTAACACGTACCCTTTCCACAACATATCACGGTATCAACCTAGATTCGCCAGACTCAAGCGACATTTAAAAATACCTAGGTACACATGTATCTATGTACCTAATCCAACGTTTAGTAGGTACCTACTTACATAAACATATCCGGATATCATGATACACAGTACATATATCAATACGATTGAATACTTGGCACGCTATCTCAGCTTAGCCAAGCCTCAAAACCCTTAACTTACCACTACCTACACTATGTACACTACCTAAACAACCGTACTAATCCAAATTCATGACCAGTCCGATCTCCTAGGCGTCCACGAGGACGTTAATCGTCTCCTCCTTCTCCCCCGTAACCTACCGAACCTGCTGGATCTATCTCGCCTTACCTTGCTTAGGCTGCAAGGCACTGGGTGTAACCCGCGGCTATCGTGGCATCTGGATTACACACACGTACAGCGTATAGTAATCATCATATCACTTCCTTCCCGCGCCGCAGCGTCAGCCTTTGGTCAATAAATTGGTTGGGATGGAAGCCTGATAAGGGGGGCTTCGTTCGGAGATTCGATAGCTTCGCCCCGCGAATGTGTTCGTTGGGTAAGACGCCGAACAGCTTACACACGCAATATCCGTGATCAGCGGGATGGGGGAGCTTTCCAATTTACAAATACAGATGCAACTTACGACAGACTAGAACGGAGTTAAAGAAATCTAGCAAAGCCCAAAAAGGAATAGGGAAGGGAATTGAGAGGAGGATGGGGGCTGAACCGAGGCCCTGGACGAGCTAAATCTGCTAGTTTACCGGGCAGGCCGATCCAGATTTGGGCGACCCTATATGCAGTTTACCCCCAAACAAATGAATTGAGATGCTACTAATCGGTGCATACATACATACATACATACATACCTACCTACATACCAAATCATATGGTACGTGGGTATCGTGAGATGATGGCACGTTCTACTACCACAACGCACAACATAGCAGGTGTTGTCAAGTTGTCATGACGCCCAAAGATGCAAGCGGTAATCACAAGACAAGAAACTGCTTGATAGGCTCCTTTGTGCGCGGGAAAATAATTTCACAGTTGCGGAGTATGAATTGTTTTGATAATGAAAGTCCTTGTGTTATCAGAGACTATGTACTCCAACACCGTCTCCGGTGTTTTATTGGACTTTGGGGATTTTATTAATATTGCTCTCTCGTTTACTTTGTCCCCAAGGCCGGAGACCCTATCAGCTAACAGCCAGCCCCAGACGCAGGTCATCAATAACCCGCGTCCGGTCTTGTATCTCTGACAAATGGTTGACTGAGTCCCGGAGGCCTTTCGTAGAGAAAGCCCCGCAACCAATTGCCGCATACGAACAACAACCAAAGTCGCCGGAAGCCCATTCGGCCGTGAGTATCTGTTGTGTATCAGGTCTACAGATCCAACGCAGGATCGAATCCCTTATGTGTGACGAGTTTGCGTAGACAACTCGGATGCCATATTGGTTAGATGTAAGTACCTAAGGTAGATAGAGACGACATTGATGTAACGGAACCGAACATTAGACTATTAATTAAACGAGAGTGCCAAATGAGAAAAAAGGTAGACTTGGGTTACTATTACTCTTACTCTATTTCATTCGGTGGCTTCCTGCAAGGATAAACAAAGGAGCTCAACCAATTGTCGCCACGACAATTGTTCTCGACAAATCTATTGTTAGTATCTATTGTTAGTACGAGACGTGGTTGGATGCACGTACTTAAGAAGGCCATAGCGACCTTCGTCTTGTTCTAGAATGACTAGAATGACTAGAACGACGTTGCTCGCTTGCGTTTTCAAATACCTCAGTCTAGATGTGTTCGCATGAAATTCCCGGTTCGGAAGTTGAAAAGGCATTAACCCCTCACGGTTGACGCCCCAGGTCACTACCGAAATCTATCAGGAGAGATCACCGACGACGATCGCCTTTTGCAGATGTCTTCAGAAGCTTAGAGAGGCTGTCTGTGTGCTCGGCTCGTTGGTGCTCACCCGTACACAAAAGCCGCATATATTAAGAATCCGCGAACCGGGCTCTTGGCCAGAAATAAGCGGTTGTGCCATTGCGCGAAGCGACGCTACGCTGGTGTCGTACAAAGAAGATTGATGAGACATTGCCCAAAAGCCGAACGGGGAGCGATCTCTGGAGATGGAGTTAGGGCATCGCGATGGCACAAAAGTGCCGGCCGAAGTTACGAAGCTACTCCGCCATTTCCCGCCCCTTTACATAGATCCTCTAAGATCCTCTCAGCTTTCTTCGGTATTTGGTCTTAGCATGTACGGTGGGTAACACTGGTAATACTCAATAGGTAATACTCAATATAATGACTCGAGTCGAGTCGAGACGAGACGAGACGAGACGAGACGAGACGACATTGAATACGATATGTACAAAGGTAACCAACCCCAAGTTCGATGTTGCAACCCAGGGGGATCGATGTTTGTATGTTAATAGGTAGTAGCTACATTATGTACTTCGTACTCAAGACAGTGTGAGGTATGTTTATAGACAGTACAGCCCGACTGTGTGTAGATCTGTATGTAATCTGGCTGATCCCCGCCGTGTGGCTTCATCGCACAAAGGTGGGGAAAAAAGGCAGGAAAGCCAGGCCGCTCAAAGGGGGTTAGCGTTGAACGGCATCCTGGTCCGACCCTGCAGTACTGGATTTAGGCCTAACTGGATTGCAGCATGCATCTCAACGACATGGCATCAGCGCTCTTGCTTCTATAATAATACACATACCCAACTTACAGATAACCAACGCCGAGTTACCCGAACAATACATACATACATACCTACATACATTCGTTCCTACGAAGGAGAAGGGAAATCATGTCCACTAAGAAGGATATGCGACGGCCGGACCTGGGTAAGAAAGCTCTCTCTCATCCGCGCATCACACATCACACCGCATCGCATCGCATCGCATCGCATAGCATCGTGTCGCGTCGCATTAGCTAACACATCCCCCCCCCCCCATCACAGTCGTCCCGTACCAGGAGCCCGCCCCCAAGTCCGGCGATAGCGCCGAAATCTCCTCGACCCTCTCATCCACACTCCCCATGGCCGCCATCTTTACGCGGAACAGGTATATCGGTTGGGCCTCGGTCGTCATCAGCATCCAGAACTGGCTCGGCGAGAGCGAGGAGACCAGCAAGAGCAGTGCCAGCACTCCCGGCTACTTCACCATTGGCATGTCAGGTAAGCCGCCCTTTTCTGCTAACGCCCCGATCTGTTATCCCCTCCCGTCTAATAAGTAAATAAGCCATGGCCCTCGCCGTAACCTACCTCCCCTTGTTTCTCCCGCCGCCGCCGAACCAAGCCACCAGCACCGGGCCCGCAGCCCCGGCCGCTGCTTAGGGATATCTGGGAACATGAGATCCACGAAAACAAGCTAAACAGGCCTTCCTACTTACACGTAAGAAGAGGGGCCGTGGCAGGAATAGGAAACCCCCCAAAAAGACCCGAGAGAATAATTGTAAGACCATCTAAGGAGGCGGGATAATGTAGTAATTCACTTAAACCCAAGAGACATGTGGCCGCGCCGAGGTTTCACTCCAGAGCCAGATTACGGGAGAAGGGATGATTTAGTACCCAAGCCCCGGGATCCGGGTCTTGTAAATATATCAATATATAAATACCTAGGAGTATAAAATTGGTCCTAGAATCAATTGCAAATCATTTGAAGGAAACAGTTACGGCCGCAACAACGGACAATTGGCAACTCTTTCGAAGATCGTAACCGGCTCGTTTAGACCTACCTCGATTACATCTTTCGCGTGTAAGTACCGATGTAAGTGAGAAAGGTAATCTCATAAGCATATTATATAGGTAGGCAAGCACCTATATATATATATATAGCAATAGAGCACAACGCGCGGAAATACAATGGTATTTATTCATTTGTTTCTTAGACTTGTTATACAGCCTCACCCTGCCTTGCCTACGACAAGCTATACCAATCCAGATAACAGCAGTTAAGCGAGAAGAGGAAACGACCGGACCTAGACTAAACAGTGACGAAATATGAGATTTTACTCAAAAACAACGCTCCTGCTAAAAGCTCCTTTGCTATTATAGATCCACGGCGCAAATTTCAAGGTTCAATCATGCACTCAGGTTGATACAACACACGGATATGGAGAGGAGCCAACCACCTAAGAGGTAGTCAAGCAAAGCTTTAAGATGATTATCTTAACCAAGCACCTATTGTACTCATTCCCTTCCCTTTACCCCCTGACCCCCTGCCTCATCCCCATCACCCCGTGCCTCCTCCGCTAGAAGAGAACAAATTATTCGTTAGACAATTAAGTTGACTGTAGCGTATTACACTGAACCGTATTCTCGTAAAAGGCGGACGAGGACCTCGCATCCTGTACAGACACACTCTCGCTGCTTTCTCAGGTCCAGTTCTTATCTCAGGCTGATCCTTACGTATGCACCTCTTTTAATGCTCTACTCCCAAACTTAATCCTCATCAAAGATCTGGTAGGTATTCTGTAATATCGTATCAACAACTCTGACCTGCCATCCTGCGTCCTGGATATTTGCTCCTGGTGCCGTGCCCATGAGCGTTGGCCCAAAGACAATGGCCAAATTCTGCGAGTTCATGCGATTGACGGCCGACTGCTCGATGACGCGGTGTAGGTGGAGTGTCAGCGCCCTTAGCGTAGCGTAGTTCGGGTCCGGCAGCGCGTTGATAATGGCGTGTAGGCTGTCCCGCCGTACCACCTCATCGTCGTTCTTAGCCGCCTCGATGAACCCCGCGTAATGCTCCGATGTCAGCAGTGGATCCGGCAGGTCTCGCAAAAACTGTTTCAGTAAGCCTGCCACACTGTTCACGTCATGGAAGAAGTTCTCCGGATTCCGGAAGTCTAGTATTGGCGCGTCTTCGTCTGTTTTTTCTAAGTTAGCTCTCGCTGTCGCTTCGCGGGAGGGAAGGGGGACGAACTGGTATCAAACAAGTGTTTTAACTTATTCACGTGCGCTGACGAGCCGGAAAGCCTGTAGATACCCTCGACAGCAAGTCCGTACAAGTCAACGGCCTGGATACACTGGTAGACGACCATCGGTACGGGTCCTTTACTATTTTCGTATAACCGTTCTAGGGAAATCCCAAAAACCGGACCTCTTGATATTGCTCCCTCTGTCTTCGGTATAGCAGCACCATGAGGCGAAGTTGATCGTGGCGGGGACTGTTCACTACGCGGCGGGGCCTGGAAACCTACTTGCCCACCTTGTTGTTGAGGGCTTTGCTCTCGAGGCGGCTGGCTCTGGAACGATAAGGCTCCAAGCTGTGGAGCGCCACCCATGCCACCACCATTGAATCGTGACTGGGTCGGAGGGGCTTGTATCGAGTTCCGTACATTATACTGCGGCTGAGGCTGCATACTAGGCTGATTTAACATTGCACCATGGCTGAAGCTCCTCTCATGTCCTGCTCCTGAAGGCGGCCGTTGGGCTGATGTCAGTCCAGGGGGAGGGGTGAAATTCTGAGCCGGTCCTTGGAACCCAGTCGGTGACGATATGGAATCGAAGCCTCCAGTTCGAGAACCCATTGAACCTGGTTGCTGTTGCACTTGCGAAGGTGACCCTTGTCGCTGCTGAGACTGCGGCCGTGCTTGTTGCTGATGCACATGTGTCACCTGATTCAGGGACACATTTTGCTGAGGGTTAAGAACCTGGCTTAAGTTAGCATCGAGCATGGCTCGAAAGTCAGATAGCCGACGACGTACGGGATTCCTCTCGTATTTCGGCTCTGATAATTTGGCCGGAACTTTGCTATGAACGCTAATAAGATAGTTCTCCAGGTCCTTCTTGTTGTCGATGGCCTGGACAACTTCTTTTAGACTGCGACAGTGCTGACCTGGTTGAGTAGCGGTCCTCAGAGGACTTATCACCAACCCGTTACTGAGTAATAGCTTTTCGTTGAATGAAGCTAATACGCTGTTAATACCATATGTCAAACTTTGTCTCTACGCTCGCATCTACTTACCAAACTTCTGCATTTGCAGGGTAGTGCCAGAGTCGCATTCTCTAATGAGATCTTGTAGCGCCTTGACAGCTTCTGGACGGGTTGAGGTCTCGACGGTTGCTTTTTCCGACTGGTATGCCTGAACTTTGCTCATATAATCCGTGTCGGCTGCTTGGACCTTGCGTAGGAGATCCTCTTCGTGCTGTGCTGCTGATTTGGGTTTGATACCGAAGACCCTTGGTCCTTGTTTTGCTTCGCCGGTTCTCACCCTATCATACTCTTCGGCCAGCGAATCGTATTTCATCTTGGACTTGCGCATTGCGTTCTCCACATCAGTCAGACGTTGTTCGGCGGCTAAGCCGTTCTGCTTCCATCCTTTGCGGTGTTTCTCGGCCACCGCAGCTACTTCAAGAAGATCTTCATGCATTTGGTGTAGAGATAACGCAAACTGTATTCCGTTCTCGGCCATGCGTTCGTGTATCGTGAGCATTTCCTCGTATGACTGCGCGAACGACCCTTGCCTATGATCTGTGTGGTGGATGCTGTCCTGAGTCGATTTACACAGCTTTTTCAGGCCCTTAGCATGTTGGTCTTCGAGGTCCGATCGCTTCTTGAGAAATGTTGCAAATTCCTATAAGACACAAGCGATTAGAAACCCGGCGAGAATAGTTATAGAGCGTATTATCGAAAATAACTAACCTTAGCAGCTATAATGCTTTGCTTAAGCCTATTTAGCATAGTGGAAACACCAATCTGCGCGAAATCAGCCATGTCTTCCTCGGTATGTGATGCCTTGTGGGATCTATACATCTGAAGCGAGCACCTCTTGTACTTCCTTGGACATTTCCGATTCGCCCGGGCTGGGACTCATCGCAGTAGGTTCGAGCCCACCACCATTTGTTGAAAAGACGGCACCATCTTCAGGTGGTGGTGGAGTTGCGCTATTCCCTAGAGACATGCTGGCTATATGCTCAAGCTCGGGAATTTGGGGAGAGGTAAAGTCGGGAGATTGACGGCCATAGTCTGCCATGTTGGGCGAGGGCAGTCAGGAGAGATGCGACTTGGATGTGCTTTGCTACTTTATTCTCGACCCCCACAGGATCAATTAACTTTCGTCACACTATTTTAGGTATAGATCCGGGGTAGACTGTTCATGGGAAAGGTCTCAGAAAAAGCTTAGTCGTTGGTGGGAGGGTTGTGAAACGTGGGATCGGGATCGATATTCATGCGACGGTGTCAGGCATTTATCATGCAAGTAATCCGTAATTATCTTTTTTTTCTCCGTCTCCTTTTTGGGTCGCAATCGAGTATCGAGTTGGTAATCAGATCGTATGAACTAGAATGTACATTTGCGTATTTTCTTTTCGTGTCTCGATTTCATGCATATGGACAACAAGGCATGCTTGAAAGTCTGTCAACTCAGTATGTAATAGTAGTGTAGGTGGTGTGGTGTGTAGAGTGGACTATTAGTGTAGCATGAAGCTCCATGTCACGATATCCACATGCAAGGTGGTTCTGCTTTGGTTCTGCTTTAGCCTTTAGCCGCCCCCTTCCCCCCCATAGAAGCAGGCACAGAAACCTTTGTGGCTTAGCAGAGCAAACTACGTAATTCCACTGGGCACAGTGCCAAAAGCATAGTTGGGTGCTAAGGTGCTAACTTAGGTAGCGCTGCGGATACAAGCGAAATACTAGCTGCCGCAAGCCCTGATTGGCCGCCTAACCTTTTACGCTTTCCAGCGGTAAACCGCGCCTTGGCCCGCAATTCCCCCATCGGATGGTTGGGTCCATATGTCGTACTCGGATAGTCGGAATAACTGCCAATTCTCGTATATGTAGGTTACCTTATATAAAGTTATACATTATACTCGTATTATTACATGTAAGTGACAAGTCAATCTTGCAGAGTCTATTTAGTTAAATATGCAAGTAGAAGAAACAAAATATTTATAGCAAACAGTTTAATACATTTGAAGAAACGACATTGCTATGAAACCCAACATCTAGCCTTTCGGAGGGGATGCTAGACAAGATAAGCATAGCTTACCATTCTTGAATATTGGTAATAAAAAAAATACGTGTTGAATTAGAGCCTAGGTATAATATTAGTTTCACGTCGCCACCTCTAGATGGACCAGAAGACACAGATAATTTTATCTTGCATTTATGTATCTCTTATTCCTTGCTGCTATACTATATGTACAGTTCTAGCAACATTTGGTAGCAACAGCTCCTCGTATGTATACCTACCTACTAAGTCCTGATGCCATAGCGCCTAAATAGAAGAAAACGACATTTCTGTTTCCGAATGGGTATAGAATATGCGTCCGTCAATACGTGGTATCATTTCCATTTATTAGAACAGAAGAAAAAAAAACAAACTGTTCCTCCCAGCCTGCGTTATGACCGTTGCCTAGCGTCGTAAATTGTTGCCGTTATCATCCAGAATCAGAAATCCACCTTGATCTTGTAATCTACCACAGACCAACCACAGAAACACACTCTTTCACCTGATAAAGGAAATTGATTTGCAATGATGAATGCAGTTGGGGGAAAGGGGCCACATCGTAGCCATTGGATCACCTCAAATTAAAACGCCGGGAATATGCGGGATATCAAGGAAATAATTGGAAATGTTGAGGTACGTCTCAAGTAAGAATGCAAAGAGCACAAGGAAGCTTTTGCAATTCACTTCTTAGGAAAGGCAGCAGGACGTGTAGTTTATCGCCAGATTGGCGAGTTACGATAAGCAGGAGAGTGATAGGAATGGAGAACCCGATAAGGCATGGGGTTACCTTGCTGATCTATGCTCTGGTGCCTAGTATGATGTCGAGGGGGGGGTGTAGGATGCTGTATAGGCTGATGCCATTGTTGGTCCAATTGTTGCGGTAGTGACATCGACCGGCCACTCCAAGGATCTGAGACGTATATCTGTCCGTTACGAGATAGTGATGGGTAGGGGCCGTTATCCCGAGCACAGCTGTCTTGCGGCACGATATTATACTCGTCATAACTGGGCTGACGACGCAATGGTAGATTGGGTTGCGAATGGTGTGGCTGCCGGAAGAAGACTGGCCCGGCAGTTGCAGCACTTCGTTGGCTCGACTGACTAGCAAGAGAGCTTCGGCGGCTATAATCGGATGATCGTCGAGAAAGGGAAGGACCATGGTCTATCTGGACATCCCAGCTGGGCGCCTGATTCGCCACTTCCGGTCTGACGTTTATGGGCTGAACACCGTTTAGTGCAGGCAGAGAAGAAGACTTATCGATGTAATGACGAGCTTGGCTGGGAGGGTAATTTTGAAAATTCTCCCGACTCGATCTTCTGGGCACTGTAGTCTGATTTGCCGCAAAAGTGCCGCTCACGTCGGGGGTCGTCAAATTACCTTCTCGGCTCCCCTTACGAGAGTAGGGAGTTCGTCCTGGCCGACCCATGTTTTCTGGAGGAGTTGACTTTGACCTCACAGGTGGAATTCGTAAAGTACCCATATTCCGAGTCCTCATACTAACGGGCGGGGGGCTTTTAGAAAATCTCGAACTTGGTACAGGTGGTGGAACTTCAAGGGATGTTGCAGAGTGCGATTTGCCTTGGGCGAATTCATAACTACGTCTAGCATTTATCATCCTCGATCCCTCTTCCATATGACCCACCAACGTACTTGAGCTAGGCTGTCGCGGAATGTATGTAGACGTCCTGTCGTTTGATGCAGAAATATTAGTAGAATTGTTAGGGTCCCTATTGGTTGTTCTAGGTGATGCAACTTGAACGAGTTTATTTTCCGGAGATGTTTTGATGATTGTAGGCGGCTTAGGGGATGTATCATAACTTCGAGCAGGTACAGGTTTACGGCGGACCGACTTCTGTAATAAGGCGGATGAATTGTTCGTCGCCTTCGATTCGAGAGAAAGTGGTGTCCCTTGATTCCGACCTGGAGCTATTATTTGACCGCCTAAGGTCTTCGGAGAGAGATCTTCATCCTGGAGTAGCTCTGCACTTCCAACACTTAGGATTGTTCCCAGCGTCTCCTTGCTAGCTGCAGACCTTAGAGCCAATTTCCTGAACGAAATCGGTCTTGACCTAGCGTGTATCTGAAGCTTTGCATGCATATCCCTAGAGACAGCAGGAACACGTGCATACCCAACAGGATGCGTATTATGGGCAGCGAGCGGTGCCCGACTTCCACTTAAAAATCTCTGCAGCTTTCCGGGCTTGCGGAAACCAGTGGTGGTGCTTCGACTAGGACTAGATGTAGGTGGACTACGTAGAGACGACCGGTAAGTTTCAATGCTGCGGCTGGGATGATTCCACGTATTGCGTGGTGGCAAGGTTCTCTCCGGAGCCTGAGTAGGCTGCGAAATGCCTTCTGATCTAGGGGCTTGCTGAAATCGTGGCGATTGTTCGCCCGGCGTCTTGGGACTAGTAGGAGCAACAAGATGAGGGTCTTTCATAGGTACCGGCGGAGGGGGTGGTTCCTTAGAAGACTCAAAAACGTCAACGCTAGCTGTCGCGACAATAGGGCTCGTAGCCTCTAATTCTCCAGCACGTCTGCTTTGTTTCACACTAGTATCGCTCATAACCTCAATAGTACGGTCTTTTTCGGGAGCCTGTGGCCTTGAAGAAAACGACCGTAGTGAAACACTTGAGCTGTAGCCTGAGTCTGCCTTGGATAAAGGCGCGGCCGAGTACTCCGAAGCAGGGCTCGCAATGCCACTATCTGACCTACTGATCTCCTTGGAGCTCCTCCCTTCCGCCGCTGGCTTCGCGCGAGGTGGCATAGACTTCGCGTTTGTGTCAACTCGTACATCTAGAACCTCGACTGACGAATACTCGCCCTGATCGTCGTCCTCGAATAGTCTATCCTCTATAGCTGTATTCTTGCTAGTTACGTATATATCCGGGATAATCAACTCCCCACCCTTAAGCGTTGGTGGGCTTATCTGATACTCGCCTGGAAGCTCGGAGAGCCTCTGAGACAATATAGGGCGTGCAGAGGTTACTCCTTCAGCATTGGAGTTGATTTGAATTTCAACTTTTGGGACTGAAATCTCGGAGCTTTGGGTCTCAATGTGGTTGGTTGGAGCTGCTTGTACCGTTCCAAAATAATCTTCTGCTGTATTAGTAACTGCTAATATCCCGGTATCTCCGTATTTGGTATCACCGTCAAGATCTCGAATAGAACTCCTTGCCGGGCTCCTTGCTGGACTGCCATTTGTAATTCGGAGAGTGCCATGCTTAAAGGCGCCTGTCTGTGTATATTCCGCCTCACAAGGGGTAAGTGCACGGGGTACAGGCTCTAGATTGGTTAATTGATGAGGCAAACTAATTGTACCAATACCCGTTGACTCCATGGACTCTCGACGCGCTGGGGTAGAGGGGACGCTGTATCTTGTTTTCGGCTTTGGAAGGTCCGAGTCCATTCGCACTTCACGAGTAGCAACGCCAGGAGTCATAAAAGACCTCCGTCGCATAGGAGTATATAAAGACAGGTCAGAATTACTTGGAGTTCTTGACGGAGGCGTATCATGAATTGACGGTCGTCGTCCCCTGAAGTCGCCCCGCATCGCTTCGGAAACGTGTATTCGATTCTCCAAACTAGCCAAATGGTCTTCGCGAGGCGTTTCGCTAACGATATTTGACAAGCGTTGGGCCTCGTAAGAGAAAAGGTCATAATTAAACGAAGTTCGTGACGTGTTCTTAGACAAGCTCCTGACGATGGCATTTAGCTCATACCTCTATAATGAAAAACAAGCATCACAACTTACACTTGGACAGGAGCTTGGCCATAGTTATAGCCTTCATCGAATCCATTCCCTAAAGAACCTATCCTGTTTGACCAACGATCTTGCGGAAGGTCCGGTACCTCGACACTGTTACTTCTCCGGTGATGTCTGGGCACGTCTTTGGAGGTGTTGGAACGGAATAGTCTTCTCGAAATACGATGTCCTAAATCTAGCCCTTTCTCGCCACTTGACACGCTTACAGATACGATAGGATCCTTTTCGGGGAGCATCGGCGGGGTTGCAGATATAGGAGCGTGGGGGAGCGAGGCACGTCTCGCTGCCGGGGAATGGCGCGGCGGATTTGAGGCGCCATTGTTATTCAACAGGCCAGCTGCGGTAGGATTACTTGTCTTAGGTTTCGATAATTTCTGAGATGCTCGGTGACCCTTCCACGGAGCTTCGGCGGAGATCGAATTCCCCATGATGTTGGGTGAGGGCAAAGCCGAAAGGCCAGCGCGGTACTAGTATTAGGCAAGCATTGACAATTCCATGCCAGTAGCTTCAACAGAGTGTTAGCATTAGCAATTAACGAACCACGCCAATCTCACATAAAAGGGAATAGACAAGCTCGGATCCAGAACGGGCACGGTTCAAGAATTGAGAATGAAGGAAGCTCTAAGGCAGGTATCATAAAGCGTATTATAAAGCAGCATGGGTTACGCTCTGAGATCCAAGGTCACATCACATATATGGATGGATAAGATGTTATTGATCTAGATGGTGAGCTGGGGGGTTGGGAAAGGTGCGGGATGATGGTTTAATAGGAAATGATTAATAGGAAATACACAACACCCCGGTCCTGTTTATCTCGGTCCGTACGCGGTGTGTATCTTAAGAAGACGAATATATTGACTGACCGAGTTATCTGAGCTACACACTGGGACGGAACGAATGCGGCGGGATTAGTCAAGATGCTGCTTTATTCACATATATCTCGTAGGAGATAGATCTGCGCCCATGACTACATATATTATGTAGGGGATGTGAAACAAATAAAGCAGACAAAGGAGAAAAGAGTATTATGTGCAGGATTTGGTGTAGAGGTTTGCGTAGACTTACATATAAGTTTATCTTGGGTAGGTAGGTAGCTATGGTTATGTTACATGTAGGTATGTAGTATGTATCTATGTTGTATGCATATATGTACGAAGTACGGCGGAGTTGAGTAAAAGATAGAGCAACAGAGAGATGCATCCATGAACTATGACTGGGAATATAGAAGTTATTGGTAGTTATTGGTAGTTATTGGTCTAGGATTAAAGTGTGAGATGCGGGTCTTAGAAGCCTTGACGCAGAAGAAACCTGAATTTAGAACATGATCTTGACTGAGTTTAATGGAGACATCGAGATCTAGAAAATTAAGACGAGACTTGTATATTACTTATGTTACTTATGCTACTTCAGCGCGGCAACTGAGACCGCTTAACTTTCCCATGCTAAAAAAAAAATATGGGAACTATGGGAAGCCACGGAAATTGGCATTCTAGATTTCTAGTAAGGTAAGAAGGCACAGAAGTACATATGCTGTACGCATTTAGCAGCCGTCTTTAGAGTATTACACAAAGTACATATGTACAATACCTACATATATGCCCCGCCAACCGGCTGCTCCCTGCATCTGTCTGATCTTCACACCCCTGCAATCTCCATTCCTGCACCGATTGGAGGCCGGAATTGACCTAAGTTAGGAAAGCTAGACACACTTACACTATCGACTTGTCAACAAGCAGCTAAGGCATCCCCGAATTTTATTATTTGACCACTACATACATGAAGTACATATGTATGTACTTTAAACTCTAAGCTGCATTAGGTAGGCAAGGATCATGGAACTTTTATAGCTAAGGCTCGAACTACATAAGGTAGTATAACTTGAAATATTCAAACACCATACCTGATTAATTCAATTATACTATCCTAGCCTAAACCGAGCTATCCGTCCGAAGATATCACAAAGACAGCTATATGCTATTACCGATAGCTTACATATCATTGCTCGCGTATACAAGACAATGGATTCAGTATCATTTCGCATGAACCCATCCTCTTATATAGTACGGTACAGTTCTTTTCTTCTTCTAACTATCAGATATGTATCAACCATATGTATACTAACTACTGAATACGGGAAGTCCTTCGTTAAGCTATATACTTCACCCCATGACTTGAGGCTACTATACCTTATTTCCTCCCGTTGTCTCCGATATCCGAGGTCTTGCAAGGATAGGAGTGAAGTTCAACACCTCAATGTTATGTAACACTTACATGCGATATGTTCTCACTTACACATAGAACATCAACTCACATCTACATTAAGTCAAACCCCCGGGATTCTGGTTGCCGATACCCGTCATGCTCTCGTCACAAACATACGCGTTTCGGCCTGATCTTTTTTTCTTATATCCACATATACACATACCTATCATGTATGTATGATTTCCATATAGAGCAATGTTAAGCTTCGATAACACAAGTACGGCTGATGTTGCATTTTGCGGAGCGGGACCAAGACCAGCCACAAAGACCGGGGGAACAAGATTACAGGGTTATGCTAGCAATTCTCCAGGATTACCGCTCCAAACGCTCCGGCCCTGTCTTCTGTTCTCTGTTCTCTGTTTTCTGTTCTCTTGAGCCGGCGCTTCAAATCTCAAATATCCAACTAACTAACCTACCAAATTCCTCGACCAAAGGAATACTTCCTCTTCCTGGCACTTCCGACATTGCTCCCCACACGTTTTAATATTAAGTAATCCTTTAGAAGCCGCCAACAACATGGAGGACGTCACTTGCGAAAGAGCCTCGTACATAGTACATAGCGTCGGATTTAACACACGCGCCGCATTATTTACAGAAATACAGAAACACGTTAAATCCTCTCCAATCAAATATACCGGTAGTCTAGGTACAGTATGTAGTATGCTTGCGCCAATGAGATGAAAGAGGGATCGGTTCCGCAACGTCGTAATCGTAAATATTTACCTCCCTCCCCCACTTGATCCTATTCAGAATTTACAAACGTCGCGAAACCTTGATTCGGTGTTGACCTCCCGAAACTTCTGTTCTTGCCTGACCACCCACATAGGACATATGCAGGTTATTTTGGTGACAGCGAATCTTCCCTTTTCACCGCCTTATTGTACAACGGTCAGCTGTTTCATGTATGCGGTTGACGTTTGCTAATACTGACGCAAAAATGAAGTTTCCCATCTTAGTTATCCCCTTTCTCCGATGGCGGTCAAGAATTCCCAGGCCACTACATATCAATATTAACTACCTAACCTAGGTAGCATGAATCGATTTAAGTTCTAACGTTTCCCTACATTCGAGATAGGGAGAGCTGTATCAAAGACATCTATGACACTATTAGCAATATAACTACAGAGCGTACGATTAAACTTTTGATACCCTTGGTGCAGATCGCTGATCAGCGTGCTACTGGAAGACGGGATGTCCCATTAGACTGCAGTGCGACTTCATTCATAATAATTCGCCATCATTCGTTCTTTGTCGTCGTGCTACCGCATGCTCTATGCAGACTTCTTACGCAAGCTTCAATTAAGCCCCACGACAGAAGAATGCGGCTGATTTAATTTGTTCATTTGGACTGGGCGGACAAGCCGAAGTCGTACGGACGTATTAATATGAGAATGCTTCATTTAAACTTATCTTCATGGCTAACATGTGGACAAAGTGATTTTTACCTAATATATATTTGAGATATTTTAACAGTATGGCCGATATACCCGCTTATTATTTCTGACGACGCTTCTCAACATACCAATGCACGACGATAACCTCAAATGCAAACTTCGTGCAAGTATGACCGTTGCCCCGCTGCTCATCAGCGGGCATCGAACTGCAGCTTCCGATAGGGGTTGGGAGATGTTCCAAGCCGCCCGGCGCCGTGGCTGACGCCCGCCCCGTGGTGTAACCGATACCCTCACGGTTTCTGATAGGTATAGATTTGAGGACTCGTCAGCTTCCCGGAATGTTGTGATACAGGCGGGCACAAGATCGATATTACACGACATCTCGCCGCAACTTGCTAGCAAGTATTCTATCTACAGTTTGCTTAGTTCGTGTGGTTGTACATTCGAATAATAGGGTGAAAGGGTAAAAGACTTCAGCTGATTATGTGCCATCTTAAACTATTGACGCTTGTCTAACTTGAACCTTAGTGATAATCGTACTTAACTAGCGATCTAAGACTATCAGTCTGCCGACCGACTTGTTATCTCTCTATGGTGTCTACCGGTGGTGGCGACATCATCCGAGATGCCGTTTCTGAGGTCATCGCCACTATCCGGGTCGCCGTCTGTGACAAATACCTGCGCGTGGCCACTTAAGAAGGAATACCAAATACCGGCATGGCCGATCCGATAAAGTAATCATCAGTTATGAACTTATTTGAGTGGGGTATCAATTCGCTATATCATTCCTCTTTCAAGATGGTAAGACTAGATTGGACCACTGGCCTCCGAAGGGCTATACGGAGCTCCGAATCCGTCTAGCAAGCACTGGAGATTTTGATCATCCACCGTACCAAATCCCGAAGAGTGTCAAGGTAATGGCCGATTTCCATAGGTTTCCGAGGATAGGAGCCCCAAACTAGACTTGGTTTTACGAGAGGCCTGGATTGAATATTGTCATTGTCCCTTAATTTGTGCGTGCCTCACATGATGTTTAAACATGTAAGACTATAAAAACTCTTATTCTCACTTAGGCTGAGGTCGATAATGTAATTTCTGCCGCGCATGTTATAACAAAGCTCCAGCAAGCCACTGCTCTGTGTCGGTATTCTAGAAGCGCAGTCTTTTCCCCTATCATTAGACGATTAGGAAAATGTTATAAATCCAGGTATTCCTCTAACATTTGTATATAGAGCTAGGCGCACCATCACTGTGTTTCTTTCTTGTAGGCTCATACAGGCTGATCGAATGGCTGATTCACTCATCTGCTTATGTCAAAGGGGGCATCGCATCATACAGATGGCGTTTAGAGCCACCGCCACAGTGGCCCAGACATATTGGGTGCCGAAGAATTTTGTTTCCCACAGCCGAGACTGGCATACGTCGGGGATAAAGCTTGATGTCCATAATTGATTCCATAATTGATCTTGTCCCTTGGAAAGAACTATTTGTCGCCCCTCTGTTTATTAGTTAGTATGTATCCACTCACTCGGTCGATGTTGGAATTACACGACGACCTCTACATCTGTAATATCTTACTACCCCTTATTCGGCATTGCTACTGCTCGCTAGACGAAGGTTATTCGCCAATGACGTATGTACATCCATCGTTGCCTATCCAGACCTCGTGAACTCGGCCGGCGTCGACATCAATGCGGTCGCCGACGTTGTATGTCTTCTTCTCCGGATCAGCGTCCTTTGGGTAGGTGATGGTGAGCTGGCCATCCAGGATCAGATGCGTTGTCAGGCCGGAATGAGAGTGCGGTCTGTAATAGGCATTGCTGCATAAGTAATGTGAGTTAGCACTGTCATCTAATAACCCCCTTTTTTACCCTCGTTGATGTAGGGCCTGAAACGTACGGGCCATCAGTCCAAGTGAAGACGTGAGAGAAGCCCCAGGACCGCACTTCCGCCTCATAATCTCTGCGGCTCTTGTTCGACATGGCCGGCCTAGTAACTGGCCACCCTGTTTCCTGTTATCGATACCTAAGTGAGTTGAGTTGAGTTGGCCGATGGATACGGTCGATTTGCTAGCACAGCCAGCTCTTAATGCCTAAGGTTGACTGACGGAGAGAGAATGGGTTTGACTATAACGTGGCTGTGTTTTATTGTTTTGGTGAGTTGGACAACTTGGGGTAAAGTCCTCCAATAAATCATGACGTTGCTTCGGTCTGCAGCCTTGCGTTCGTAGTGTAGACATGAGTGTCAGACAACTCCCCCGTGGCCCCTCCCCTCTTTCCTTTTTTACCCCAACTTCACGTGCTGCTTCAATTACCTAATTACACTAGGTACATACATATGTAGGTACAGTTAGGTATTTGCCTACCTACATAAATATGTAGGTACATTACATATACATACATGAGGTACCTAATCAATTGGGGCTGATAGACTTCCATATGAGCTGGAAACTGCGTTGTCTGGATGTTAGGTATTGCAACTGCAACGCAAACTCGATTATAACCATGAAAATTCCACTTTTCCTCTTTCCTGGCTGCACATCTGCATGTCCATTTTTCTGCTTTCTGTTTCTGCAAGCGCCGCGCAAAGACTCCATTTTGCAATGCCCTGTGCTTACTTGTTCCTAACTTCTCTAACGAAACATTTACAACCCATTGGATGCCCGGTGAGGCGCAGCCATCGATAAACCACCTTAGCCGCATCAAGTCATTCAGTCCATTCCGTCATCTCGTCTGCCCTCCCCAATTCCACCTTGGGTCGATCGATTTGCGATTCAACTCGCATTGTCTTTACATTGTCTTCACGAAGGGGGACATGCTCTGCTTTCGAGGTCGACAGGTTGTTTCGCTAGCTTCAGACTTTGACCTGAAATTGGGTTCTTTTCTTATTTCTTATCAAAACCTGAACTCATATGATGCACCCTAACCTAGAGTTGTATTAGACCTTTCAGCTGTGCTCGAGCATTTAGACAAGCGAATTGTATTGTTCTAAAGAGTGGAGAGTGTCATTAGTGGACTTATCAACTCGCCGTTGACTTGCATGTCCACTCTATCATCTCCAGCTGTCGGTCATCAATTGGGGGCCAATCATGACTATCGAGCTGTAAAAAGACTCCGCCCCCAGATGGTTCAGGGCTCATGGCACGACTTAGGCTGACCTAAACCCGTCTTTGACAGTAGCGGTCTGGGCCTATGCTGAGCTGTGCGTTAATCAATTCGACAACCATTTAATTTATTCTTCTGCCTCGCCTCGATCGTTTTTCTTCTCAGGTTTTATCTCAACATTTTCGTTCCTGAAATCCAAGTTGGTATTACCCAGGTTTTGAGGTTTTCAGGACCCTCCAGGAACATCAACTGTTTCTCTTGGGTGGTGGGCGACCAAGACATACAGGGCCCGGTCCTACGGTACAGCCCTACGAATAGTAGCTTATTTTCAGGGATCTACTCCCCTGAAACGGTCGGATTGGTCGTGTTCTGGTTTCTACCACAGCAGCGGGGCCGCTTGTCGTAGGCTTGTGCTGGGGTGAGGCTGCACCCTGTCCATAGCTGAACCTGAACCATAACTCGAACTTTGAACTTCTCTTCATTTCGCATTACAAATTATCCCGCGTCATACGTTGTCTGCGCGTACAATCTTCTAATCCTTCGGTTTTCGAATCACTCACTTTTTCCATTGTCCATTGTCCATTGTCCATTGTCCATTGTCACGTTGTCTAAGTCGTTAAGCTCATAGTCATATTTCCACGAATGCTATCATCTTACATAGTCCGGGTCGAGAATCATTTCTATCCGACCCTTTAAAAGGGGAGCGACACCTTTACTCTAATACCCTTCGACAACGCCTTCTTTTGCTCGACCAGGGCATAAATCAAAAAGGCGACGCTTCGCAAGGAATATCTAAGCTAATCCATACCTGCTAAGCCAACCCAATGTGCTTTAATGTAAGCCGATAGTAACTTGACGCGGTCCTCATTTCTTCCACATTCAGATGAGGGTGTTTGAGTGAGTGCTGATAGTTATATGACAGATGCGGAGACGAACAAATAACGCGATACCGACGCGCTCGGTAACGATTCGACGACGACTCACGTTGAGTTCCGAGCTTGGGACCAATTCGATTAAAGCGCTAAAGCGAGCAATCGCTCTAGCTTCATTTATCACGCCAACAGCCGTACACTTCCAAGATGGAGAAAAGGAAGTATATCTAAGCGCTGCTATTCAACGACATCTACGAAAACTTTACGACTCCCTTCGTCGAGGGGAACCTTTCTTATCGCGCCAAGCCTTTGGAGACTTCCTCGAAATCGTCCAGGGCAATAAGGCTCCAGTTTTAACGGAAGAGAGATATAAATTTGAGAAGTTCCTGGAAGTGTGGTGGCTGGACTTCGGTCTTCAAGCAGAAAAGCCGGTCTCCTTTGAACAAAAAGACCTTTCGAAACCTATAAGCAATTATTTTATTAGCAGCAGCCATAACACGTACTTATCCGGCAATCAGCTGTCTGGCCGAAGCACGGCAGATGCTTACAGGCGCGTTCTTAGAAGAGGATGCAGGTGTGTGGAGATAGATGTGTGGAATAGTGATTCGCAAAACTCCACGCCGGACAATCCAAGAGAAGCATCGGCGAAACCCACTTCGAGATTTGAACACGTTCGTCACCTCTCCGGCGGAAGTCTACATACAGCTGCCGCTCATCTCAAGGATGCTGTAGAAGAGACAGTTGAGAAAGCTCGACTAAGACTAGGTGTCGAAAAAGTCCACAGTCATAGTCCCAGATGCAGCAAATCCGAGCTGGCGCCGCCGCCGTTCGGCCGAGAGATTGGTGCTGCCTTTGATCCGGCTTCCCTTGCCAGAGAACTTGACGCTGAACGTCTATCTATAAGATCTAGACCATCGTTACCACCGGACGAACCGATTGTGATGCACGGTTATACTCTTACGACGCCTGTTGGATTTCGTGAGGTTTGTAAAGCCGTCCGCGAAGTGGCCTTCGAGACGACCAATTTACCCATTATTGTCAGCCTAGAAGTTCACGCCGACCAAGAGCAACAGGGTGTTATGGTTCAAATCATGAAGGAAGAATGGGCTGGTTTACTAGTCGATAAGCCCCATGAAAATTGCCCGAATGGCCGAATGCCAAAGCTAGAGGAACTACTTAACAAAATACTCATCAAGGTCAAGAGGGCCTCGCCAAGCTTAGATGGGACTATGTCGACGTTATCCCCTCACACCACGATTGATGATGACGCATCCGGGTCAGAGGATGACAGGTCTATCCTACAGAATGGTGCTAAGAAGCCCAAGGTTCCTATATGCGAGGCTCTTAGTTCTCTTGCCATTTATACTCATAGCGAGCACTTTACGAACTTCGAGTCGCCAGCTGCTAAAATTCCCTCGCACATCTTTTCTATTAACGAGAACAAGATTTTTGAACTCATTTCGTCTAAACACTTTGAGCTATTCTCTCACAATCGTCATTTCTTTATGCGCGCCTATCCGAAGGGCCTGCGGTGGGACTCGTCAAATCTGGACCCTTCGCACTTCTGGCGCAAAGGTGTACAAATGGTAGCTATGAATTGGCAGTCTTGGGATGAAGGCATGATGCTCAACGAAGCCATGTTTTCGGGTGAGCATGGTTGGGTACTGAAACCACCGGGATACCGAAGCGAAGATGCGTTTATAGCTCCGGAAGATGCTGGTCCTCAGAGTACTCTCGATCTAGTCATCACCGTGCTCGCAGGCCAACATATTCCGTTGCCCGAGGGTATTCAGAGTGGCAACTCGAGATCCCTGAGACCCCATGTAAGGTGCGAGTTACACGTCGAAAAGATAGAAGAGAAGTTCGGAGCCTTTATCGACGGGAGTGGTAGGGTCCGCGAATGCGAATACAAGCAGAAGACAGGGATCGGGAAGACGGATTACCCAGATTTCGGCAGTGTCAAAAACGAACTTCACTTCCTTGGTGTCAAAAGGGTTATAGAGCAGCTCAGTTTTGTCAGGTAAGAATCTGCTGCCCGTGTTTTCTTTCCCGTCGTATTTCTCATTTCAAAAATTTCCCCGATACGTCTTCCCGCCGGGCACCCACATATCCGGATCCGGATGGTCGGGTTTTCACTGTGATATACCTATCCAATAGTTCACGTGTTCCGAGCCGGGGAGTCGCCGGCGGCTGAGCTTGCATGTGCAACGAACCGTCGAGCGACGGAAAAGAGGATGTGATATATCACAACAGGCCACCGCCTCTTGGAGCTGTTCGCGGGAACGCAGCGAGTCCTGGGAGCAAACGAGTTCCTAATGTTGGTCTGCTTTTGCTACTCATATTCGCTCGCGACGTTCCATCACGTCTCGTTTATCAGTTGTGTAACGCACGGGTCCCTCCCTAGTCTGTGATATCATGGAGTGTTCCTGAAGATCCCGATTTGTTCATGAACCCTAGCTTACGAATTCTTCTCTATTTAGGTTCAAGGTGGAAGACGACGCGCCGCGACTCATGTCACTAAATCGCGACCCGTTTCTTGGCTGGGCATGCATCCGTCTCGACCGTTTGGCGACGGGTTACCGCTTTATTCAACTTTTAGACACCAATGGCAACAAGACGCCGGGTGTCATTCTCATCCGCGTGGATAAGAAATTCCATTGACGCAATTTCATTCGAACGGGCGAAGTCGGAGGCGATAGATAGTCACCGTGTTTGACACCGCTTACGTGCCACAAGATTAGCAGTCTATTACTTGTCACGTATGACTGGGGACTGGGTATACCGAAAACCAAAACCAAGGTCTTCTTTTTTTTTCTTTTCCCTCGACCTACCCCGGCGCCCATTTCCGAAACTAATTTCATTTATCATTTTATCATTGGCGACTATTCGATCACCCATGTATTGAGGAAAAAGAAAAGGGAAGCGGGCAACCGGCGGAAATCTACGGTAGATTGTGCTAGGGAGGCGCAAGTTGAGCATCATCATTACCATCCATTATATTAGCGAATCTTTTATCTTCTATCTCGGGTGTAACTGGTTTAGGGTCTAGGAAGGGCACAGCAGCTACGGTCCGGATGCTGCTGTCTTTGGGGAAGGCACCGGCATTATCAGATGGGATTCTCAGGTATGACCGCAGAGGCTCGTCATCATTATCATCTTTTCATCAGTTGGGAATCATAGCAGCACTGTCAGATTATGTTTCGACTCCCTTTTTTTGTAAATATATTTTATTGCATGATAGGATACCCGGAACAATGAGCATGTTCTTCTTTGGCGTAACGCATTCATGGGGTCGACATGCTTAGGGTGGTGTGACTTGCTAGGCCCATCCATCCCTTGTGAAGCAAAGAGGGCGGGGGGGCAGAGCGGCGGCGTCGATGATAGGACTGGTATATAGATGACAGATCTACCTTCAATACATAAACTATGTCCCATTGGCATTGGAACATACCTATCTTAGGTACCCAATGCACCTAAAGAGGTACTCGTCCTCTAATACCTGTCCCCCGTTGCTGGTTTAGCTTCTATTCCTATAGTCTACTCATCCCGTTTACGCCGACACAAGGGTATTCATTTTCAGTTCTTGAGCCAGTTTATCTTTGTACCAAGGAAGCACCTCGTGGGCCATGAGCTTCCCCTTACTGGCTATAGATAGATGGTATGCCGAGGAAATAGTCCAACTGTACAGCGGAGTGGTCGGCGCCTCTTACTACTTGCTACCTTGGCTAGATAGACACCTGTTTAGCTAGTCACCGCTGTTCTTTTTCCCATCTACGTCTTGAGACTAGTGCTTAGGTGCATATGTATATATTTATGTATATATTATACGTCTCATACGGGTAGCTAACCTAGGATTGTATCCCCGGGAGCGGCCCGTCGTGGCGTCCTTTTATATACTATACTCGGGTAGTTTGTCAAAAGCAGGCGTGATCTAGCATGTCTCTCGCACCCGAGGACATCAGCAGGGGTGATCCTAGGGGGAAGAACGGTCTATGTAGGGCAGATTCCATTAGAGAGGCGTAATTAGTATAGCTGATGACAATTAGTCGAGCACTAGATTAGAATACTTCTTCAATTTAATCTACAAATCCAAGGTTAAATAAAAGAGAATCCAAGACAACACGTAGGTTATTGTCGACACTCTAGGTTCAACTCCGTACAAACAGCCCTCCCTCGCGTTGTCGTGCATTTATGGTAGATCCTCGATCAAATAATGAGCTATCAAATTTCGCGTATCTGTAAATGCTTTGGTTCTCTGGTCAACATGATCCAGCCCTAGCATATCTGCTCATGTTTATGGTCTTCTGACGTTGGGGCGTGACGTGAGCTACTTGGCGGCTTAACACTTAGAAGCTGACTCGGTCGTATACAATCTGACATGTCGAATTCGGGGACGTGTGGCTGCTTAGCTACCTTAAATGCTAGTCGCGATCGTCAAGCCTACGTCTAGCGCCTCGTTATTCGCTACCCGTCTTCTCTATCCCTAGCGTTGTCTAGAGTATAATCTGTCTTATTCTTTGGGGAGCTGAGACAGACCTTCAGGACGGGTGCACCCGCTGACCATTAGATTTCATTAGTGGTAATGAAAGGACAAGAGACGGGGAAGCATAACCCTTCCAAAAGTTTGAATTGAGTTGCGTGTTCGGATCCATGACGTGACCATCTATTATGAGGCTCTACCAGATGACGCCAGAAAGAGATAGATGATAGAGATTGATGAAACATGGCATTGTATGCCGCGTTGTCATCCCTAGCTCAACTCGCTGTTGGCGTATGAAACCCGTCAGACTCAAAACCATCGATGCTAGCCTCCGATATCGACTATACGGATATGTCGTCTCGTAGTATGGGCTAGGCCTCTTGGTGGCGTTTTGGTGACATGGTAGTTTTATGTTTATACCTTCTACATGTATGATATCTTTGCTACACCAAGGGTTCTCCCTGCATAGACGCGTGGATGTATATGGCTACAGAGAGATCCCTTCTGCGTGTCGGCCCGTCCCCTTTCGGCGAGAAGCGGAGATGCTCAACGTTGAGCTTTCCTGCTGTGGATACGTATGCTTCATCCACGTCATGAGGCTCATATTAGATACCTAGATTTTTTCCTCTTTTCTTTTTTATATAACACCTCGCACTGATATTGATAACCTCAAATCCCGGCTGCAAGTCGCATGCGGAAAGCTTCAACCCCCACGGGTACTCGAGTTATTTGTAGCCAGCTAGCCTCCTTCGGCTATATGTTGAGATAGATTCGAAATTAGCAAGCTTAAGTCTCAACCTCGAGCGCATACCCGGTATGTGCATATGCAAATGAGCAGAGAGCACCTGTTTACTTGGTTGGTCAGTCGGACCCTGAACCGCCCCATGCTTACTGAACGTGAATTATTACTATCCCTGGCATATAGTAAGTTTACCTTTGCGTTGGCAGATGCAGCAACGTTACGACGGGAGATCTCAGAGGATCTAAACAATGGGTAGACGTCAGTCGGCTCGTGAAATAACCAGTTAGGCGTGAAATAATCAGTTAGGGACTTCCGTGTAACCAATAAGTACTCCTTATTATACAGTAGACCCTTTTTCTAGAAACCAGGGGAAATGTGAAGATTCCCCAGGGTAGATCAGCTGCGACTGTAACCGAATAACCGAGTAGAAAGGTGGGATGGCCAGCCTTAAGGTTAATTGCCCTTCAAATTTCTAGTGGGCGATGGGTTCCGTCATAATAGTGACTGTCAGCTATAGTTCAGCAGGTTTTTTTTGACGCCTATTTCGGCAGATGCGAGAAGGGGGCGGGCGTCGGTGTGTGGTATTTGTCCTGTCGCGGAGTTGATCACCAATAAAACGTTGCTTTTAAACTTGTCGCCACCGCACTGGCCGGCGACTCAAGCTAAAGCGATAATATATCTCATAATCTACAAGTTTTCGCCCATATCAGCTGAGACACTGAGGGATATCAACGAATATCGCCATACAGTAGTGATTTTAGATCAACGCTGCCACGGAAGGTGACCAGCGATGTAGAGCTACTAGAGACGAATTATGCAAGTATGTCTCCATTAACGACGGCGGGCTGGCGTGTTACAATGACATGGCTGTATTCTGACCAACTTCTGCATGTTGGTCGGTAATTGCTGTAACGAGTCAATTCGCGACAGCCTTCCATGTCATCGGCTGACAAGATCTGCAAAAGAGAAGATCCCTTAGAGAAACGCTACCTAACGTAGTGGGTTGCTGTCAGCGATGGGCAGGCGGTTGCGCCGTACCGTTGTATACTATTTTTTCGTTAAGACATAGAAGTTCGATGCTGCCTCTCTATTGTGTAACAGCGACCAAGCGAGCATCCGTTTGACAGCAATATAGTCTTGTTTCTAATGCATGCCGCAATCGGTAACATACCATGCAGGCAATGTGCCGCCAATGGCTAGGAGAAATAACCTTCGCATTAGTTGTATCCAGTGACTGCTGCATCGTGGCTCGTTAGCTAAAGCCCTAACAGGGGGATATTTACTAGTCAAATGGGCTGGAACCGCGTCCACATTGATTATAGGCTGCATTATTAACAGCTTGAACGTTGTCATCAAATAAATTCGGGACATGGGAACCGAAAGTTGGATAGTCCCTTTTTTTAGAAATGATGCCACATACTTCGGAGGCCAGGTATCAAGCTGTATGCAGCTCGTACCCTAGTATGCAAAATAGGTAGGCAGTGATATTTTTGGGGACTAGAGACGGGTGACGTCGGTCGGGAAATTTCTAGTGTCCCTGATGGTCGAGGAGTAATTCTCGATAGAAGCGATACAATGGGATGGCTCCTGTTATCTTGAGGTCGGCAGTGGGGCACGATGCTCGAGACTAGGAATGTGGTCCCCTCCTCATTCGTCCCGGCGTAATGGTACCGTACGCCGTAGCCCATGCAAGTTTCCTTTGGTGTTGCCGAACCTTTGTAATAGAAACAGGGATGAGGCCCAAACCCACGGACAGTGAAGCAGATCAAGTGGCGTCGTCAAGGGTGTAACAGGTTGGTATCATTACGCCCTTGGGTTACCTGTTTATAGTTAGCCTCGACCAGTTTGCCTTAAAATATAGGTACATAGATGTATTCGCCCTCTTCTCATAATGACATGTTTGGCAACTGGTGCAGGTAGGCGAGTGCTCAAACATGTGCATATCCGGGTGCTGCATGGCTTTAGTTGCGTAAGAGTTGACAGGACGGAAATCAAATCGGACGAATAGCCTCTAGCTAGATGAGTAGACGGGTGAGTACACATGCGCGGATTGCAGAAGCCATGTTCGTCAACCTTATTTCCTGTTGACCAACAACGGGGGATACTAGGCGGTAAGAGTTGATGAATGTGACAGGTCTGTTGGGCTTGACTTGAATCTCAACACCGACGTCGATGCACGTTCTCGAAGTCCAATGACCTTTGTCTTGTCAAGTGGGATTTTGGGATCCGCAAGACTTGCTGCATACCATTTTGAATATCGCGATAGCCGAATAGTACGACCAATTGCTTGTCGAGCTTGGTTGTAGCAGATAGGATAGGCATATTGTGACCTGTCACTTTTCGATGCAAAGTACCGGGTCAAAAACTCTTCCGGTATGAGACCTGCAAGGACCCCCCGCTAGCATAAACTCCGTTATGTTGATAATGGGTCGGCTATGCAGAATGGCGAGACTACCTCTGATACCTCTGATAAATGGCTGAGACTATCGAAGCTGAATACGGACAATACGTTTCGCGGCTTTAGAGAGAGTCGATGCTCATCAAATTTGCGACAAATTCCAACTTGACTAGCACTGCCTCGATTATGACCCTTGCTACTAGATTCGGGCATTTTTTCCCCCTCCGAACTCGCTCGATGGTCCCGTGAGCGGTGTTGCGATTTTTCTGGAGGACTACGAGCCTCGAAGCTCTTATCCACTAGAATAGCTTCAGCTCGAGCTGTCGATCTTCGGACAACTTGATTAGCAGCCTTCCTTAGTTGAAGAAACCGCTTCTAGGTGGTTCCTTGATCGGTATTCAATCTAAATGAGCCTATGCATTGGCTGTCTTGACCTGCTCAACCTCTTAAGCGACCAACAAGATGGGAACATGGGTGGATCGCCGGCTAAGCGGACGATCTGAGGAGTCAGAAAAATCGCGACTCGGTGGGCTAGTATGAGAAGAGCCAATGAGTGAGTGACCGCAAAGATTGATACGCCCAGTTCAAGGATACTACCTCCTCAGAAATCATTCGCGGGAGTCGCTCGGATGAATGGGCTAGTATCCACCGGGAAAGGCTTCATGTATGCCAGCTCATGTGGTTACTTTGTGGGGCTCTGGAATCCGGTCTGCATGTCGTGAGGAGGCCCTGAGGTGACAGACACAGAGACGAAGGCGTCAAAGAGGAGCGGACTCCGTGGCATATGATAGACCCCCTTGTCAGATGAGAGCGTGCAAATCAGTCAGCAGAAACATCATTCGATCAGAGTGGACGGTGGCCCAACCAGAGAGACGTCTAGCGGGTAAGTTCAAGAAGGTATGGACGTGGTGTAGCGGTTAGAGATAACCCTAGGATCAACGAGCATTAATCGACTTTCTGCTTTGGGCAACGGGAAAGCTTCTTACCTAACGGCTTGGAACTGCTACGTACGACGTAATGGGGGTTTAAACTTGTCAATCGGGTTGTTTCACGTCAGATATCAACCTGAACCTCTGGTCTTGTATTGCTCTCTCCTTGCCGAACACGTATGAGGATCTGCCTTGTAGACAGCTCAACTAAATCCCCACAAAAGGATTACGATCCCGAGGAACAAAGCCCAATTGCTTTTATGGCAGTCTTGTTTAAAAAATAAAATAAAACTAAACAGATAAAATAATAATAATAATAAAAGTAATCATCAGGGGAGTGATTTATCTGGTTCCCGTGAGTCGAATCTGGTTGGTTGTAAGCTAGCGGCAGGAGAAGCCCAGGGGTTACGACAAGCTCTTCTGGACTTGTAAAGGGACCCAGGAGAGGTGGTAAATGATATCAAAATAATACAACAACGGCAACGTCGCGTGGATGCTGCAGCAGTAGTACCGGAGAGTGACAGGGTAGACGACGAATCGGCGTTTGCTTCTTTTTATGTTACGCTAGTTTTGATTCAAAGAAAGACAAGGAGCCGAAGGGGGAAAACGTGCGTCGTGATGCGCGTGGATAGAATGATGGAATTAGGGTGGTGATGCTTCCACCTGCCACTCCTAAGCCCAACGATTAAAACTTGTTCCTAGTAAAAACTAGTTGATGAGAACTTGGTCGGGCATCTGTGAGTATTAAGTATTAAACAAAATACGGAATATGTAAGAGGCATGAAGAGAAACACCCGTCTAGACGGAAGGGAAGTTTAGGAGGAGCTACAGGTTAGAGAATAGAAGTGCCTTCCCGGAGAAAACGCAGTAACAACTCGGGAAGTAACGCAGTAACAGCCCTAAGTTTCTCATGTCGCACAGGGAAGTGCACTAAGAAGGGTATCCCCCCCCCCCCCCTTTGTACGCAATAGGCTAGATAATTACATATAGGTACCTTAACATATAAGTGCCTCGCCTTGCCTCGCCTCCCCTCTTCGATATCCGAATTCCTCTCTCCCTATTCCCTTACTTTGATCTGCCCATCATCATGCAACTTTATATTTTCTGTACGCGGGGGTTCCGAGCGCTTGGATCGAGAAACCTGGCAAACCCGGATGCTGGGATGATTTTCATCCATCTAAGAGGTTAAAAGTTGAATGTCATGGAATGTAAGTACGTAGTATGCATGTATTGCGCATATCTAATGCATACCATACGTGCATATTCTCATGCGCATACATGTGCATGGAAGGGTTAAGCAGGTGTAGGTACTACATACATGCATAAAGTATCGCACGTATGTCCACCCTGTAAATGCCCCCCTACGTATTATCCACATATATACAAACGTACATATTAAACCATAAGCCTATCACGTAGTACATAAGAAAATGGGTAACTTTTTTTTTGTAACAAAAAATCGATACTTCCTAATTGCTGTTCCCCATTCCCAAAAGTCCCTCTCATGATTCGGATTTCTATTTCTACATATATCGAATTTCCCTCTCAGTCTTTGTCTCTTCTCCCCACCTCGAGATCTCATAAAATCCCCCGACGGGCCCGAGTATCCGCCAACCCGGTCTTAATGACAATCGTATCTAGGCGGTTTTTTTAATACAGGCCATCCCTGCTTTCTTGCTTTTTATCTTGCCCTGTCTGACCCTGAAAAGTATCGTCGAGACGTTCTGGCCCACACACACTTCACTATACGTACATAGACCACCCGCATACAACATACACAGACTGACTGTCACGATCTGCCTCTTAATATTAGCCCAATAGAGTCTTCTGACGCCATATCCGCAGTGATACAGATGTCATTCAGCGCCAAGAAGTCTACGGCCTGATTCTGTCCCACGTTTCCGCCCTCTCTGCCCTCTCTGCCCTTTTCTGCCCTCGAAATCAACCCCACTTGTGTGAGTTGTGTCCTGTCAGAAATTCAGGTCGCCGTGTCTTGCTCCCTATCGAAGCATGGCTGGACGCATCGGGCTCAGTCACCGTAATGGTGCTTTTTTCCGGGATATTGCTCAGAACTTGACTTGCAATATTATTACATTGGCTTAGAATCCGTGCCCCTGACGAATAGAGCGAAGGGGCACCCCCTCTGCCGCGAGCCTTCCGCTGCGCGCTCGACATGATTCCGTGCTTCTTCGTCGGATACATACAGGCTCCTACTTTTCACGCAGGGACTAAGTACGCCAGCCGCACCCAACGCGGCAAATCGTGGCCTTTTGAATTGACCCTCTTGCCTTAGCCCTACGATACACCTCCCTCGGCCCATGTTTCGGCGTTGACCAACTAGAAAAGTATAAGTACGGCCGTAGGGACTCCGAGTTTGGTCAGACATACCACACCATCCATTATTATCAACGCTTGTTTCGTCGCTCTCCTCACCAATAGTACTCCCATATTTTTTCAACGCCCCTTTGATAGATTTCTCCCCCCCTACATCTTATCCCTGCTACTCAGACGACTCGACACGATGACCTGCTCACATATTCACTGCTCGCACCTGGCGTCTCAGGTTAACTATTGCTCTCGCCCGGTATTTAGCCAAGCTTGCCCCATGGTTGATATGTCCGGAACTGTACGTATCAGCTGCCCATTTATGAAAATAGAGCATCTCTCTGACAATCCCACAAGGCCCCCGGGAAACGCTGCCCTACCTGCCAGGGCAAGGGCCAGGAAGTATGGGTCTTGCCAGGACGGGACTGTCCATACTGCGGAACTTACGTTTCCTGAATCGAACAACCTCAGGTCAGTTGCCGTTGTCAGGTGATATTTGGAAGTTTTCGACTAACTCAGAAATCTAGGCATGAGCTGACGGCGGGGCTCTGCTCTGCGCAACGACTATCACAATGTCATTTCTCAATTCCTATCTCTGCATGCTCTTTCGATCATGACGAATCAATCTTGACCCTGCCCTAGTCGACCGCATAGGCTATCGAATTCACTAAAACCCAGTGTCTGCCCGGAAAAGAAAATCAGTCGTCGGGGGGAGGCGCATTTCCAGGAGTACACGTCATTTCATAGCCATTGGCTTGCTGGCTTGAAAAGTCGGTGTCTTCTCCGAGGAATAGCGAGCATGAAACTCGATACATTTTTATCTTATTCTTTTTTCTTCTTCTTCTTTATTGGGGATACAAAGGGGGAGGGGGCGTCCCAATAGATTCGAGATCGGCCGGTTAGACGTGTACGAGCATGTAGAAAGCGGCAATACCCAGGACGTGAAGGAGTAGCCTTCACGTATCTATTTAAAGATGTGAAATCTATCCCCATGCTCGTGAGTCAGTTCGCACATTAATGCTTTAACAAACTCGCAAGCTTTGGCGAATCATAGCAACTATTAATGAACTAGACCGAGTACCGCAGTAGGTCCGGCATTGTATGGTTATGGTATTATATCTGATTCGTCGGTGATAATCCATCTGAGACGCGAGTGGCTTAGGTAGATTTGATCTTATTCGTCCTAGCTCCCCATCAGCCCTGCGAGGCTTGGGTGAGGCTCAAGGGGGTAGCACCCTAGTGAAGGCGGTGCTTTACTGGTGTAGGTTCCCTTAAAGGTGGAGATGCATGTTCGTAACATATACGCACAGGCGTCGGGAAGTGCCATCAGGTACCAACATCCACTGGGGATGACCGAACTACCGAGTATGTAAGACGGCCTGATGACTACAGCCGTTCGAGAGTACATGCAGTTACTTATGAGGCTCCGGCATCCAATCTTGGCTCGGGTTTCTGAACTCGGAAGTTCCGACGTTACACAGCAGACGCGGGCGCTTTCCCCTCGGTACCTGACTTTCCAATAGACCGGGTTTAGGGCTCAACACGCTTTCCCTCCCTGGTGCCATCTTTTCTCCCACCTTCACGTTATTGGTCACATCGTTACCTGTGTCACCCATACTTCCCTGTCGAAGCTCGTCTTAGTGTGTAGCTCTTCTAAGATGCCCTACATCAGTAACGTGTGGTGGGGGATGTGAAGGGAAAACGTCGTCCTAAACTATTGCGGCCGTAGTGCGTCGAGGGTGAAGGATGGACTTGCTCTATCCAGTAGCTATTGTCGGGTAATTCACCTCTTAGACAAAATGGCCGCTTAGATCTTATTCTTATTTAATGTTGAAATAGGATAATGAAATCTGCTTGCCTAAAAGATAAGAGGCAGCACGGACTCGTTATGCTCCTAAGAGCTTATCGAGCTATTGCGGCCCAGGCGTTTTTATACAGGTGTTATTGCTTATTCAAGTAAGATTAATAACATTAACTAGGTAACTATAACTAACTAAAGCATAATGTTAATAGCATTGAAACTTCCTTGGCTTCCTATGACTAAAAAGTTGTATCTTTTTAAGAAAGCGCCAATGGGGTAGGAAAGAGGAAACAGAAAACAGAAAACAGAAAACAGAAAACAGGAAACAGGAAACAGGAAAGAGAAGGTCAAAAACCTTAACCCCCTAAACCGGTCGAAACGTAAAGCGTACCGCCTACGCCCACGCCTACGTCCATGCCCAATCTTACTAGGAGGACAGTACCCGACCCGGAAAGAGAAACCACGCCGGTTTCCTGCTACGGCTTTTCTACTTCAGCTGTGTTACTTGAATATCAGCTAGGATTATGTATGTATTACTCCAGTAGCCGGAAACTGCTAGGCTACTAGGTAGGTAGGTACATACTTCACCCATCGTTTCCCTTGTAATGACAATGATGAGCATACCAGGCGACATGTCATTTCCTTCCAACTTACAAGAAATCCTTTAAACTTAATCGAAAAACCAGCCCCAATCGCGTGACAAACCCCGAATCCACTTTCCATAATGCCAATACTTCTTCCGGCCCTTGCCTGGGTTTCATTATCTCCTGTTTTACTCCTCACGTAACATCATTTCCCCCCTCCCAAGTCGTATCCCAAACTAACTTCACATAGACTTCACATAGACTTCACATAGACTTCACATACTATATCAAACATTACATCTACTTTATTGAGTCACATTCGCTATACCAACATACGAGATACCTGGGTTAAAACCTTCTCGCCATAGAAAATGTCTTGTCGCATGCCAGAGTGTCATCGTGTCCGGCTGAACGGCTCAGCAATGAAGCTCGACCACGACAAGGACACTAGTCCTGGCGCCACATTTTACTACTGCTCCATCCACCACGTCTATCATTGCGTCGCAGTGAGGGCCCATCGGCGTCTTCCCCAGCCACCCTGCGGGGAGTGCGCCTGGCTCTTCTTCAAGTTCCCTAAAGAAGCCGCCAAGCATCCCGAGTCTGACATTACCGCCACCGTCGGACCTGGTGACATACCAGCCATCGCAACCGCGACTACTTTCAGCCGTAGAGATGTTTACGACCGCCTGTTTGACTTTGAGAATAGCACTACGATCAATGCTAGTTCTGTTACAATGCCTTTAGATAGAAACAAGCGTCCAACATTAACCATAGAGGAGATACTCGACAATCTCAACGAACGCGCCCGTAACTACCACAACACGTCACAGTCCAATAACTGGAAGCACGTTCGTCAGGCTACCGATATAACCAGAAATAGCATAAAGGCTTCAAGTCATATCAAATAGTATTCCGGGTCCGACGAGTATGACGCCTATGTAACAGACGCAGACGGCGATGTCATCATGCAGGATGTCACATCTCCGTCAGAACAGCAACACAACTACCTTTCCACGATCCCTGCTAGCAGAGTTGTACACTTTCCTATCCGACGACGTCGCGACGGAAGCCGGTGTGACTTCTTGCAGTTTATACCGTACGACAACCCGGCTGTTTTCGATGTGCAGCCGGCACAATGGCACCGTGTCCGTCGAGGAGTCTTCCTGTTCCGATATACGGACTACAGAGGATGGCCTGCTGTGCAGCCGGTGGCGGATGAGCGCCGCATCAAAGCGTATTTCAAGCCCCTTGATGCCATTGAAGGAGACGGGAGATGCGACAGGGTACTAATAGAGGCACGTTGGTGGTGTTGTTGGGCCCAGGGCATCACATTCCTGGAGCCAGAGCTACGGTGGGTTCTAACACTCATTTTTGACCTAATTGGAGTTCTCATCGAGAAGCAGTGGAATGCTACGAGAAACTCGATAATAAAAGGAGCTTACGATTCGGTCCTTAAACAGTTGTTCTGGGAAGGCCGGTCATATCTCCACAGCTTAATGGCTATCGTCAAAGACATGAAGGAATGGTTTGGCGTCGAAAACTTGACGGTTCCCCAGTTTCCCAGCATTATGGAAGCTTGATTAAATGGCAGTGATATGCTATTCGCCTTTCTGACTTGTTACAGCGCTATATGTCCTATTTTTCTCTGGAAAGAAATTAGCATGAATCAGAGAAACAAGCGAACAAGCCGTTGAACACTACTATAATGCTTCGCATGCTGTCCGGTTAATAATCAAGCTAAACAATACGTGGTAACTATCGTGATTTGTTGTCGAAGATAAGAGAAGACTTACCCATGATGATTTTTCTTTTGTTCACCACACATCTTTAACGACATACTTAGGTATTTACCCAGATATAGATAATACTAGATGAGTAGTATAACCCTGTCCTCTTTTATGTATAAAACACAGGGATGTTGAATATAAATAGCACAGGGGTAAATGAAAAATAATATCTTACCATACATGGGTAATCTCTCAAGAAATATATAAATCTTGCCTCACCACCGGCCACTTTCTCTTCGCGTGTTAGAGTTCCTTAGCTAATAGCAAGGTCTGTTTTTTTCGGAGCTGCCGGAGCCGTTCCAGGTCCGTTACGGCGTCCGCGAAAGTGACACGCTTGTTCTTACCCTTGCACCGGAGTGTAGTGACATTGGATTCCGTTTGCCCATTTTGGGCACGTATGTCGTCCGAAAGTGCATTCCGAGATTGTGCTTTTTGGACAGGAAAAGTGTCCCGGATCGATCCATCCCGAGTGGGTATGCTCTCGGTAGACGTATTTCCACTAGATATATCTTGGTTGAGCTGCCGCCCAAGCACCGGGGGTGTTTGTTGTAACTGCACTGTGTAAGTAGGGGTTTCATAGAGTTGATATAGTAACTAGAATTATACGACGGATCTAGGACGGGGTAGGTATGCCATCAACATGAAAGGAATAGACTTACATGTATACCCTGCGCTGCACGTTTCCCAAGATGGGTTCTTATCGTAGGTGCCATGAGAAATATGAAGAATGCGAGAGGTACGTTGATTCCGTGCTGCGCGTAGGCGAGCACCATAATCAACAGACTGAGCACTGCGATGCATCTGCTCACCATAGCACCAACCTCGTACCGCTGCTCATCCATCGACTGGGCTCGCCACGTGCCCGCGCTGCAAGCGAACAGGCTCCCGGTACAGAGTAGAGCTGCAGAAACGAGTATGAACACAACAGGGTGTATCGACATCACGGTTTGTTCACACAGAAGCCGGGGCGGTTAGTCTTGAGGGGCGATTGTGGTGTTTGGGAGATCTATGGCTGTGTATTTGTACTCTGGTATAGGTGTGAGTAATCCTAGTATCCCTCGGGACTGGTATATGACGAATGCCTGAGGTGCACGCATTCATGAGTCGAGACGGTGGGACAAGATGACAGTTTGCTTGGCAGCATTACCGACAAGACTTGAACAACTGTTAGGATTCTAAATGAGATATCTAGATTAAATGGTATTGCTTTAAGTATGTGCGGTTCAAGCTTCCATGGTTAGGTTTAGAGGGTTCCCTTCGAAACAACGAAGTCGTTTCAATACTTGACAGCATAAACATCATCCTCTAGCGACTACCGAGCAACATGTGCTATGACCTAGAATAAACACTATATCTGCTGGTGTATTAAAGTTCGGCCATTCTTGAGTTTATATAACCATCGTTCAATCTAATAGAATTCCTATGAACCCTTTCGTCTAGAAACTTATACATTTGATCAGTTATAGGATAGCGCTATACGATTGTTAGATGGGTGGGTACACGGATATATGCTACGAAGACTGCAGAATATAAGAGTTGAAGACGGAGTTATATTTCGATTTCCAAAGGTCATCAACCGTGCTTTCTATAGCTGTGAAAGCTTTGGGCTGTTGCTAAGACCGTGTCTCGGTTTCAGCCTATAATCGTCATATCATCTGTTCACCAGGACATCAATATTTCCCCGTACTTACATGAATTACGCCGGGAATTAATAGGAGGCGTGTTGACATCTAACCTAGGAGATTTGAATCTCGTAGGCTATGATTTAGGCAATTATTCTTGGTATATGATAAAATCCTTAATCAAGAGTCTAGTTACGTAGTTCCCTACTAATATACTGTAATGAATTGGTGTTCTTATACTTCTCATATATACCTATGTATCCCAATTCTATACATCTATATATTAGATTTACCTTATTGTAAACTAGAAAGACCTTCAATTATATAGGGGCTCTTAATATGAGTCAGCTAAGCCTGGTATTCATTTATGAGGATATGACTTCGGGCACAAACACAAATGGGATAAAAAGGGAAAAGAATAAGTAAGGCAGCAATTAATTATACGATTACAATACGTCTACGCATGCAAATGGTAAAAAAGTAAATGTAAGGGTTTGGCCGGGGATTGAACCCGGGACCTCTCGCATGCTGCAGCATAGGGTGTACCCTAAGCGAGAATCATACCACTAGACCACCAAACCATGAACCATGCTAGGGCACGATGACCAATCATGTCATAAACTCTCTTTTTAACAATTATATTGTTTAGTTGAATCCCCACTTAATCGCGCGGACCTAAGCAGGTAGGGGGCATCAAGCGCATTACCCATTACCCCTTAACAACTGGGCAACACCCAATCGGAATTTCCCAGGGGGTTACAACTAGTACGCGGACGAAAGTATGACCTGATAAATTTATTACAACATCCCTTTCTTGTAGGTAAACCAAGTAATAGCTCCGAGGAATGATATAATTTATGTAAGTCACTAGCCTAGGGCCTTTTTGTTACGCGCTTCAAAAGTTGAGATTGTGGTTAACTATTGGGAGTAAACGCAACATCTAGATCGAAGTCTTATTCATTACTCCTCATAGAACAGTAGCAAATATTTATAATTCAGATGTATAATAGATTGAATTTCATGTTCCACATCGACCGTCTCTTTTTGAATAGTTACATATCTACAGATGCCTGACTGGATAGATGCTTACCTCCTTTTATCTTCCCAATGTAAATGAACCAACCAACCGCCCGAAAACGCCCGTAGATGCTAGCAAGGAGCTCGCTCGTCATCTAGATGAAACCTTTCAGTACAGCCGCCTCCGCATTCAATATCGAAGAGCCTGCAGCTCCGATGACAGCTGTAAAATATGTTAGTTTCGCTTGTTACTCCGCATACCAAGGGATGGATGTTGAAAAGGGGAAGCTTACTGTTATGGCTCAGCGCGACAAACTTGATATCGAAGATGCCGCTCTCGTCCTCGCGCACACGACCCACGCTAACCGTGTACCCGCGACTCAAGTCGCGATCGAGCCTCGGCTGCGGACGGTCTGGCTCATCGAAGACCTGGATGCTCGGGCGTGGGGCACTCGGGCACCCTATCTTCTCAGCCTCGCTGACGTACTCTCTCAGGGCAGCACGCACATCCTCCGCGCTCGGCGCAGGCCTGTTCTTGAACCGCAGCGAGACGCAGGCCGTATGTCCGTCAAGTACCGGAACGCGATTACAGGCCGCAGACACGCGAAGCTCCTCCTGCTCGACGAGGGCGGTGGCGTCGCCGTTGATTCCGCCGAGGATTTTGCGCGCCTCGGTTTCGAGCTTGTCCTCTTCGCCAGAGATAAACGGCACCACGTTGTCCATGATATCCATGCTGCTGACGCCGGGGTAGCCGGCGCCGGAGACGGCTTGCATGGTAACAACGCTGACGGTGTCGACGGGGCCGAAGCGCGCCTGCAGCGCTGCGAACGGAATTACTAGGCCGATGACTGCGCAGTTCGAATTGCACACCAGGAACCCCTTCTCTAGGCCGTGGTGTTTCCGCTGGTGCGGGATCAGACCGAGGTGCGGCAGGTTGACAGTAGGAACGACAAGAGGTACGAGGGGGTCCCGACGGTAATTCTTCGCGTTGGAGAAGACGGCCAGGTTCGCCTTAAGGAATTCCATCTCTGCGGACGTGACCCCGTATTAGTCAATTGGACTATAAGATAAGTAATGGTTTGAGGTAAACGTACCGATCTCACCAGCGACGTCCGAGTCTAGGCCGCTGAAAACGACGTCACAGTCGGCAAACTCGCTAGATTTGCACTCGCGGACGACGAGCTCGCCCACAGGACCCATGGGAGAGGCCTGCTTCCATCGTACGGCATCCTTATACTTCTTACCGGCGGATCTAGACGACGCTCCCACGGCATGGAGGACGAAGTGTGGATGTTGAGATAGGAGCAAGATGAACCGCTGACCCACGGAACCAGTGCAGCCCAACACGCCTTCGCATAGCAAGCATAGTTTAGTATATGACTCCTTTTTGCCATTGATGTCGAGGAAGAGTTCTTACCGCATTTCTTAGTAGGGAATTGGGAAGCCATTGTCGTCTGTGGTTTAATCAACCAGTGTGAAGGTCAAATTCTAGTGTTGGATATTCTAGTGTTAGATATTATCATACCCTTGTATATTTGTTATGTATAGGTGTATAGGTGTATAAGTGTATAGGTAGGTGTATGGTGTATGGTGTATAAGTAGATTTATACGGATTCCGAAGCGCATGTCGCAATGAATCGGCTGCTTTGGTTCTAAAAATTTGCCCCGTTTGCCCCGCCAACACACCCCGCCATCCGCCATCGGAACACGCCTTCAGGGGTTTGTCTAGAACTCCACTACCTACGCTAAGCATGCTAAGCTACATGTACCTACCTAGGTAGGTACCTAATGTACCCGGTTAGGCAATTGGTTTATTCGGTGTCTGGCCCCCCTTTTCTTTTTCCGAGGCCTTTCAAACGGCGTCTTCTAACGGACCCTGCCGTTTGCTATTTACAGAAGCCGAGTTCAAGGGTTTCCTGACTTGATCATCTGATTTTAGACTTCAAGTCTCAATAAACACCAATTAGAAACATCAACGATAGAGCATACCGATTCTACTAGGGAAACATCCCTTAATCATTTAGGTTCGCACCACGGTTATAAACATTTTTAACGCTTCGCACGGCTTCAGTATATACAAGTTTTACATCGCCAAGCGTTCAATCCCGAGAGCCCGCTTCCAGCAAAAAAACCCCTTCTATTCCATTGGAGGTATACCTTCAAACTCCGCATACCCGCGAGCCAAGTTCATATTTTCTATTATTCATGTTAGTACCTTCTAATCATCCTAAGATTTGGTAGGTCGGAATACTCACGCAAACATTGTGTTGCGGCTCCCTTGAGAAGATTATCGATCGTCACGCAGATGACTGCTCGCTTCCCAGAACTGTGAACCGCGAATCCGCCTATTTCAACGCCGTGCTTCCCGCTGATGGCCTTTACTGATGGCGCCTCTCCTACTACTTTGACCAGCTTCTCTCCCGCGTACCTATCTTGGTACATTTGTCTGATATCTCGTGAAGTCATTGTCTTATTTAAGGGAATGTTAATTGTGTGGTGGATGCCCTGAAACCACACTGCGACGTGTGGGATGAACCCTACCTCAACACCGAGCTGACTGCTAATCTCCTTCTCGTGAACATGGTCGGTCAAGCTGTAAGCAATGATGTTGTTGGTTAGGAGCTCCACGTTGTTTTTCGAAGAAGGTTTCGTGCCTGCCCCTGAATATCCAGAAACTCCAAAGACGGTGGGCTGGCCGCCGAGAAACTCCACGAGGGGAGCAATACCAAGTTGGGCTGCTGTAGCGTAGCAACCAGGGTTCGAAATATGGGTGGCCTGAGCAATTTCGGATCGCTTAACCAACTCAGGAAGGCCATAGGCCCACGATTTATCGAATCGATAATCAGCGGAGAGGTCGACAATTATGCTGTTGTCTTCCCTAGAAGAAGAAGATTCCTTGGCCTTGTCAATAGCGTCAACGTACGGCTTGCAAACACCGTTCGGTAACGCCATCACCCACACGTCTATTTTGCCTTTCTTCTCCATTTCGTACACTTCGTCGAAGCTCAGGTTCTCATAAATAATTTCTTTTTTTGTATAACCTTCTAGCTTTTGTCCTGCCAATTCTCGTGATGACACGTGACGAAGCTCGAAATTAGGATGCGTGTTGATAAGACTAATCAGATTCTGACCAGTGTAGCCTCGAGCGCCAATCAGCGCGACCCTAGAGGGTTGCGTATTCGATGCATGCTTCTTGCCGTATGGTGGATTAGGGTTAGTCTCTGTTGCAAAGCCTCTGCGCGATCCGCGGGAGAAGGCACCCATTGATGTAGCTCCTAAAACAGAACGACGGGCAAGCGTAGAATAGCCTCGGGCCTGGTTAGCCACGGAGCCGGACGCAAAGTGTGCTCGTAGATTCTCGGAGGCAATCTGGGCTGCCCGGTGGAGCCTCGACTCTAGGTTGGAATCGCCAAGCATTGCTCGGCCGTGGAGGGTGAATTCTCTCATGAGCTTGTTTAATTCCTCTCCAGGCTCGATGCCGTACCAGAACATGACATCGTTGCCTCTGACAATGCTTCCGTCGGCCTTGTCGAAGAACCACGTAAGATTTTCATCATCGGCCTTGACAGTCCAGACTAAGCTAGGGTACTCCTTTTTAATAGCAGCAAAGAGGTTGTCAGCGACGTTTGTCAACCAGCCGGACTTAGTTATCGTCAAAGTGGCCAAGGTCGAATATGATTGGTCTAGAGCAGGGTCAAGGACAACCGCAAGAGCCTTCATGGGTTCGTCAAAATAAGCCTTGAATTTCCGTCCGCTCAAAAACTCTAAGTAACGATCCACCGTGGCCCTAGCATCACGGACTTCGCGATCCCGAACAAGCACATCCTTTAACTTTTCAAGATCGCTAAAGTCTGCAACGCTCTCTGCAGTCATCAACTTATCCCCTCGGCGAATTAGAGTGCCGGCCCCGGAATCTGTGAACAGCTCCTTCTGCAGGTCTGCAGGATGTATGATAGCGACGCTAGACGAACGCGGAAGAGTTTCTAGAAGTTCCTTAATCTCGCGTATCTTTAATCGGGTTCCAAACTTGCACCAGGGCTGTGACATGATGTGGTCGTATTCCTCATCGAGATTGATGGCAGAGATCTTCTGCACGTTACCGTCAAACAACCCACCCTTCTCGCTAAGATAGACAACCTTGAGCGGTTCGAGTTCGCGAGCTAGCTCTCCCGCTGCGACATCGGCATTGACATTCAGCACCTGACCCTCCCTCGTCTCTGCCATGGAAGTAAGGATAGGTAGATAGCCGTTTTCTATAGCAGTTTGAATAGGCTCCTTGTTAACTTCGGTGATTTTTCCAACGAACTTCCATTTATCCTTGTTGAGATAATCAGCGGTGAAGACGCTCGAAGTGATGGGTCGAGCGCGGACGCCCATCTCTTCTAGACGCTGAACGAGCTTCAGGTTTTCCGCTAGGAAAAGTCGTCTCGCAATCCCCAAGGTCTTGCCGTCGGTAATACGAATTCCCTCCTCAAACTGGGGTTCGACACCTGCATCCTCGAGGAGCTTGTTGAGCTGGGGGCCAGCACCATGGACGATGATAGGGAAAAGTCCGACATGGTATAAGAAGGCCAGCGATGAACAGAGTTCATCCAGATAGTCGGTCAAGATAGCACCTCCGACCTTGATCACAGCGAATTGCTGAGAGGAGACGGAGGAGAAATGGGAAAGGTATTGCTTGACCTCGCGCTTAGATCCGACGTTGTTAAGCACCTGTATAACGGCGGCACGCGTAGTCGAGTCGTTCGATCGGGCGGAAGAATAAGCAGCTTGTGATGTTCGCAGGGAGAGGCTTGTGGCGACTGCAGGAGTCAGAAGAGTGGCTCGGGGAGAGACACGACGAGAGCCAGCCCTCACGGCTGCTCGCAAAGCGCGTACCGACATCATATTGTCAAGAGTCGAAAAAGTGAACGACTAAGTCCTGAAGTCCAATTGGCACTTCCACGGCCTATACAGCCGTGGTATCACGACGGGGATCAAGCTGTCGGCAACGAAGCTTTGAAAAAGCTTCGAAGGGAGAGGAACTAAATTAAACGACGAAGTGAGTCAGTTTATATACAGAAGATGGTAGACGAACACAACGCTGGAGAGAAATACAGGACGTAATAGGCGAACCAATTGAACTACTGAAGTTTAATTACTTGAATTGACTAACCTAGAAGAAAATTAAAAGTTGCTATGTGTAAGATTTTCAAGTTCACATTGTTAGAATATTATGAAGAGGGGCAGATAAAGTGGCCGTGATACTGATATCCTTGGAGAACTTTGTACCGTGACCAAGGGAAAAAAAAAATCGAAAAATTCTTGGACTTCTTACGACGCCGAAAACCGCAGTCGGCCAATTGAAACTTGGAGAAGCACTAAAGCCAGGCCCTTGCTAGTAGGTAGACATACTTGTACACTAAATACGCCAAGTACACGAACCCCACATACAATACATTAGGTACATAAATGGGCAATGGGCATTCGATTAGAAGAGTCAAAAGTACTTATGTACCTAACATACCTAGGCATTTAGAGGTATGTATGTACGTACCTAGGTAGTTGCCATTTGCGGTACAACATGCAAGAAATAAGAAACATCTACAACTTCAAATATATAATATACCTACATGTATGTAGTAACATCCTCTTTAGCTGGACCCTATGATTGTCGCATCAACACACCATCACCACCCTTGGTCGCATTTTCTCAGGCCTCCAAGCTTCGAGCTGCAGCAGATCCAAAAGCTTCACTACCGTACCTTACACAGCCAAGAATAACGAACATCCAATTAAGTAAAATGATTCCTATCATAAAACCTAGAGTAACCTCGACAAGTCAGTCCCTTATTCTGCATGACCACTTGACCTTCAAGATAACCACCCGTGGCCGAGATGCCGGGTAAGCTAGGAGCTCGATCCATTCAATATCGATCGGTGCGTTATCCAAAAAGCACTCAGCTAAATGATTCCTAGTCTAGTAACCCGGTGACACATACACACACACCTCATGCTCGTCGTCGTCGTGGTCGAGGCTGTGTGCTGTAGCTATCAGACTGACCAACGTGCTCGAACATCGATTTGGAGTCCACGCAAAAATCCCGCCGCGTTCATAAAAGTCGTACTGGCGCTTAAGACGGCATGTATTGTATTCTATCACCTGCCGGCTTTAAACGAGAGGCGGTGCTCATGCAGTCGGATTGGTCTCCCCGGCGTAACGAATACCGAAAGGGCATCTCTGTATTCACCTCTGTACTACTTGATGCTGAATGTTAGGGAAGACCGAGTCCCGGCTACTGTGATATACAGTCAAACATTCTAGCGACATACTGGCGTGAAGTTTCTGTCTCCGACATTCTCCAAAAGCTGCATTGTCGGGAATTTGGCTATTACCGTGTGCATCCGGAGCCAGGTTCAAATTTCACTGATCATAAGACCTCATGTTGCGTTGCTATTCCAAGGACCTCAATCAAACCACATCCTTTCGTCCTCTATACGTCGAGACACGTCTGTTTATTTGCCGATGTCATTAAGTATCAGGTATGTCTAAGACAGGCCACTTTCAGCTGCCGAACTTAGAAAGAAGGCTTTGCATAGTTAGCCGGAACTATTACCCCTGATCCTTATACCTCGTGGATTTACCATTTTTTACCATTTTTTACCATTGCTACTAGGACTTGAGAATACTTCTATGGCGACCCTGCTGAAAACTCAACAGCATTGCGTTGCATAGATTCTATGAAGACTGTGCCGGATCGCTCTCTACCTTAACTACCTACCTAACCTACCTACCTATCCGGTGCATCACTAATGCTTAAACAGATAGGCTGAAGGAGCCAGTTGCTGGACACTGCGGCAACCAGGACGCCTATCCTTCGATCCCCGCTGGTTAATCGCCACCCAGTTTAAGACACGGAACGCCTTGTCTGAAATATGAAGGTATTTAATCATTAGTGACTAATGCTGAGATATACGGTCGCAGCTCCGCCGGAGGGATAAGGCTGACCAGAATATTCCCTTGCCATCGTTCAGGGATTATACACTCTTGCTCTTGATAAGATTCCTATTTTTCTTTTAGAAGCGTAGTCTATTAAAAAATAAAGGTATCAACCGAAATTTCAATACGACTATTGACTATCCAGCTATCGCACCGCAATCCACCCTAGCACCAAGTCGCTTTGTACCTACTCCATGTCTCACCACCTCTTCAAGTCAGATCTACATTGAATATCATACGGTAAATAGCAAATACTTCGCACATGGAAACACTCAATTTTGACCGCCTTGCAGAATTATGAACGTCACTAGACCTTCATGCTTATTTGCAACATACTTAAAGTTGGCGTTAGAGGAACGATATACCTTCAGAGCAGACGGATCAGGGACGCTTCCGACGCGTACAGCACCATATACCTAGGTCGCAACTCACATCCCTTTTCATCACACCCATTTACTCTCTATAGTGACCTAAAGAGTGTGTATAAAAGTCAGTATCGATCCATGGCGAAGCAATGGCTACCATAAATAAGATGGCAAAAACCTGCCCATTGTAGAGTCCGAGGATTCTATTTTGCGCTACATGTCTCTTAGTTCCTAGGTACGGAATTACGCTTGCATTGACATTTTTCTTGTTGTAAATATAAACGACTTAGACTTAGCGAAGCTCACTTTCATGATTCCCACGATACTGTTTTATCATCACGATCCAGTCTGTCCTGTGATCTTAAGATACGTAGGAAAGAGCAACGTGATGTGATGGAGGATTGTGATAGAAGACCGAGCTCCTATAGATAGTTTATCTCACTAATCAAGACATATATGAACAAGTAGGTTGCTCTTACAATTACCCATCTAGGCACTCAGTATTTCACTTCGTAACGAGACAGCCATAATATTAATTGCTTTGAAGTGATATCATGATACAGTTTTCAGGCTTGCCGATAGCAATATATGTATCCACACCTGAGTCTAAGACAATATATGTGCCAACCCCAATATCCCCTTTCATATGCCTACTAGACCGATCTTACAAAAAAGGCAAGCTCCTATTAATCGAGACGTTCCATAGTTACCCCTGACGTCATCTTTCATCTTCACATACTTCATTCGCCTAGGTACTTAGCACCCTTCACCAATATTTTGGAAATATTCCTTTGAGTTAAATTGTTTTGAATCTAAGACCAAACAGGCTATAGTTGACATTATGAAAAGGTTGGCTGGATCAAGGTGCTCATATTTCTTTATATCGCATACTAGGTATTCATGGATATCTCAATAACTATTCAACAGCTAGAATAACCACAGCATTCATTTAGAAATTTACCTAGTGTATTCCGCGATCTCATAAACTGGGTACGATTGGTCTTATTTCTAGGATGGACTGGAAAATTACAACTGTGCTCTTCCTCTATAACACCATATGAAGCATAATCGAAGTTCCGGCAAGTGTTGATGAAAGACCCCTCAGACAATCTATCGCTTACGCAAATTAGATTTTATAGGTATCCTAAAAGATTTAATTTCAAAAGCTATTCATTCCGGCAATATGGACTACAGGACAAGGCAAACCACCTGCTCGTTTCCAACGCCATGCATGATACGTACAATTGTTACCGCCGTCCTAACCTAGAAACTTTAAAATGATTTCGGCGTTTATACCTTCGAATTTCATATAGCGATAATCAAAGTCTTGAAGCTATTCATTTCATATCTATGCGGCTACCATAATTCACTACTCATAGAGGAGGCCAAGAACACATTCGCAACAGGATTAAGACCAAGAAAGAGTAATTAGTTTATACGCCAATAATCATCGATCTTAAGGGGGTCGTAAGATATCTTAAATTAGTCGAAAAACGCCTCGCCATCATACATACAAGTTTGATTCGTCCGCCGCTCCGTCCCTAAGGGTGTGGTTAGGGCGTCGACGGTATCCTAAGCGTTCCGAATTCGTTACGTTTGCAAGCCAAAGAAAGACCGGCCAAATCAAAGACAAACTCCTCTCTGTGCTAGCGATTCCGAAGATTTTTTCATGTACGGTGTCGCCAATGTGCGTCTACTGCTGCTCGTAGCCTGCGAGATTTAACCCGTCCATTCATGCCATCAAGTCGATCAGCACCTGATGTACCCAGTGATGTACAGTGTAATTAAATTAGACCTTGCCCTGACTTGCGAGGACTATAGAATAAATTAGAATGGGATTATCCCTAAATGGCCGAGTCGTAACTTACCGGAAGGGATGACGATAACTAGAATTAGGATGATGATACCGGCAATCAGGCACATCCTCATCTTCATGTCCTTCCACCACATCTGCTTGCGGACTCTGTTGGCGCCGCGGCGGAAGCCCTGGGCGGAGACGGCTAGGTTGTCGGTCTTATCTTGCAGGGCATCGAGACGTTCGCCACGTTGGGAGACCTTGTTGATGTTCTCTCGCATGACACCGACGGTGTCGTCGATTTGCTGTGAAACTAATTGTTAGCTTAAATTAGGTACTTTTGGCTATTTATAAATCGCATTCTGCTCCTGGATTCTAAGACATTTCGGATTGCACTGCTTGCGATGTCGCAAAAATTGGGTGAATATGCTGGAAGCCTGTCGCGATACCCTAGTCCGTGATGTAGCGTTGAGAAGGGATCCTTGGCCTCAAATCTTCCGTCATCAACTTTACGCGTGTGCGCATCCCTTTTTGATTTCCTGACCACCCATCGCTAGAATAATATTTTTTTTTCAAAGCATTGGGATTGATTATTCCGTAGAGTTGTGATGGTTAAGATGGATATCGTTGGGCATAAAAGGAGCTGTTCTCGTAGCATTCTCTTGTCGCAATTGGTCCTCTATATTGGCTATCGATATCTCGTGGTCCGGGAGCAGAGGCATCGAAAATTAAAATTAGTCGACGAAATAAACTTACAGCTTGTAACGCCTGCGTTCGATTGTTGCCGCCCTGTTGAGGTGCGGCCTGGCCGCTGGGGATGTAAGGATCATAGGGAGCTTCGTTCGACATTTTGGCGAGTGGTGATAAAACACGGTCGGGTTGGGTTTGTCAATAAGCAAGCGAATGTTGGTCGAAAGCGGCACCGGTATAAATGCAATACGGATAGTATTTTTGTCGCGGATGATGAGAGTTGGTATTGGTTTGATGGTATGGGTGTGGTAAAGGAAGTTGGGAATGGGAAAAGCAAAGAGAGGTTGGAGGGAGGCCGGAAGTTAGAAGTTGGGAAGGTTGCGAAAGGCTAAAGTTGTATCCGAGACGCTTGGTTGTCTGGGAGTGCTGGAAGTTTTTGGTACAATGGTACTTCAATTAGTACCTCATACACTAAGCTCGTACCTAAGGGGCGCGCTAACATCACCCCATCAATCACCCCGGCAAAGGCGACAAATCACAGTCATGTGATAGCTTAGGTTAGAGGTAACAGGTAGTTAGTTTACTAAACTAATAGTTATCTAAGTATCCAGGTAGTTCCTATTATTTATTACAAAAGTCTCAGCATTCCAATAACAATGTTGGAGCAGCCTCAGTCTCTTACGATCTCATTTTTTTTTTTCTCTTCGCCCGATTTTCGCTCGAGAAAAATGATCTCTTAACCGCCCGTAATAGCAGATATCAGATGGATTCTTAGAACCGCCCACAAAGCTTATTCGTGGCGGAGCAAGAACGCGTATGGCCCCGACAAGGCCGCACAGGCAGCCATTAATATTCAATGTTGTTAAAAGGCCCTAAGGCACATAAAGTACCTAGGTACTTACAGGAGCGCTAAGTTAGCTGTGGCTGATGGGTGTCAACTTCAATATAACTTGTGGCTGGTGGCCTCTTCAAGAAGACTACCTATGCACATAATAAAGGACCTCGATGAATGAATATACTCATCCTATAACTTGGACTGCCCTGGAATAATAGTAGGAAATATTAAGAGCATATACATAGAATAGTAACTAATACGAAGCATGCATCCATCAAGAGAGGGAGTTCCCCCCGCCTGGATTTGCATTGGTTCCTCCTGGAACTAAGTCAAATCAGTCAAATCAGTTACCAAACTTCAGCCGATTCCTTGTCTTAAATACGACTTCATGAACTATATAACATATAGAGGATGATCGAGGCGGAAAGGTATAAAAAATACGGTGGGACTCGAACACTCGCACCCGTGAAAAACCCTCCGGGGTCGCCTGGCCAGGGCGACACGCCCAGGAAGTTTTTACTTCAGTAACATGGAGCTTGAGCTACTACATGTCCCAGTGATACTTCATGCTGTTATTTAATTATAAGTACTTCATGTAGCATCACCTAGGTAACTTATAGCGTTAGGAGACCAAGTGTTAAAATACACTGACACCCAGTAATAACTTAGGCATATTACAGATCATGATTACCTCTTGTTAAATGTTAAATGCCCCTTAATGCCCTCGAGTGACTTCTTGCTAAACGAAACAAGCTTAAAGCACCTCGTCATAATGTAGGTATCTAATAGTCATGATAGGTGGGATATATAACACTAAAAATGGTCATGACTTTGTGAACGTCTATGGAAATACCACAACCGCCCTCCCAGCCAGTGTTCCCGCCCTTAAAGCGCTATAGGCCTTCTCCAGTTCGTCAAAAGAAAACTTTTCAATATCAATCCTAAGTTTTCCCGTCCTTGCTAGCTCGCACACCTCCTTTAAATCCTGCCGTGTACTCCCCAAGCTGATGGCAAACTCACAGCTGGTAGCTAATAAACCCCATCCCACTTCCAACGTACCGCCTCTCATTCCAACAAGAACAATGCGGCCCCGCGGACGAGAGATCTTGGCGGCAAGTCGAAGAGTATCGGTGCTTCCCACTATGTCAATAATAGCGTCAACCCCACGGCCCCCTGTCCGGGATACAATCTGCTCCGCCGCTGACGTTCCGTCGCCCGTGAAAAGCACCACTTCATCGGCTCCTACTTCAATAGCGGTGCGAAGCCGTGCCTCAACATTGTCGACAGCAAAAATGCGTGCCGATGACAGAAGCTTAACAAACTGCACAGCGTATGTGCCAAGTCCTCCGATGCCGATGATTGCGACGCTTGTACCCGGCTTCAAGCGTTGGATGACGGTCTGGACGGCGTGGTAGGCCGCCACTCCAGCATCGGTGAGCGGTGCGTACAGAACAGGGTCTCCGTCGCCAATAGAGACGACCTCGGTGCGCGGCACCAATAAAAACTCAGCCAACCCACCATCTACGCCGCATCCGCGTGCCATTGCAATCGCGTTGCGCTTGAACGCTTCACAATGCTGCTCGGCGCCAACCGTGCAGTACTCGCAATTTCCGCAATGGCGCATGTGATGGACGACAACAGCTTCGCCAACCCGCAAGTCCGTTACGGCACTGCCGACCTCTTCCACGAAGCCGGCATTCTCGTGGCCCAGGATATAGCCCGGGTCGAGAGAGTTTGCGTATGGCGCCGACCCAGGCTGGCTGTCTACCATGTCTAGGTCGGAACGGCACAGACCGGCGGCTTTCATACGAATGAGGATATCTCCAGGGCCCGGCTGGGGCCTAGGCACGTCGACGTATTGTCCCGGTTCGCCCCATCGCACTAATTTGAAGGCTTTCATGGTTGAAGGGCATATGTAATCTATGTCGACAGATTTCAACAAGGAAAAAGAAAGGTTTAGAACGCTTTACTGTACTGAAATCGTACGAATAATTATATATTTCTAATATTTGGGAGCGGGGTATAGTAGTTGGTATCGAGTTATGTGTCCAGCGTAACATACCCCTTAACCGCCATTAGTGTTGGCTTTTGCCTCCTCGAACCCAGAGGGCGCCGTACCACAATGAAAGAACCGAGTAAGACCAATGATAGCGTACCAGAATTTAAAAACCAATATGGGGTTATTCCGGCCTCTGCGAGATTCTTGGAAAGGCATGGCTTTATGGAAAGTTATAAACGATAAAAATACTTGGAAATAAAGGGGAAACCTTTCTGTTTGGAAGTGTTTTGGATTTTTCCTTAATTACTGCTCGTTTCCTTAATCAATGCGTGGCATCCTCTGGTTTTGAGGAGGCGAAAGCCAGCGCTAATGCTGGATGTATTGAGAGTCTGTCATACGCGTAGAATAGTAACAGTAAGTAAGACAAAATCTATATCAACTTCATAATGCAGAACGGAAGGAATATCTAGGTATTATATAAAGGCCAGGTATTGATCGTAGAAGACAGTACCTAATACATGAACGAAAAGGGGTAGTATATAATGCAGGTACCTAAGGTCAGGATAAGTCAAAAGACTATAAGGGGTGGCCGCTGCCTCATTTCGTACCCTTATACACTAGAAATAATGTTAAGTATAACAAGATGAATTACTCAGCATCGTTACTTGCCTGTTTAAAAGCTAGAATGCTTCCCTTGAAGATATAGGGTTGAAGAATTTATTGCCCCCTGTACGGAGACAGCATTCAAGCACTATCCATATAAGAGAACAACGAAGGGAATGCTATGATTATTGTCCTTGGTTAATACAACATTATAAAGGTCATCTTGTCAAATCAATTTCTGCTCAGGTTCTCGTCACATTACCACCCTATATCATCACCATCGCTCACATGATCTTGCTCTTCTCCCTCATCCCCCGATTCTTCTTGCAGCAGTTCCTTCACGCCGTCGCTGATGTCCGACTGTAGAGAATTCTCGTCATATAGCGGACCTATCTCCTCAAAGTTATGCTCCCGGTAGTGCATATCGGATCGGTGGCTATAGCATTTGAAGCAAAGCGAGAAGTCGTGGGTGCAGTCGATACATTTCCATTGTAGCCCTACAATCTTCTGCGTATCGCGGTAACATCAGCATCCTACTCTCCGCAGATAAAAGGGGCTATACTAACAACAAAGCAGCTCTTGCAGTCAATATCTTTCCAGTGTCCAGGCTTAATACTGTGCTGAGAGTCGTCCCACTCCTCCTTCTCCCCGTCCTGGTTGATCCTCGTACGCGTCTTGGGCTCGAGCTTGTCTCTCAGCTCTGTAGAATTGTTGGCAAAGTTCATGAGCTTTAACCCCGACCAGTCCTCTCTTGCACCGTAAGCAAGCCCTCGAGCCCATATGTCTACGTCATGCGTGGTTACCTTGGCAATGGTATCACTATGCCCCGAACGTGCCGCCCATAGCAACGGAGTCCAATTATCGTGGTCTGCAACATTGATATCTGCGGCTTTGAAGTTATCAAATAGGTAATCAAAACACTCTTTCTTTGGTGACGAAGCTGCGAAATGGATCGGCATGCGACCAAATTTATCCTTCACATCGACTTCCGCATCAGCTTTAATCAGGGCTTTGATGCTATCATCGCTGCAGGACGTGCATGCAAGATGGATGGCCCGGCGTCCTTGATCATCAGCAACGTTTAGCTGAGCATTGCGCCGGATAAGGAACTTGAGCATCTTTGTACCCGTTGTGTGGTTGGTTCTGGCCAGGTCCGCTGCCCGGATAATTGGGTACCCAAGCTGACCTCCCAGCTTGTCAATAGGGACTTTAGCTTCATCAACTAGGTATCGTACCATGGTCTTGAGCTTCGAGTCGTCTTGGATATCCAGCGCCGTATACAGCAGCGACTGTCCGTACTTAGGATCTACCGCTTCTAGATCTGCACCTGATTTGACGAGTAACCTCACGATGTATACCGTGCTGTTACTGATGGCAAGGTGGATGATACTTCCAAAGTTGGGATTCAAGATGTTGACATTAGCGCCCTGTTCGATGAGATATCTAGCAACCCCCTCGTTATTCTTCCTGATGGCCACGGCGAGAGGGGTGCATCCATCCGCGTCCTGGCTGTCTAGTGGTGCCCTTAATTCGACTAGGAGTTGGATCATGGATATGGGCGTTTTCTCTTCAATGCGATGAAGTCTAGTTTGACCTTGCTCGTTAACATCGTCTATAGGGACGTTATAGACCCTGGACAGAAGTAATTTGAGACATTCCAAGGCATCTTTTGAATCTGTTTTTGTCTGTAGTAATAGAATATCAACGGAATCATTGCCATTCTTGTTCTTGAATCTCGAATTGGCACCGGCTTCTAGAAGAACTTTCACGCATTTATGCTTGTGGTGCATGCAAGCTATCTGTAGAGGTGTACATCCTATCTGATCTTCGAAAACACCATTGTCGCCGTAAACGCAATCTAGGTTAGGGTTAGGATCATTCTCAAGGAGTGCCTCGATAGACCTTGAGTGGCCATACTGTGCAGCTAGATGTAAGACTGTTCCAGAGGAGCTATAGCTATCAATAAAGGCACCTCTTTTGAGTAATTCTCGAATGATATTCGGATGAGAGTGTGCAACGTGGAGAGCCCCTAATCCCACATCTGACACCCATTTGACGTCAACATCCTCATTCTGTAATAAGTGATTTGCTACTTCAATGTGACTATCCCAGAGGGCTGCATATAATGGCGTATACGAGACCCCGCCCGTATAATTGACATCGGCTTTGTTCTTCAGGAGTAACTTCACCATATCAAGATCTCCTTCTGCGCAAGCCCATGAGAGAGGTGTCTTACAGAAGTGATCGGAGGGGTCGACGAAGTCTACTTGGGCGCCATGTTGAATTAGTAGAGATACAAGCTCGGTGCTTCCGTTGTAGACGGCCATCGTTAAAGGCATTAAATGGCCTGGGGGGGCCGCGTCCTTGTTCGGTTTGTGTTTATTCTCAAGCAATGTTCGGGCGGTATTTACATGGCCTCGTTCAATTGCTGTGTAGAGTGCAGTCCCCGAAGCGTAGTCCGTGTTTATATCAGCCCCGTGATTGAGTAATATGCGAACGCACTCTTGTAAGCCCATATTAGCCGCAACGATTAGTAGTGGTCTTCTCGTTTCACCGCGCTCAAGATCAGCCCCGGCTTTGATGAGGATATCGACTGCATTGTGCTTGCAGAATTCAACTGCTACCCGCACTGGCGTTTGACCCCAGCAATCACTCGCTTCGAGACTCGCGCCGCCTTGCAAAAGGAGCTCTATTATGTGAGGATTTCCTTTTGCAGCAGCTGCGGTCATTTGTGTGTCGTTTTCGTCCCCAATTGTTAAATCCGGCCGAGGTTCTGAGTTTAATAAAAGCTCGAGTGTCGAGACGCGGTTTCGCCATATCGCCAACATTGAAGGCGACATTTTATATGAACTACCAATCTCATTGATATCACAGCCAGACTTTAGCATCAATGTGAGAAGGCTGTTCAAACCAGCGGCAGTAGCTCGAAATATGAGGTTCTTGGGCCAACTGAATGCTTTTACGTTAGGTATCTTGTCGATAAGGGTGTTAATAACATCAGCGTTGCCATTAGCAGCGGCCATGAACAAGGCCTCCTGAAGTTCTTCCTCATCTACTGTCACTTGCTTCAGTAGTTTCTGGGTTAGTTCGTTATTTCCTGTTCGGGCAGCCTCGGTGATGGCAAACCAACAGTTCTTCTCGAAACAATGCTGGTTACTTTCAGATTTGATCTTCTTATCTACTAAGTCGTCTAGCCCCAGCATTGCAAAGACAGGTAATGTTGACACGTAGCTTCGCCGCATTCGAGTGGTCGGGTTAGAAAATAACCAAAAAGGGATCTCCCAAGAAGCTCTTGTAATCCTACTGGCAAAAATCTCCTCAACAAGTTTGGTGGGTTTAAACTGGCCACTAGCCTGGTAATGCTGGGGCCAAAACCGAACGGCATACTCAGCCATGCTCGTTCTTGGGAAGAATATTATGGTAGCATCTAGTAAGGTTTCCCATGGACCTCCATCGAGCTTCTCTGGAGAAAATGTTGCCAGTTCCTCCTGTGCGCTTTCAAGTTGGAGATAACGCAAGCATATTTCCGCTATAGCGCTATTTACCTTGGCTGCACGTTCTTCTATATTCCCTTCAATATCCATATCTGGCATGTGATAGAATGAAGGATGGCTGAACCTGACATTGCGGTCTGTGACCGTGATAATTCCACCAAGCGCGTCTTCAATATCGCCAATCATTCCTTCTATGTCGAGGTCTTTGAAAGAAGGCTCTCCACCATGGGACTCGTGGACCATGAGAGCCTGGATCAACGACTCAGGCGACCACGGTTCTGCTGCATGTTTAACCCAATTGAAGATGTTCTTAATTCTTGATTGGAGTTTAGGTTCAAGTAAAGAGGTAAAGACCTGGACGATGTTCTCTGCCGTGGGAGGGAATAGCCTGTTTATTATGTTTGCGATTTCACACTGCGGTCTTCCTCGAGTAAAATTCCCAAGCCATTCCAGAATGATATGTCCCAGATACGGCGTATCACTGCACCCGTTAAAAAGGCTTTCCAGTTGCGGGAGAAAGTCCTCGTATATAGGGCGCCTCCTTATTAGACCAACGAGTCCTAATCGGAGATCTCTGACCACTTTGTCCATCGATTCGCCAATCGCCGGGAAGCTCTCGAGATTGATATATGTCTTATTGGTAAATCCCTCGATATCTATGGCCTCCCGCATCAAAGTTGATATAATTATTCGGTATTTTGCTTCGCTGTAGCTCTGCTCCTCCAGAGTATGCTTAAGAAACCATCGACGCTGATCCTCGGGGCATTGGTCGAAGTAGCTGATGAAGATAGTAAGCTGATGAGTAATCTGGATAAAGTCTCTGAATGTGGTAAATAGATGATACAAGTCCTCTGGTGACCAGGCGTACGTTTCATTGAGGAATTTAAATTCATTTCCAATAAATACAGAGTTGCTATTATCCCAAAAGCGCCAAAGAATGATATTGATCAGGTAGGTCAACAATGACGATATGGAATTGTACCGCGAATCCCACATGTCAAACTCGAAATATATCATCGTCTTTTCGGGTCTCATTTGGGATTTTCCCCAAATGATTTGCGAGCCGTGATGAACGTAGAAAAGGCGGGATGTCTCTAAGATATCGACGAGGGGATTTCCATTTCCATGGATATGCATAATGCTAAGTCCCACATCCGACCTAGGGATAGTAGTCAATGATTTTTGCTCATCCAAAATCCACTGTACAATAGGTGGACTAGGCAGTGCTGGGTCGAATGGCGTATCTAAGGCTCGCGTTGGGGGCGCGAGAGAAAGGATTCGTGCTTGAAATCGAATAATACGATGGTCGACCTTAAGATCTAGCACGTTTTCGTGATCAGTCAAAAATCTCGATCCGCCAGCGTTCAATGAGAAACAGCTTACTACAACCGCTCGTATTGAACATATCAGACAGGAATGGGACCCAAGGCTTACGCGGGTCGCCCCGGGCAAGGTCTTCATGGCTTATATATTCACATCTGCTTCTTCCGGCAGCTTCAAAGGATTGTCCGATGAAATGCGTATAGCGCGAGAACGGAGTCACTGGGTGATTGGTATCATTCTCATCTATGTCATGTATGTCATTAGCTGTTTTGTCGGCATTCCCTTGCTTTAGACTGTCATGAATATTTTGAGTGAAGAGGTTAAATATGACGGCGCGATCTAAGACTTTAGTAGCAAGAAAGCCTTGATTTATCATGCTAACTTGACGCGCTAGGTTTTTAACCTTGCTTAACACCTGGCTTCTAATATGAGGACCGGGGAGGAGGATAAGTTTATGTAGTTGGTCCTCGAGATCATCTGTAGATTGGAATCGATGAGGTGTGCCTAAGAAGAACTAATACTGAAATTAGTAGAACCCCTAACTTTTAAAGTGATACACACAATGGCTGTAGTTAGCATGGGTATTTTCCCATACTTCACGCACTGGTTTATAGCAATAGAAAGCGCCTAACAAAGTCAATAAATAGCAATATCGAATCCCTAGGAAATACCTAAGGATCAGAGGTTGATAAATACCTCCTTCACGATCATTCCCCCGAGATCGTGGCATATCCATATGACTGGACGGTCGACTTCGGTCTATAGATAATTAGGTGCTGTTGAAATTCGATGTTCTAATAATGGGGTGTGGGCTAGGCGGTTTACCTCCTCAAGCTCCCTACGAACTTCAGCGTACTTTTCAACGAGCCTTCGCGCATGTTGGATGATACCATTCGGTTCATAGAGCTCCGAATCCTCGTCAATATCATACGAGTAATCGATCTCTCGGATTGACAGGTCTTTGAATAGTTTATCCTTCACCCACCAAGAACCATCCTTATCGATCCAGGCGGTCCTATAGTCATCACGTATACCGTGAACAGTGACGACACTGTACAACTGGTAAGTTTTACATTTAAGATATATTCTTCAACTGCTTCCATACTCATAATCATCATAAGCCGAACCCGACCAGCCCAGAGGATGATTTATATCAAGCCCAAGCTTGTGCTGCTTTGATTCGGGACCTTGGGGTAGTAGGCTTTCACTCAGTGAAAACAGATCTGATGTTACGGATTTAATGCTGATTGTATCTTGGTTTCCATCATTTCCCGCCATATCTGGTATGTTTAAGTTGGGTTCGAAAGCCGGTGCTTCTTCCCGCGACTGTGTACTCATCTCCGACCTTGAGAACAAGGTCTCGTCGTTAATTGAGTTATAATTTGTCACGGCCCTCAATTAGTATGGCGAAGATCAGCCCTTGATTAAAAGGTAAGATTTTTATAATTGATGAATATTGAACACAACATTTGAAAAGCGGTGTATACAGCCTTCTGCTCGGAAAATCTAATATCGAGTTGCCCCTCTGCTACCCCCCTTTATGTCGTGGTACGGTGATTTTGTATGATCCCAACCTGTCTCACGTCTCACCTGCTGTCTGCGCACTGTAGGTGAGCAAATCACAACCCTCTGCTTAGTCCCTCGGTCAGCTTATCAATTGCATTCGTTTATTATGTAGTCCTTTTGTACAGTGTCACTCAGGATTCTGTTGTGATAGCCGCTTGGTTTTGGTATATTTTCTTTTCTCCTTTACATGGAATCTCCTGGGAAGTAAATACCTGTACTTCCTTCATTAACCTGATGTAAGTTGTAGCTTAAGAACCAGAGATATATGATTTAGCTAATAGGCATCCTACGAGCACAAGGCCAGGTACCTATTGAAGCAACAATCCAAGTCTGACTTTTAGACGTACTATTCCCAAGGCTTCTGCCCTTTTGTGATGATAGTTCTAAAGGTGACATTACAAAGCTCATTGAGGTTGACACTTCCCAATTCCAGATTCCCATATGCCACATTATTATTCGGGCGCGTCCCTACATCGTTAGGGTTTGGCTGGAAAATAATTGGATCATCCTTAGGGATTTTCTTAAATAGGCCTCTAGAAGATGTCTTTAGGTCTGTCTTGCAAGTGAAAGCCAGTTTACAGAAGAATTTCTCTTCGTCATCTCTCGAAACAAGCATTGCGATCTTCAACGAAGCAGGAATCCCAGTGCGTTGCGCCTGATTTTCGGAGAGCTTCCACGTTGCGATGCAGTTTGGGGGCCTGTTGTTGATAAGCCGTTTCCCTCCGCACAAAGTAATAGCATCTGAACTTGTTTTAGAGATTGTCTTCTCCCATTTACCAGTCAACCCAAGGCTGGCGAATTGTTCAACCCCAATTGTAGCCTCCCCGCCCATGGTTATAGTTTCCTGTTGTATCGTTGGCATTAGGCTATATGTGTCTTCGAATGAGACTTTTTCAACCTCGATGTCGCTGTCAGGCAAAGCAGTCTCGAATAGAAGCTCAATTGAGGCCTCGGAAATTCGACGTGAACCTCTGGGCTGAAACCCCCACTCCATAACTATCAAGGTCGCATAGCGGTCACTGTTGGCAGACATGGCCCCATGAATGACCTCCTTGAGGTTGCAAGTGATGTCAATAGCCCCCGTTCGCTGAAGAACTTCTGCTCGATGATATTGATCTCTTGCAATATTGAAGACATGAAAGCCGCTTCTATCTTCATCTCCGGCCTCATACATTCCAACATCCACCTTTTCGACATCTGTTTGTATGCATAGTGAGTCTTGAGTGAGTTCAGTCATTCTCTCGATAATACGTAGAGTGAACACTTTCAAATGAGGAAGTGAGTCGGAGAATGATGGTACGCCACCACAGAGAAATGCTTATGGAGGGAATCTGACTACTACCCACCCTTGCATATTACACTGTGTCTTATATTTCAGCTCGGCGATAACGGATGCGGTGGTAGCCGACATCGATAGATGCCTAGTACCTGAGATAGGCGGTATCTAGAGCCCCGGCAGTTTCTATTACACAGTCTCTTGGTCCTTATTTTCTTTTTTAAGAAGAGAGAGAAAAGAAAACCTCCTCTCAACACCAGAGTCAACCGACTTGAACCGCGCATCAAAATGGCTTCAGACTCGGAACAAGATTATCAAGAAGATCCCAACGAAGGCTTCGAGGATGACCTCGACTTGCCCGAAGATGGTAATGATGTCCACATGAAAAGGGAAGAAAGTTATGAGGGGCGCCTCAAAGCAGCTGTGAAGACGATTAAGATGAAAGGGAAGTTTGAGAACAAGAACGACATTAATATGTTTTTGCATGAGTATGGAGACATTGCTGGCGGATCGCCGCTCAAAGTTTCAGGAAACCTACTTCACGCCCTAATCGACGTAGTTAAGCATACTGACGATATCAAGTCGAAAGATATTGAAATCCTGATCCGGGAACTGGTTAGGATATATCCAGAGTTGCTCATTAAGTTAAACAAAGATGGGCACAATCCCATTTTCATGGCCATAAGAGCCTCTCGGCATCAGCTTGTCGAGTATATGATCTCTTCCTGCATAGACAATCAGGGACAGTCCATAAATAGGGAATCCGTAAGCGCTGCGTTAAGAATGAAGGCTCCGGGAGGCGAAACGTGCCTCCACGCCGTCTTCAAGGAGAGGTTTAACTCGGGCACGGTAAGCATGCTTATTGAGAACGCCAGCGACGAAGCATTGTCTATCCAAGATTCTGACGGCAAGACACCAATGCATTATGCCATCTCATTCAAGGAATGCACGGAAGTAAGGGCTAAGCTGATTGAGCTTTTCATCGAACGCGATTTGAACGCGACACGGAACAAACAGAGGCCACAAAATACTTTTCTTGATCTGTTTGATAAGGATGGCTTGTCAATTTACCGGGAACATCAAAACACGAGGGATATTATTACCAGGAAGTTCATGAAACGACGTCAGGCTACGGGGAGTATGAAGCAAGATCAAACCGACGCTTCAAGATTGCCTAAAGAGCCCATGCCCCAGGTCGGCATAGGATATCCGGGGGGGTCGGCCATAGTCAGACCCACTAACGACCGCGAAGAAGAGAGATATGGTCGTGTTGCTAATAGGAGCGGTGGTTTAGATGAGCGTGAAACCTTACGCCAAAAGAAGAAAGCAGAGGAGGCTGCTGGCCGAGATACTAACAGGAACCAGATAACACGAGTGAATGAGCCCAGTGAAAAGCCCATACAGCTAGCAGCCAAAGTCAATGGTACAGCTCGACAACAAGAACCGCCATCACCAAATACACCAGTTAAGCGGAGCAACACGATACACTCTGAGGCGACTCAAGACCGGGAGAAGGAGAAATTGTTAGCAAGCACAGCCGAGAAGAACATTGGCAAGTTGAATGCCCGTACCAAGATTTCTGACAAGATTTTACTGGACCTAAAGTTGCATTATATGAGGACAAGGAACGCTGAAAAGGTGATCAACTTTTTATATGGTAGCAACATGAACGGTAAGCATAGCTCAAAGCAAAACCAGCCGTTACTAACATATATATTAAGATATCCAAACTAGTTTTGACTATGATACTCTACCCCGAAATATTCTATGGAAGAACTTCATCGGGAGATTTGGCGCAGATTCGAAATCCGGTCTTAAATTCGACAGCGTGCTACAATATGTAACGCTCCCACACATTGAAGTCCGACAAAAAGGTCGTCTGGCCGATCAAGACGCCAAAGTACAATCTAAGATACACCAACCTGGAGCCCTCGGTTGCGAAGATATGAAGTATATTTTTGATTGGTTGTATAATAAGGGTGTACGCCACATTATCAGACTAACGGTTGAAGATACCGGGTATTCGGGGGAGAAAGTCCACAGTGATCAAGCTATCCAGAAGTCCCTAGAGAATTTTGTTGTTGAACATCTCGATTGGCAAAAAGTAGACTTGGATCCAGAGACTATACTACATGTTAGTAGCAAAGTTAATACAACGGCACTTACGCATGACGGCCCAAAGGACACCGAGTCGGCCCCCTATTCGCAGTTAAAGCAGCTGTACCTGAGGTGGAGCGGCAGTAATGCAGTACTCCGAGCCTGGAGCGAACCAGAAGGGTTGCCAATGCTCCCCCAACTCCTGAAAGTCTGCCTATATAGACCTCCCTCAGAGAAAGTACGTATTATTTTATTTGTGTGCTGATGACATCCAACGGCTAACCATAGGAAGGCCTATGATAATCTAGAATGGATTGATAAGAAAATCATGGCGTTCCAGACCAGACTCAATGCAAACCGAAAAGCCATACGAGATCAGAAGCTCGCGGCTTCCGGCAATCAGGTTACATCTAGTATTGATATTGGATTTAACGATGTTGAGGTTATTGCCACTGACTTGGGTATTGATGAGAGTAAAGTGACATCTAGTAATGTTTCCCACTCTACTGCTCCGACACTTGTTAAGGGGGTTAATTCTCATCGGTGGCTGAAATCAACAGCAAGATTTGCTGGCGAAATGATTCCCTTCTGGGAAAATACAGTCAAAGAATTCCTCGAGACGAGGAAGAACCAAGGTACCCAAGAGCGGATTGAAGACGATGTTATACTAGCACTGATTGACGATGGTGTGGACATGTTCGATGCTACTTTAGACAATCATGTACTCGAGGGCAAGAGCTTTGACTTCCATGACGGGAAGATTAGGCCGCCGTTCTCGTCAGCAAGAGGCCATGGTACAGTTATGGCTAGTATGATCCTACGTGTTTGTCCAATGGCAAAAGTCTATCCAATACGACTGAAGACATATCAGAATGAGAATGGGAAGAACACGATCGACAAGGACTATGCAGCGCGGGTACGTATCGTCTAAGCTACTTTAAGAGAGCCGGCATAACTAAGAGATCCATTGCAGGCTATTCAAGCAGCTCTTGATAAGAAGGCTACAATTATTTCCATGTCGTGGACGCTCCCGATGAAGAATAATAAGAGCGATTCGAAAACTCGATGTAAGCCCTACCCCCTTTATTTAATTCAAACCCACATGAGACGTGAGATCTCTAGATAAACGCGTGATTCCCCATTAGACTGAGAAAATATGCTAAATCCTAACCTTGTAGTGGACACTGTTCTGAAAAAGGCAGTAGATAGCAAAGTCTTAATGTTCTGTTCTGCTCCCGACGAGGGTAAATTCACCGAGCTTGACTACCCAAGCGGGCCATGGCGTGACCGCTTCTTCCGCATCGGCGCCGCACGTGCTGACGGTACGGTATTTCCTTGGACACCCGACGATGGTATCACATACGTCCTACCCGGCGTCGACGTAATCAAAGAACAAGCAGGGAAACAAGCAGGAAGACGTCCTTTCGAGACGCACTTGCTAGGAGGCACTACAGCACGCGAGGTAGACGTCAAGTACGAGACCGGCTCCAGCGTCGCCACAGCACTAGCGGCTGGCCTCGCCGCCATGATCATCTACTGCGTCAAAGCGAGCATCCTCGCCGTCAAGACAGCGAACCAAAATAAGGGCTCGGTCGTGGGCATCGCAATCCCCGACAATGGCGCGAATCTGATCACAGACCCCGATGCTATGAAACGAGCTTTTGCCAGCTTGGGCAGCGTTACGCAGAATAAGTTTATCCAGGTCTGGGAGGAGCTGGATAATATCAGCGAGTTATTGGAGGCTTGGCGAGGTCAGGATTTAAGTACAGAGGCCAAGCTGGAACAAATCGAACGCTTTGTGAAGTTTGGACGCAAGCTTTGGAACTCGGTTAAGTATTAGCGGTGGAAAGGGGGGGAGACAGGTATGCAAAAAACCACGCTTTTCACGATCGATTCATATCAACCACAATAAAGACACTGGAATGGACTTAATTCATTAGGATTATTCTTTATTACCTGTTCATATATAAGGAAACGAAGGTATTCTTAGACCTATATCCACGCTTCGGTAAGGTAATCCAACGTTAAATTCCGGTGGAGATCCCAGTTACTTATATGTCTTATTCTGTCTCATTACCACATGCTTTGTTTAATATCTCTCCTAAGTCTCGCCTCAGTTTAAATTAAGTTCATTTTTCATTACCCAATCCTTACGGCCACCTTCTTATCCTCTGGCACACCAGACTAGTTAAGTATGGCTCTTCGGTGGTGTAAGCTTCTTGAAAGGATATGTCTTCTATAAAAGGTTATAAATATTTGGAAAATCTTTTAGAAGTAAGGGGAACCACACCCGCTCGAAAATGTCTCGGGACAATACTTAATTACCTACTAGCCGTTTTCTTAATCGAAGCAGAACACCTTCTGTACTAAATGATTCTTCCCTGAGAACACATAACAAATTCTATCGCGGAGCAGGTTCGAATCCTATTGTTATATAACTAAAAATGGTCCGCCTCGGCTTTTTCCTTGGGCACTGCCGAGCGCTGGGGTTGGTTCCATTGCGGAAGGCACTAGGAACAGCTCCTTGATGTAGGGGAGGGAATTCGTTCAGGATATTAAGTACTTTTCTCAGAACTTCGACTAATGGATTAGGTGTTACTTCCCCTGATAAGCCCCGGAGGTAAGTAATGGTGTAAGTATTATAGCCTCTTGTAAACGGTCCGGTTCTAATGCCGGGCCTTAAAGTGCCAGTAGTATCGGAATTGTCCCATTTGTATTGAGACGAGCCCAATATATCCGTAGCTAAATGATCCAAGACCCCATGGCTAACATCCCAGGTGGCTTCATTGGTGAAGTGAATGGGATTCTCGATATCAAAGGCTTTTCTTAGAGAGTCTTTGTCAACCAAGGCTGTGTAGGTAGAAATATACATTGTTCAAGTAAATAGGGTCATAGTGGCCAGTCGATTGTAGAGTGCGGGTTATGTCGTAGGTAAGCTCGTCGTTGCGTATAAAATTTCAATTGTGTCCAGGGGTTGTGCCTGATAATTAAAGACAACGCATGAATGAAACTCCCACAGCGGGGACTGGGGCGGGAAGAGAGGAAGCGCGACTGTGAATTGTATATGATGCCTCAGATTCTTAACGAGCTCTCGGTGATTCAGTCGAGGTGAACTCGAGTGCTTCAGGCGATTGTCGAAAAAAATCGTAGACAGTCCGATGTATGAAGGTGACCTCTATGCATTCGGCAACCACTATATCGTCAATTTCATCAGGGATTTTGTTTTTATGAGGCAGTACCAACGAAATATGCAGTAAACTTCCACATCTTTGCTGTACGTGTAGTACGGTTGCAATCCCCCAGGACAACTTCCACATCATTATCTTCAAGAGATCTGGTATCTTTTTTGGTTCCTAGATCTGTCAGTGCCAAGGATAGTACCGAAACTGCCAGGAGGTCGGGCGGGCGATTCAATTGTATGAGTTTAAAGATCCGCGTCGCCTGTATCCTGTATCTATCACCAATCTGAGACAAAATGAGACGATACATCTCATTTAGTCTAGGTGGAAATTCGACTATTCTGGAACACAATTCATCAATGCTGTCCCCATTCCTTATACCATCAATAATAGACGTAGTTGCTAGGCTGGCCCATAGGAAAACACCTTCAGCATTAGAGGCTAATAACTGGGTTAAGATTCTTTGCTCATATTTGTGTATGGCATTGACTTTACATGCCGATTCAATCTTCCCCTCTACGAAGCGTGTAATATCACCTTTCGTAAGCTCTTGGAGACGTATTTGAGGGTATAGATTCAGCATGCGATAGAAGATCGCCCACGGGCGACTGCTGATGATGCACTTGAAATTTGACATGGATATCATCTGACACAAGAGCTATAATACCTCAGTAGGGTTTTCTATATTCTCGTCTAGACCGTCGACAAATAAGCAAAGACTCGGCGAGATTTCGCTGTCCATCAAAATTGCTTCAAATACTTGCAGTAGACGCTGCTCTGTCCACTGACGAATACCACCACATGGATCGACGTCGAAGAGATTTATTAACTCGGGCATCTTTGATAGTACCTGGTAAAGGACCGTTTGTAAAACGCCTCGCTGGGTCTGTTGAAGTGTCGCCCCTTGAGACCAGAAGAAGTATGTTGCAGTGATAGCTTTCTTAGAGCTCGACCACGAGTCAACTGCGTTATGGGTCTTTTTATTGTTGGAGACGAATTTCATGAAGGCTGATTTACCTGATCCTGCTTTTCCTGAAACCCAAAACAGACCAGAGCCAGACACAAGCCACTGTAAAAAGTCTGGTGTTGACTCGTTTCTGTCGTCTAAAAAAATCGTTTCTAGACTATAGTGCCCACTAATACGTTTCAGGGTATGTCTATTCTATCTACTCTTCGCGAGAAGATATCTCAGGAAAAAATAAGCTCTTAAGGACCTGAATGGAACGGGCTTTGTCGTAGCTTGGGGGTGGATGTGAAGGATCGACATTCGGTATTTGTATTTGTGCTTCATTTATTTTGGTATAGATGGAATCAAGTTTCTGATAGGAAGAAAGCTCCTTGTGTAGTTTCTCGATAATTCGAGGTTTGAAGAGTAACTTTGCCGTTAATATCAGTTTCTTCTTGCCGTCGCTATGGCTGGCAGATATGTTCAATTCTTCCAACAATCCATTCGCGGCATCTCTACACTTGCACGCAATTTGAAAAATAGCGTGATCACCTGCTATAATTGGTTTGTGCCTGAGACGATATTTCTTTTTGGAGTGCTTCTAGAGCCTCCTTCGAGCTAGCCACGATCTGGCCTTGTACTTGATCGATTTGCCCGTTTCCGTATACCTTTTTGCAAACACCCACGGCTTTCAGACTCCAATCAACTACCTGAATCACATCAACTGCGAAGGAAAAAGCTGCAATCGCCTCCATACTTTCTTTTCTTGTATTGGTAAGATGGAGAAGGGGATAGATAATTGTTAGAAGCTATACTATAAATGTGGTTTTCCATGAGGGATTTGTAACAAATAGGTATTTTACATAATTATGACCATGCCCAGCTAAGCGAGGATTGGCTATCAGGTAATATGCCTTGCCATCGAAAATATTTATCTCACACCAACAGTAAACTGCAATATAACATCAGAAAATAAGCCAAATTAGTCCCAGCTGATAATCGCCATTTGACACATCAAGAGAATATATATCGTTATACTTCTCTTCTAAGAAAAAAATACATATTATAGAAGCTTTACATTCTCATATTTTTTTAGTAATATCTAAACAGCTTAGTTATTAGTTTCACTTGCATATTAAATGTTGCATGTTACCACGCGGACGACGCCGTTTAACCCACCTATCCAAGTGACTTCATCGCGATATGCCTAAGGTTTGTTTACCTTAGGATATTGTGTCAAATGCATAAGTAGCTTAGGGGTATATTTAGGGGTAAATATACTGAGATTGGATAGTTTATGGTTTAATATACTTATTTTAACATTTATCTTATATACGAAATTTACCGGGGATTATATTTAAGAATATATGACCTAGTGTCGCCGCCACACCGGCTATGGGTAGCGGTGGCATTAACCACTTGATTGCCTACCTAACTACCTAATATATCAGTTTCCCTATTGTAGTCACACCAGTGAAGGAAGTGCTACCTATCCCCGAACGATACATGAAGATCTCTATTCAGAAAGCCAATGTTGACCATATCGACTTCGCTCACCAACAGGATGTCAGGGAATAAGTGAATTAGTGGTAGATCCAGGGATATATCTAACTAGTAGTATTGGATATATAAGAGGCGCGCAGCGCCCTCGAAAGGGGGTAGAGGGCCAGGCGTTCATAGTTCAATTCGATTATCCTGATATTCACTCTACGTACGTACCACACCAATCAAGGGTTCTCTCCGACACAGAAAGCGCAATATACACCTCGTAAGCCCATGTTACGTACCTCTCAGGTTGATACCTCCTATTTCCATAATCGCGGTCCGGCTGCCCATTCGTATCTTATCTGTTTTGAAGCCTTGTATTTAATCCGCTAGATTCGGATTCATGTAGAGTAACGCTAGCGGTCTCTGGCGATTACAGCCAACTTCTGATGGCAAACATGCCAATTGATAGTGTGGCAAAAGAGACTTGCTTACCCCTATTCCCGTGTTAATCGTAGTAGTTAGCAGCAAAGTGTTCAATGAGTATACACTATATAACGTTAACTCAAGTAAAAGACGAAGAGATTATGTGTGGGCTTATAGTTAGCGAAAGACTTGGGATCTACGACCGCGTGACCATGATCTGTGACCCGTCAAGTTCCCCTACTTAACTAGATCGTGGTCGATTAGTTCTTGGTTAAAAGAGGCACGTTGGAAAGAATATAAGACCTCGTTGGATGGATTCTCTTTCGATAAGCCGTAATTTTTGATCATATGAGCCTTGTACTAGGTCAGAGATCATGAAACCTCCTACAAAGCTTCTCGGCTGGTCGGCGCTGTGATCGTGCGGACGTACGTCGCCCAGTGCCATACCCATTAATGCCATAACCATAAGATCTTGCGCAGCCTTGTTTGGGGACCTTTACTGACTCGCGTCGTCATCTGTCTCAATCCAAAACTCTTGTGCAATTTGAAGTCGGCATGACGTCGGAATGTGAAATGAGTATGTCGCAAATCAGTCAGACTTTGTGCGGGGGAAGGGCCACAGACGAAAGCAAACGGATCAGGCGGGAGCACACTGTATGGGACAATTTCGTTCAACTAACGATTCGATCAGCATCACCATAGCCTAGAATAAATTTGAAGTTTGACATGGTGCCCTTATGTTAGAGTTTAGGCGAGTTAATTCAGCGTCGTGAGGATTTTGCTGCGATAATGCTCATAACCCCTATTCTAAGCTACCTACCGCCGAAACTGAGACAACGTGATATCTAACCCAACCGAGGTGTTCCGCAACACAGACTCAGTCGGCTGGCAGAACTGACTACACATCTTGTATTCCCGCCGTCTCGTCGCGGTAAGTTGAAATGAACAGAGCTATGGTAGCGTTAACCACATAACGGTAATTATCCTAGACTTGAAGGCATCAGAAGCCGAGATTGGTAGCCGTAGTGTCGAGTTTACCCTACGATGTACAACATGCACTCGCAATCTAGGTATCTTGGCCGAGATCAATACTATAAGAATCAACAGGTTGGGACGAGGCGGTCCAGTCCCAAAGCCGCCGCACACTCTATATCAAACATTGGTTACCTCCTAGGCTTAAGCTAGCAACTTCTCGAAAGTAGATTACTGCACGAAGCTTCTCTCCTATCAGATACCAGCCAACACTGACAGTATGAGGGTGTCTCAAATCTTATGCCTTATCCTCTTCTCCATAACACACGTTGGGTCTAGAACCAGCAACGGCCATCAAGATGGGACGATTCACCCGAACACGTACCCGGCATGCATATCCTACGAGACTGCTTTGAATAAGCTCTACAATTGTAATTACTTTGAGAGCTACTGGGGATTATCCCACGACGATTTTGTCAAATGGGTAATACCTTACCTTCCCCAATCTTAAATTAGCCTTGACTGATATAACCTCTAGAACCCTTCAGTCAAACCCGATTGCAGTGGTATTAAAATTGGCCACTCGTACTGTGTTAAGGTCAGCCATGACCAATCAGTCTCTACGTCTATCTCCATCTCGGTCACTGCAACACCAACTCCCCCGCCTTCGACTTTACAGAAGGGGCTCGTAGCAAACCATACCACAATAACGGTTTCGGCGCCTCCTAGTCCAACCCTCACGCAGGCGGGCATCATGAAGGATTGCAATACTTATCATCGGGCAGAAGCTGGCGATACCTGTTCCAAAATTATATCCAAGTATAAGATATCGGACCCGGCCCAATTCATGAAGTGGAATCCAGCCGTAGGAGCCAGCTGCTCCGGGCTAAGCGCAGGTTACTACTACTGTGTTGGTAAGTTCTCCTGAGAACCCTAATATTTTACCTATGTATATATAGCTCGGCCCTTTGATGCTCAAAAGTCTCACACATGAGCGGTACAGGAATCAAAGACACGTCTAGCACATATACTAGGCCATTCATAACAACGGCGATTCCTCCAGGTTGTATAAGAGTACATCCTACGCCTACCCAGCCCGGGTCCATATGCAAGTGCAAATCATGGCATCAGGTTAATTCAGAGGATACGTGCGCGAATATCGAGGCGCGGTATAAGATAACAGCGGAGCAGTTTAATAAATGGAACCCGCTGGTCGGACCTATGTGTAAGTTGCTATGGGAGGGCTATAACGTATGCGTCGGTGTGTAGCGAGCCAAATCGTCGTATGGAGTAATTAGGAACAGAACTTGGTTTTTTTTTGGTTTTCTTTTTTCTTTTCTTTTTCCATAACTACGATGGTTACCTATATAATTCTACAATGCATCCCCGATTGTTACTATTACAAGGTCCCGGTAATAATTATCCTTTCGGGTAGCCTACTCCGCGAGGGACAAGGCGCAGCATTATGCGGAGCAGGACGACCAGGAATTCCGGATCCTCGGCACCTCCGTCTAAGAAAACGGTCTTCCGGACCCACTGCAAAACGGGAGATAGACGCGCTTAAAGCGCGAATAGCGGCCGAAATATCCAAGCCCGATTCCAAAGAGGAAGGTGATTAAAAGCCACCGCCTGTGCGAATCGGCGGATATGCCTCTGCTACATGTTCTAGACTTAGCTATGACCCCGGAGCCGAGTTTTCAAGCCGACAGTTTTTATATATGCCATGTAAAGAACATATTACATTACACCATGAGCGCCCTTCTTATCCACGTGCCTCGCACCACAACATATCAATATTTGTAATGCGCATATAATAGCATCTAATGTACCCAAAAGACAGCAAACATACCTAGAAAAGAAATGAAAGAAGGTATGTTGCTTTACATCTCCTTTCCCTCATCTCTCCCCTCCCCCCCCCCCCTTGCCTCCGGGCTGCCTCCCTGCCTATCCATCAATCATCTGGCAATTTATAATCCTCCATCTTATGTAACTACCTGAAGATATAGCAGATCGTGATCATGATATGACATTTCGAAGCGAACCCCATCGCACATCGAGATAAACACGGGCCGCAGCCAATGAGCCACGAACCACATACGAACCGTTACATCCACTCGCCCTACGCCATGCAGCACAACTGATCTGTCACAAGCTGGATTTTCAAGTCCAAAAACGGTTCTTATCCCGGTCCAAAACAGCTCGGTTCGACACCGTTTTCGTGCAACCCTGCATACATATCCAAGTTGGTAGGGAATCATGCTGGGTACATTGTAGAGTTACTACATAGGCCAGACGTATGTAACTCTGCACGTACAGGGTATATCGGCAGCGTAGATACAATACGTGTGTACATATATGGACCCCGTTGCCGCGGGCTATTCCGCGATGGAACAACGCGGAATAAGCGTCGTCTTTTTCAAATCTCGTCTACCTCTATTTACAATCTTTGTGTGGAGATAGCTCCGAGTAGAGCTATTGGATGAGCCCCTTGCATCAGCATCTGGACCATATTATATGAACCATATTCTACATGTGTACGTGCGAGTAGCAATATAGCTGTATTAGCTCTGCTGCATCGTGTTGTGGACATTGTATCTAATGTACATGGGTAAGGAGTGGAACTCGTTTGTGCTGTTAGCTGTGCAGTAGAGCATGCATGCATATAATGGTAATTCGACGTGACCTTCTCCCCCCACCATTCAATTATTCCCCGTTTAAAATTCCCTGGAACGCTTAATGCAAGGCGAAAGCTGTCCGAAACATTCATCCCCACGGTCCCCTACCGATTCCTTATGTGAGGGTTCCAGGTGGCGCCGCCTCACCTGTCCAATAGATTCAGCCAGTTCAACACCATCTGAGCCTTTAGTAGGTTCCCTCGCATATCCATATGCACACCGTCGTATAGGGTTGCTTGAATGCTCATGTTCCACGTCCCTAGGTGGTCAATTTCCCTTTTGGCTGCCTCAACCGCCATCTCGTGCTCAAACTTCACGAGGGCCTTATTCCCCTGGCTGACGATCCACTCATCCGGCTTCTTGTCTCCAGCCGCGTTTGGCGTAACCAGGAGAACCGGCACGTTCCCTTTAGAGTTTGGGCCCCGCTGTCGCGTGCTAGCTCTCGTCTTCGATTCGATCGTGTCCAATACCAGATCCAGCCAGCTCAGAGATTGGTCTATCTCCAGATTATTCCACAGCCCATGGCCAAGAACGAAGGCCTTCCGCTGTAAGGGGTTGGGATCAATCGCCTTCTCTAACCGTCGGTGTTCTTCCTCTGGGATGGGATATCGCACGATTTGCTCAACTGCCATCAAATATCAACATGATATGTTATTACCAAGCAAGGCCTATCATCAAAACATACTCCGTAGATCTGTGTCCCACTCCGGCATCCATCTCGTGCACGTGAGACTTACAGGGTCGTGCTCTATAACATCAGCCGTGCTAAAAATACCCTGGACTGAGCAATCGCGGACGTCGAATTGCTTGTTACAAAAGCACTTGCGTCTAGACGTTTCACATCAGCAACAAGGTTATATAAACTTCGGGGAAGATACTATGTTTCCGTCATACTTTTCTTCCTCGTCGAAGTTCCAATTAGTAACCGCGCCGTATCCCACATCCTCTCGAATTACGATATTCAAGGCCCCAATAATGTGTCTCAGCATGGAGTCTCCCACGAGAATAACTTGAGAATACCGACCTAGAATATCGCACGCTTCCCACGAGCTAAACCACTGCATATTGCAACCACGAGGCGTGTATGGTGCATCCTTACCTGCCCGACCGCCAGATGACATGGCTGTCAGCATCGAATTCTTGTCCGAACAAACGGATCCAGCAGGTAAATGGATGTCCAAGGAGGAAACATTACATTCTCGTCCGTAATGCTTGTATTGACGCAAAGTATTCGTGGGTTCCCTCGCCCATATATCCGACGTGGGGATTCGCGACTTCTTACGGGAAAGGAGGTAGTATAAGATAACCATGATGAGGATCAGGAGGAGCCTATATAGCGTTTTTCTAACCCTTCGTGTACAAAGTACATGATCGCTGTCATGAATTGTCAGGGGCAAAACGGTAGTACTGAATCCCAAGAGCCATGCCGTAAATTGATAGCGACGATGGTCTTGTCCTCTAAAGGTTTCCCGGGGAACGTGTACGTGGAGATCATCCTGAGAACCGACACTAGACATATCAGCGGTGCTTCTGCCTTGCTATCAGATCTGTCTTTATTATCTGTAAGGTTGATGGAAATTTACCAATGGTATGAATGTCAAGAGGTTGGCATAGATTAGGAGCCTCGGTAGCTGGAAAGCAAGGTCGGGGCCCCGGAAGGTGCAGCAGTATGAAGGCAGGAGCTATGAAGGCGGTAGCCTATTCGTACCTACCTTAGGTACCTAAGGTTAAGAAGTAGGTACCTACATGTAGGGTAAGCATACCTCTTATCAACTATCTTTCCTACAAAGTAGGTATTCTGCCCACCTTAGGCACCTTGAGGTAAGCATTCCATTTTACCTATTCAAACAAATAACCGCCTAATAGTTCGTATACTCTTCTCTAGCCCACGTACCTACATACATGTTAGCAGTTGACAACTTTACAATTTTGACAGAGTGTAGATGATTAAGCCCTCAATTCCACTATTGGTTCTCGGGATGAAATTCACGGATTAGAGATTATCAAGTATTACCGTAGACTACTTAGATAAATTAGGTACCTAGGTAGGCATCCTTATTATCGATCGTCCACGTTATCGTCCACGTTATCCTCCTCGTCTGCATCGTAAGTCGTGTCCGCGACTACAGCTTCTGGCTCTTCTACACTCCCCACCCGTCCTATGCCCAGGTCCTCGAGAGATACAAATGTCATCTTCTCATTGATATTATCTATCAAACCATCGCCAGGTTGGGTTTTTTCGTTTTCCTGACTTTCACGACCCTCGTCAAGCTGAGCGGGCTTCTTTGTAGCAAGCTCCTCGGGGCAAACGCGACGTGTAGATTCACCAGTATTTCCATCGCGAATTTCCAGAAGAGCTATAACCCTTGATTGATGAGCAATGCACTGACCGGGTAGGATGGACCTTCGAAATGAATATTTTCGGGTCCCTTGAGCTTTCTCGCACTTTGGGCGCCTCGGTTTCAGTCCGCGAGACATCTGCTGGTAGGTCAGCATTGGCAGGTCAATATTCGGATTGGCCGAAAGGGTCAGTGGACTTAAAGTACACTTACGCTATGGCAGTTGTAGAATCGGGTAGTAGGACGCTTCGTGTACTTTGTATTAACAACTTTAATGTGCAATAAAAAATCTGTACAGTGGGGACCCATACACAGGTTTTCTAGAATGCCTTAGAGGAGTAGAACGTGATGTATCGATGAGTTTAGGGAGAAGGAAGATGCAGGAAACGACCAAAGCGACAAAAGCGACAAAAGCTTTCTTGTTGAGATATCAACTAGCTACTTTAATTTAAGAGTAAAGTTATGTTGTGCTTTTCACCACACGGGTAATTATAATAGTGTCATAGCGAGAATTGAGGAAGTATATATTACTTCCAAAGTCAACCCTCGTCGGTCTCGATTTTAGTCATGTCCCAAGTTATGCTTAACGCTGTCTGTTCGTCGAGGTGAATCATAAGCCGACTAATCATTTTTCTATGTTTGATTAGATTATAAGTCGATGGTATTACTTATATCTAATATGAGTTGTTGGTCCCTAGGTTAATGATATCGAAATGTCAACAATCGGAGCCCTGATCGACATATGCGTTTGCTTGGCACCTTAGATTCATTCGAATAGTAGACCTGACGGAGTGATCTCCATCCTTGGCAGGGTCCTGCTGATTATCAGCAACGTTATTACCTAGGTAGGTTAATGATCTCTGCGATCGTCATCCCCATCGTCGGAAAATAAATGCGTGGTTCGGGTGGGTACAGAAAAGCGGATCACCGTTGAGTTCTTAGGCATATTGACTATATGACTAAAAGGTAGGTAGGTATCTTGTAATGTCATAAATGTTATAACTTAACACATGCGAGCTTTTCAAGCTTGTGATATGTATCTCGAGATGAGTCGTCTGATCTTGCGGCGATATCCTGGTATGCTCCTGATACAGTCCTCATGATTAGCTCGCGAAGCTTGATTATTTCGTCTTGTTGCACTTGCTGACTTGATATCGGTGCAAGACCCGATCGTCTTTCGTAATTGTAAAGTTTAGGTGCTTTTGGACAAGCCAAAAGTCCGTAGATTGGATTGCCGTATTCATATGAATTTGCTGGATTTATCCAATCGCAGACCATACAATTTAGCCATTCGGATGGACTGTTCACTACAAGTTTTCTAGTCTGATTAATCTGACAGGAATCGGGCAGCTGAACATCACGTTTTATAATAATAAAAATAATAGTAAAAAATAAAAATAAAAGCAACTTGAATATTCTTTACCATGTATATACCTGGTATTTGTTATACAATTTAACCAAAAATTACAAATGCAAAGCGGCCGTCAAGTTTACTTAGGAAACCTGGGTAAGTTAGTTACCTCCTGGCCTCGATTTAAGACCGAGCAATTTAAGTGGAATATCTAACCGGCTCTCTCGGTAAAACTGGAGCTGGGCCACGGGGTATAGAAAATGCCAGACGTTGGATTCGGGGCCGCCTGCTCCCCGAATTACCGAAGAGGTGGAGCTGAGAATAACGAGCATAGCTCCTCAAGGCCAAGGTGAAAGGTCCGAAATACCCTCAGTTTGGCTTGGTAGAGTTTGCAAGGGTTTTATTCTGAATACGATCTAAGAACCCTTGTGATCCGGAGTAACTATATAATAAACCCAGAAGTGCTTGGCACCGCCTTCTTGTTTTGTTAACCTGTAGGTCCTACACTTTATTAATAATTGCCTTGATAGGTAATTTATAAAAGTATACGGGAGGGTCGTTGTGTATATGAGATATTTATTCCCTTCCTGAAAAGCACCGTACCAAATATCTCAATCTCGCTTGGAGCAAGACCCGTTCGAATACGCATGCAAAGCGTAAGCACGTAGCATGTGACCTGAACAGCACGCGGGTCACCGCCAATTCCAATCGAAAGACAATAGGTCTTGGCTGGTCTGTGAGTTTCCCATATCGCCTTGCGGCAAAGCCCATGCGTCCGATCTGTGCTTACAGGTTGGCAATGCACTCCACGGTAGCAGGCGACAAGCATTAGGTACACGTGTACAGAGCGCCTCGCGTTGCTGGGAATGATGACCTATCCTATGGTGTTGCATGGTCGATACGTGATCGCTGCGCCAGGATACTTTATCTTTGCTATATCACGCCTCGAATCTAATAGGACTTGATTCTCGAACGGACTAGGCTGAGTATTCGTTAGTATGTACATAAGGTAAGCAGGTATCTGTACCGAACATGGGGTCAAAGCAAGGACAAGGGTGTGCACAGAGCCCTCACAACTTTCCATATTTGAAGCGACGATCCCATGCGGAGCCGTTAGCCTTCTCCCGAGAGTATGGTATTATATTCAACGGTGCTTCAATCCCCTGTTTGAGCAAACAAGGCCGTTTCTTATGATTAACTATTCGATCCGAGATCATGGGATTACCTAGGGTATAACGTAAGTTCATCATCATAGTGAGGCTGTTTGCTGGTCAGTAGGATCCCGGATGATAAGTTATGTAGTACTGAATTTCTTTTAGCTAGCCTCGACTCAAACTACCCTGGACAAGATGTCGATCTGGAATAATTCTAGACACCTTGGGTCTCAGAAGGTGCCATTTAACAGTGAAACATCGTGGGGGTTATGCCGGGTGGTGTATTAATGACGATTAATAGATATGATTTAATGTCAACACTTCATAGGTACTACTAATGAAAAATCGACAAGTCGTTTCTTTAACAATCTACCGAGTTCCTCTCAAAAAACCAAATCAAAAACCGATGTTATTCGTAGATAATCTCTTGGACCAACAGGCTGTCTTGCCGGGAGAAGCTTGGGACGTGTGTAAGTGTAAGCACGTAAAGTCAAACCCTACCTACTGTAAGATCTCAAACAAGGCACACCCTGTATCTTCAGAATCAAACGCCGTTTTCCGCCAAGCTCTATGTGGTTAGCGCAGTTCGGCGATAGACTGCTCCGACAAGCTGGTTGCTCATCGGGGCTTGATGCATTCACCGTTTGCGTGTCATGGGATGGTATTTTTTTTTCTTTTTTCTTTTTTTTTTCCCGCCTTGGCTTCATCAGGAATTATTCTGCGGTCAGCAAGCACATAGCCAGACCACTAGAACGGCTCTTTTTTCAATACCCCAATCATGGTATCAACTCACGATACGTATTACCTTATTCCAAGTTATTCACGAGAGTAACAGGGTAAGCATGTAAACTCGCAAAATAATCCCATCGGAAATCTCCTTACTCGTTTCAAGACCCACCACGAGACGTGTACGTATGTGCGTGTGTGTGTGTGCCTTCAGAGCGAAATATAATAGGGTAAACCACCATCATGTTGCTCTATGGCGCCATGCATGAGGCTGGGGGGAGGGGGGGAGGGGGTTTGATTTTACCGTTTTGACGAATGAGATAATCCCCGCAGAATGCATAATTCATTGGCTAAGGAATGGCGAATACAACTATTGTGTCTCGATAGATTAAACCCATCGCCGCTCCTATATTGCTTGGTGGAGTAGTCGAGATGCATCTGTCAAACTATGGCAAGGTTATATGTGTGCAATACGTACAAATATTGCGTTGCATTCTTCCTGCATCTGAGCGTATCAGCCCGGGCTCGTGGATGACTACCTATCTTGAAAGTTGAGTCTATATCCATGGGCATGGTAGGATACCTGCCTGAAAGCCAAGCGTCTAGTCCAGGCACGATGGTTGCTTCTGGGGAAGCACGAATCGGAATCAGTTCCATCTATTGTCTCAAAATTAGCCACCACTACCACCACCACCACCACTACTACTACTACTACTACTACTACCGCTTAGGTTGGTTTTTAGCAAGCCAAAATATCGAGATATGTCATTCTCTCTTTCATGATGAACAGCATATGTAGTGTAACCCAACCCGCAGTTTTACGATAAAGCCGCCTTACCCAGCAGGAGAGGAGCGCCGAGAAAAAAGATTGTCCAAGCAGACAAGATATGCGCTGCATGTCCATTCGAATATGAGGCTGATGTCTGCTTCTACCCACCATTGATGGATCTCAAGATCCTATTGTTGGTGTAAGATCGCGGTTTCGATAGACGGGTCTAAGTATTATTATAATCCTAGTGTGTTAGAGGGTTTAACCAAGTGGTTGCGCCCGTGTCCGAAGACTCTTTATTGCTCCATGATCTATATTCCGGATCGGAATCCCCAAAAAGCAACATAAAAGGTGATAGTACATACGATGTAGCCAATGGAGAGGGAATATGTATATCAGCATGATATCGAGTATCCTATTAGATAGGAGATTCTTGCACTTGGTAGTATGTTCACACTAGTCTGATCGCTACGTATTTGATGTTTTCACGGCATGGATCATCGGGATATTTTTACGCAAGTCGCCGTCTAGCGCCTTGGATATACGGCCTATCCGGAGTCTTGATATCTACCTATGTTAACGGTCCATCTTCTGATGTTGTTAAAGACCTAATGTGCCAAGTAGGTATGTACCTAGCCTAGGTAGGAATGGGTGAAGTAACTACCATGTATGGAGATAACTTATACCGTCCCAAGTATGTCCCAAGCATGTACCCAATCCCCATATATGCATGTATTGGATGAGGGGTGCTGTCTACGCAATTGCCTGTTGCAAGAATCTTATGTTAAGGTTGTGCTACTATACTACGATGCATGTATGTATTATCTTAGTACCTGATAAATGGCGTCTCTGAGAAAAGCCGCTAAGGCTGAGTTGGAACCGTCTAACCTAGGCTGCTAGGGTTCCGGCAAGAACTACATATAGTGTACGTGGACCTAAAGCATTTTGTTTCGAGCTCTGAAAGAGTGGAGAGTGCTCTCCACTGATAGGAATTAAAGGACATAAGTTGTGTCGATTGCGTATGGGTCGACTATCTACCTAATAGCTACGATGAAGAGGATCGACGTAGTTACATAGTTTGGAGAAACATAGGTAGCGTTTAAAATAAGTGAAGTTAAATAAGATCTACTTTTTTTTAATATTATATAGGTACCTAGGTACATAGGTAGTTATATACGCTTGAAACATGACCCTTTTTAACATAAGAGAAACTGTTTATCATGATTACAGGTAAAGTCCGCTATTAAACGGTAACCTTAGAATAGCAAACACAGTACATTACGCTAGTTACTAAAAGTGCCGCTTCCAGTTCCCTTTACTTGACCGGCTCGTATTAACACAAAGATATTTTTCTTGTCTTGCCCGTTTTAGAGTTTGACCCCGGCGGCGCATTTGAAAGTTGGGCATGGACAAAGAGTCTAGATGATCTCGGACTTGACCGCGCGTTCTTGGAGAGTTTGCGCGAGAGTCGGCTGGTATAGACTTCCTCTTCCTTCAAAGCGAAACCTTTTACAATCAGCATGATGCGCATCGTTGGGGATGACTCCAACTTCACCTGATCGCTAGGTACATATGCGGTTTGATCTGGCAATGCAGTACTGCTCTCAGCAGTTACATGTACACGTGGGTGACTAAATAAGGTAATTTTACCTATACTGGTAAAACTGGCCCATCTCGAAAAGGTCTTTCAAAAGAGCCAAGGCTTGTCAGAAGTAAGCCTAAAAGAAAAAAGGTGGGGATAAGAGGTAGGGGAGGTTTACGTAGCATCGGGCTACCTTCAGCTATTTGCATGGCTTGGCGTTATATCGCTTGTCCTCCAACATCCTTACCAATCACTGCAATCATTAACTTCCTTTTACGCCGTCCCCCCCCCGTACAAACCCTCCTTTTCGATGGATGCCTTACTGCCTGATCCTCACCGGTCGGTCTGTAGATGCATTGGATCTGATAAAGAAATGGTTATATTTTCTTCGGTCAGTAAAATGCCGCTTAATATTGATTTGTTTATATGGTACGTACTTAACCTAGTCAACTACGCTTTGTCAAATCTTTAAATAATGCCTTCTCTAGCCGGATTGTTACTGAATTCTATAGATTTCAAGGCACCAAGTATTACCAGATTTAAAATCTCCCCTTGTCCGACTTAAAGTTCGGAGTTGCAACCCGAGTCCTCGATCCCGGGTCACTTAGTAGTACCTTACCCGCGGGTCGAACGCATCTAACTACGTCTTTGGTTAGGACAGACTTACTGTATTAGGTAGCCAATTGCGGATTTAAGTAAAAGAGATAAGGTATCAGCAATGCGAATGTTTAAATATATTTTCTACTATAACCACTTATTGTTATAATAACAGGCCAGATCATATTAATACGTAATATATTAAAGCGTTCTAGAAGATGATTTGTGAGTGAAACATTTAAGTACTAGGTATGTAGTTTATGGCTAGCCTTACGGCTGTACTCAATAAGTTAGATAGGTACCTAAGGTATTTAATGTTTTATGCGTCGTTTAGATTCCGTACCAACTATCGCAGTTTTACTCCATCACATTTTTGGTATGTCTTAAGATTTAATCGTAGTCTCATCAATTTATAAAACCATGTCGTGGATCTTTTCAAGCAACTTTAATAGATCTTGGTCCTTGAAAAGGAAATCTTCGGTACTGTAGCAAGCTTAAATGTCTTGAATTATCTAGACCTCGGTATCATCCCCCCTGGTTTTGATCCATCACACCGGTCACTTTACACACTTGTGCTCTGATTGGTACGATAGTCCTGCGCATCATGGTACGAGAAAAGAGCCATGAAGAGGGGGTTCCTTCTGTGTGGGTCGTAAAGGTAGCAAGGCTTATTACATCTTGAAAAAGGTCTAGACAATTTTCAGCCTAGAATAACTTTGATTCGCTTATACAGCTTTTAAATGATCCAAGCACGTTTCCCATAATTCCTTATTAGTTGTACGACGACGGTTACAGTAGGTAACCATATCATCCCACGTCACTACCTGGTGGAAAGCTACCGCGCAACTATATGTGCATTAGTACATATAGAGATGTTGGTCGTACGTGATCGTCTGGTGTCCCTAGGCGAGTCTTTTAGCATTATTGTCTTAGTAAATCAGTAACATCCCGAGCCTCAACCCCCACGGGCCGAGATGTCCTAACTTCAATGACAATCTATTACGACAGGACGCCTGCATGACCCTACGTGATATATGTTTGCTTTAGCTTGACTACCTAGATCTTATCTCGAACACATGCCGAGATCCTATTCAATATGGTTTGATGAATACACTAAATATAGCGTAATGGGAAGAGGAAGGCTGAGAAACAGCATAATTACCTACTTACTACTTCATATTCTAGGCCTTATAATTCTAGGCCTTATAATTCTAGACCTATGTTTACCGCTAACATCTCGATCCTGCTATGTCCTTTCAAGCATAAAGGTTCCCTCACTCCTTCACACCTCTCTCGCCTTTTGCATTGCATCTTGCGCTAGTCAACGTTAAATCACATAAAACGCACCCGTCCCATGTTTCTTAGTTGAATCCCAGCGAATGGGAATGGATGGGAGCATGTGGAGAGCGAGCAAGGATAAGGAATTGTAATATTTAGGTACAGTACAGTACGTACGTGCATTGTAAAGAGGTAGCATCTACAGAGGTAGTATCTACAGAAGTATGTAGTATCTACCTACCTATGTAAGGTATCATGGTGCCTGTCATCAATTTATTACATGTACATAGAAACCCCCCTGGTCGTTTCCCGCAATTCCATCTTTCTTCTACTGCTGCCCCCCCCTGACTTCCTGGACCAGGTACTTACTTGCAGTTCTCGAGCTGCAAAGACACTGCCACACCCACAATTTCGTTTACCCCCGGCAATTAGCTGCTTTTAGCGGCGCATCGGCGTGCAATACACGCTGCAGCTATGCTTCGGGACCAGCAGCTATGTACATACACCACATGTAGGCTCTAGCGTGCACTTGTCCCGAGTTCCATAGAGTGGAGGGTCTGGGTTACTGTTTATCTGGTCCTGGATCCAGTGATAATTATGTGCGAGGACCAAAACGGCTTTTTCTTTTGTAACTTCCTAACATTAACTATCATTTTGGTTCGAGCCTAAACAAAGGCGCATCCCTAAAGCCGTAAGTATCTTCCCCCCTTTATTTGTTAAGCTAATTCGTTTATTTTACATCTTTTGACGTTTTCAAAAATGAACGGCCTTGAAATCTAGCCTTAAAGAAAGCTCAATAAGTGGGTCTTATAAGGTTATAGTGCTCAGGTACAGATACCTACCGGCAACACTCTTCTTGTAGTACTTATAGTACTTATAGTACCTCTTGATGTGGGTTATGTCAACCCAGATACCTATGCACGGGTGTTATGGTCCGAGAGAGAAGTACTTGTACTAGAGGGGTAGCTCCCAAACAGAAGCCGGGAACCACCTGCAGGCTTTAAAGTGATCAGTCAACCTTTTCTTTCCCTTTCCCATCGAGAAATCCAAGGGCTAGACAACCATCCCCATCCTTGTCCATCCACCCCAATCCACCCCAATCCACCCATCACTGGCCAGATCAGGAACAGCCCTTTTTCAATCCTCTAACCCTCTTTTATTCTCTCTTTTCCCTCTACATACCTGCATACCTACATACCTACATACCACCCCTGTAAAAACAGGCCATCTAAACTACTGTACGACAGCACAAAGCCAAAGAGATTGAAAGGTCCTTTTTTTCCCACGCCCCCCCCATCCCACCACCACCTGCACTCGGACGTCTCTTTCTCCAAACCCCCAAACTCATTATTATTATTCCCAAATACTTCTCTATCTACCAGCTTACCTTCACACACTGCCTTGCCTTGCCTCACCTACCCAACCAAAAGACGCGCATCTTCTTCCTCTAGTTTATTTTCATGTGTCTTCCTGGCGACCTGCAACCTGCAACCTGCATTCCTCCGTACTGCTTGTTTTATTGCGTCGCCTCTTCCCAAGGCATCGTCACTCATCTCCATTTTTCGCAGCCGTGTCGTCGCCACTTCGAGATTGGACAATTCAGTCAAATCAGTATCCAGTATCCTTTCAATCGCGTCAACTAGTAATACACGCCTTACTTAAAAAATATTTCGCCTCTTCCATCCCGCGTGCCGCAGCCTGCGGGCGCACCCACACTTTGCTTGATAACACCAACCCATCGCATCGCGCCAAAGCAAGGGGAATAAAAAAAACCGCCGCCGCGATCCCGCGACACTCGTCCTGTTGTCCTACGATCAGCGCGATCGTCATCCAAATCCTCGGCCGTGTATTGTCATAGTGCCCCAGAAATCCAGGCACCTCTTGTAGGGCGACCTAGTTGCATGCATCTCTTAGCATGAACGTGGACCCAAGTACTCTAAGTGTAGTTCCAAATACGTCTACCAAACCCACCTTCTCTCCTTTGTCGTCGAGCCGTGCGAGTCCTTATCCTCCCACTACGACCACGGCTACCCTCACTAAGACCGCCATGGCCGCGTCCGGCTTTCTCCCTCATTCGCAATCGCAATCCTTTAGATCCACAGCCGCGCCCGCTCAGTCGCCATATCCGCTATCTATCGGCTCTATTCACCATTTCGAGCGCGATGCGACTACTAAGCCCGTTGGCATGCCGTTCGTCACGACTCCCTCTCCTGTCTCGTCTATATTGATTCGCCGCTTGCCAGCCGGTACCACGGAGGAAAAACTCAGCCTGATGCTTCTCTTCTCACAGGAGTTGGTTGACATCGAAATGCTTCCCGCAGAGCAATCAGAAGATCTAGGCTTTCGGTCTGCGATTGTGAGATTCAAGACGCCTACTGGAGCACAGCAGGCCAAGGATATGCTACACGGCAAGTCCATAAGCTCGAGCGACGTCGATTTAATTGTCGAGATTGTGTCAGGTAGCCCTACCGCATCTAGAAGATATCCGATTGATGGTGCGATCTCTGCCCCATCTAGCGCTCCCTCCTCGACGACATCTTCCGGCCAAGCATCGCGTCAGTCATCCAGATTTAACGGCCCGTTTCAATCTATGGATAACATATCACCACCCATGAATGGCATATACGGAAGCAACGAATTACCGAACCCCGAGTCCAGTGCGCATTACCAGAGCCTCTTCTCGCCGCAGTCGCCAATCGGCAACCACCTAACAGAACGCACGCGCATCTCAGGCAAGACTCTCATTAATCACGACGTTGCAGAGGATGATGAGACGCGCGAGCTCCTGAAAGATCCGGTTGCTTATGCCGAGAATGGTGCAACGCAACAGCGAAGAGCTACTGCACCTCAACTACCTATTGGTCGCATGGCTAACCTATCTCTGAATACGGCGACCAATGGTCCGACATCTCTATCGCAATACGGTCATCCGAGCATGACTCCCTTATCCGCGCACGGCAATACTATGTCTCCGACTGTCATGAATAGCGCGAGTCATTCAATGAACTATCAGATGGGTAACCAGCACTACCAGCGCCATAGCAACTTTCCGCCTGTGAATCCTGCTGACCAGAACCCACCATGCAATACGCTCTATGTTGGTAATCTCCCAATTGATACATCTGAAGAAGAACTTAAAGCTATGTTCTCCAAGCAACGGGGCTACAAGCGTCTTTGTTTCCGGACTAAGCAGAACGGCCCGATGTGCTTTGTTGAATTTGAAGATGTATCGTTTGCCACCAAGGCTCTACACGAATTGTACGGTACACCCCTCCATAATAGCATCAAGGGAGGGATTCGTCTTAGCTTCTCCAAGAATCCCTTGGGGGTACGTTCTGGTCAGTCCCCAGGGCAGAATAGTCCTAGCTCTTTAGCGGGTATGAACGGGATGATGACGGGTCCTGGAAACGGCTTTACTAGCGCTAATGGTCCCCCGCCGGGTCTTGCGGCCCCTCCTGGCCTAAGTCGCATTGCTTACAATGGCGGGTCAACAACCCCTAGTAGCACGAGCACGCCGTATTCTTCAACAACCTTCTCTAGTACCAACAACAACGTATGGAATAGCTCATTATATAGTGGACCGCTGTCGGCCGGTGGTGGTTCTTCCGCGGCCAACGGAACCCCATCAACATTCCCGCCTTATATGATGGGGCGATAGATGATTAACCTCTACCAACCGAATCTATTATAGATACATGTCTTATGTGTTTCGAGAATCGATTATTGGCGTTTAGGAAGGCATTCGAACCGGGAGTTCCGAGTGAACGGTATTTCGGCTCTGCACGAAAATTTGTTCGGTTAATAAGTGGTGGATTTGAGATCCTCGATCTTAGAGGCTGTTTGGCTAATGGCTGCATATGTATTTGCATTTGCAAATGGGGATGGTGGTTATGCATGGTTTCAAGCGTCGGCGTCGACTTTTCTCATTTTCTTTTTTCATTAATATGATTCCCCTCGGCAAACCACTGCGTGGTTACCGGTAGCCTGGGAGTTTAGAGTCATATCGGTGTTCTACTTAAGACTTGGTCACAAGAGGCATGTTCCGGTGTTTATTTCACTTTATGTTGAGCGGGTCATTAGCATTGTGTTTCTTACTTGTGGCGGCCGCCCCTCCGCATTATCGCTTCCCCCTATCCGAACTTGCTTGAACGGTCTCGGACGATCTCGGCTATGGATTTGATCTAGGCTTTCATTTATGGGTTTATCGCGTTAGCCGAACTCATCCTCGATGGATCACGTCTGGAATGGAAGGGCGAGCCGGTTGTATTATTTATCGGTCTCTGTTCAATATTTGAAGCATGGTGAAAAGAAGAAAAAAAAGACGATTTATCTGGCACGCCCATCCATATCCAAATCAAAACTTAAAAGGCGATACCATTCATCTACGCGCGGCATTGTCAAAATTATTGGGCGAAAAAAGGGTTGGGACTGGTGTCAGACGGGAGCGAGGAGCATATACACTTGGATCCTTCATTATTTTGGAGCTCAGGCGGGCTGGTATTAGGTTTATGTGGTCGGCAGACAACCGGTGTCACAAAGCATCCAGCATCTGAAGGGAGGCCGCTATTTGATATCGGGGGGCAAAGAAACGACCTCTCGAACATCAGCATTCCCTGACTTATATTAGCATAGCCTGCGTTCTCCCACCTTCGATCGGCGCATCATCATCTTACAAGAGAGGGGTTCTCTTCGGTTATTCTTGGAAGTACATGCAATGAGCGGGGGGCAAAAGCGACGGAGTACTGGGGGGCATGGGTTTCTACATCTTTGCAGAATAGGCATGGACGGATCTGGAAACCTGGTATATGGTATAAGGCATGGAAAGGGGGGACGAGTCCAGCAAAATGAAGCAAGACATAGGGAAAGATTGGGTTAATCTTGCGGGGGTTGTTCGTTGGGCTTTCCCATTATACCTTTTGTCGCCGTTGTTCATCATTTTCTTGCCTCTCGCTTTACGAGTTCTAGGTGATAGAACCAAACAAACTGCGTCAGGCGTCATCATGTTTCCAGGCAAGCCAGGGGGCGGATAACTATATTTTTCCTTTAGCCGCTTCTCTTCTTCTATTTTCCTCTGTCGTCGTAATATAGCTAGCGATTTTTAGACGGTCACCTCGGTTCACATCCATATCAGAAAGGAAGCATCTATCATATCTTATTTACTTTTATATTTTACATCTTACATCTTCTTCTAGGGGTGTTTTTTTCCTTTTCCTCCTTTGCATCCCTGGGTCGTCTGTCATATATATCGCACCTTGTTGCTCATATAACATCACCTAACCTAGATGCCCACTTAGCTACGGCTGAATGTGTAGTAGGCCCGGGACGGGGACGGTCGGCCGTCGTATTATATCAATCTGTCCGTAGTTTGGAGCGAGCATTTAAGTGCAGGCCGGGGTTGGGTAGCAAATAGCGTGTACGTATGATAGATGGATGGACAATTCGGTAATTTAGCCCCGGCGTCGTTACTTGTAGAGTATCAATGGGTTTGCTTAGTAGCTAGTTACTTGGTTGCTGTTCATGAAGTATTTCATTCGTTAGGTACCTTTTATCAGTTCGTGTTCGTTCCTCGCATCTCTGCGAGCTGCCTCCCCGGACTCGCGTTGCTTTATAAGCACGGGATCTGGTTCCAGGGTGCCATCGAAGTAGATTACCGCGGAACGCTATACGATGATCGCAATGTCGACATATGACGCGGGACGGGACGCCACGTGTATATAGCCGGCTGCGGGGCCGCGTTCGCGTGGAGATGGACGTGTCGGCGATACGAGAGAGGGGATTATGGATTATGTAGATTGGCTAGGTAAGGTACCTGTTGATTTAAACGCGTCTCGTCGAGCGAGTGTTAGGATGATGGCCCCATCGGTTCCGATGTTCTTGGGCCCGAGCCCTCGCGGTAATGATTTCGTATTTATCCATGCTGTTGCGACTCGGGCTGTCGCGGCGAGGAGAAATCCGAATACGCCAAGTAGATTAAACGGTATGCTTCCTATCTCCTTGCGGAAATATCGTGTTCTGCTTCCACCGTGTCTTTGCTGAGATGGTTGCAACGCTCTTGCTTTCCTCTCTACCTAGTCCAGTCCAGTCCAGTCCAGTGTGTATTGTTCTCGAAACTGCGTATCAAAACCCTTGCTGCGAGCTACCTGATGGACCCTAAGATTTGCCGGAGAGCCGTATAGTGATCGCTTGGAGCAATGTCAAGGCCGGATGGATGATTTGTTGTCTTGCTATCTCACCGAGGAGTTGGGCAGCGTAGTTCTGGGACATAATGTCCCCGTAGATAGTAGTTAAGCCGAGTGTGGGCGTCGTCCCATTCCGTCAGGTCATCAACATGCCTTTTCTCGATCGCTTGGCAGCCTTCTCGTGTAGGGTAGAGCTTTAGTATCAAGCTTCTTTCAAGAAGGGTTGCCCTGTCGGATGGAATGGAGAAGGTTAGGCTGAGACGGTGACAACGTCGCATCTTGTTGCTACCCCTGCCATTTCTTCATCTATGAGTGTATGTAGAGGATGGGCTTGAAGCCATTCCTTACCGTCGGTCTCATCCCGATCCCGCGACCCCTGAGAGATACAACCTTTCCACGTTATATATTAATCCGGCTCGCCCATCGGGTTCCCTGGAAGGTGTTCTAAACGATTTGACTACGACCTTGAACAGGACCTGGGAGCTGGTAGTATACTGTCTACACAACGAGCAGCTCGTATTTATGCGTGTGGGATTCATACAAGTCACAGACGGGCCAGCGAAAATGAGTAGTAGGAGATATCGGAAGCCTCTCCGTCAACTACTTTCCCTATCTAGTTGCTCGTGGATCCTTTCGGCTTCTTTCCTCCGATACGAATTGCGAAGATGCCTGCTTATCGAGACTGTTTTTGATAGAATATCTACTGGTAAGCCAAGGTGAAGGTCAGGAATCGTTGTTCTTCTAGTCGTTCAATCATGCGCTAAGTCATGTAGCGTTAAATAAGGCTAAATGTGATAGACGGACGTAAACATAAGGTAGAGGGGGCTGTATCTGCTTCTATCTAGCCCGGTCGAAAAGTTTTTACCAACGAATATTTTCTAATCATCCTCAAAAATATTATTTTATAGGAAAACATATGCGAGTAGCAGATGCAAAAGGACTCGTACGATCACTCCCTGCGCAACTGCAACGTCATGCCCGAGTATTTGTTTACTCAAGGCAAAAGGAAACCAACAGAAGCATGGTATCTACAATCTAAATTATAAGCCGCAGTCTATGGGGACAAAATTCCCAGGGTTTATTTAACTACCGAGATCCCTTTGCAAATCCGTCGATCTCAGTCCCATGTGAAGATCTTCGACAGGCGCGAATACTAGGTTAGTACGTAACACTTTAAACTATTGACAGAGATATATGTACATAAAAGAGCAAGACCCAAACTATCATCTGGGATCTCCTGATTATGGGTCCGAAATGATACTACTAAACCTTGGCTAATGGCCAATGCCGCGTCACAAAAGTGGCAGAGTCCTACGTCCCTGCGAGGGAGGCTTATCATGAGTTTACACAGATATTTGTAATGTTTTTTATTTATCAATTCAACAGTGTACATAGGATAAGCACTTACCGAGAGCCCTACCAAATCCGTACACCATAATCTACCTAGAGTATTTTCCTAACATGTCTCATACGAAAAGATCCCCTTGGCGAGCTACGCGTATCCTGGCGAGATAATATCGGACCCTCGGATCTAGATATCGACCCAGGGATCAGTGGGGTATGGTAATACTTTGCGAGGAGGACATTGCTAAGGAAGCTGAGCTAGGAACCGGGAGCTTTACGAACAGGTTGACTAAATGGTATGATATGCGGCGGCTTGGGGGCCGAATCTAGGACGCCTAGGACTACGGATGATGTTCTACTTGCGAGTAAAAGACTCAGTGCTTTAGGGTATTATTGAGACCGATTCGGATAATAGGTTCAATTAATAGCTTTAGAACTAAAGAACAATCACATTATGATATAGAAACTTATCAGATTCTTATTATACGATAGGCCGCAATAGCTGTCCTATCAACATCAATCCAGGTGAGAATGAGGCTTCTCGTACGCTACAGGTTTAACCCCCACGAAAGACGCGTTCGAGCTGGTGGGGAGTAAAGATAACCAACTCCTCAGACATCTGCGGCTTAAAAATAAATCCCCGTACGATCTATATCAAGTTAGACTACAATATGCCATAGGTAGTTTCGGTACAAGCCAGCGCGCATCGGCTTGAGTTTCAGCTGTAGAGAATACTTGCCTTATTCCACTTCAGCTGGTAGTACTAGTAGTAATATAAACCCACTTAAACAACTATTCAAGATTTGTCCTAACCTGGGTGAAAGACCTCGGAGTTCCCATGCTATACTTCTAATAGTATGGCTTACATGTCACATCACATCCTATGGTAGACACCAGCGGTGCGGGTACGGGATGATGACAGGCATCGGTCCGAAGTGTTATTTAATTAGAATTACAACCGGTCGACGGCTCGGAAGCGAGTTTTAAAAAGAGCACAGATGGAGCACAGATGGACAAGCCTTGGCTCACCTTGGGCCCTTTTTGCGTATACTGGGACAAATACGAAAGGTTACACAATGCTTCGATATTGAGTAGGTATCGGAATCCGATATAACCCGAACCCCAATGGCGCTTCGGCACAGCGTCTAGGTTAGTCCCTTTCAAGGGTAAAGTCGAACCCGGCATGAGCTGGACCGAAATACCTCTAAGCGAAATACGGCACGGCTCATATAAGAATACCATTAATGGATTAATGGGCCGGGGGAGCCTCGAGGTTTAAGTCCAACATGGTCAAAAGTACCTAACCTATAGGTATGGTGGGGGCATATTACTTATACAGGTGCGCATTGAAAACTCCGAGCTGTCAATTTAACTGGCGGTGGAATCCAAGTATCCAAGTTGAGTTGCTAGAACGCGTACTCGTATCTTTACCGACGTGAAATCGAGGCGGTAGAAGAAATAAGATGCAAGGCGCGCAGCTGGTACCTGTCAGGTGACGGCTTGTAACGCAGGTAGAAATAGATGATCGCAAGAGTGGAGGTGGAATCATCTATTCCCTTTTTTTTTTTTTTTTTTTTTTGGGTAATCGATGAAGGAAGCACCGAGGGTTCCTCTTATGTAGAGCCTCGTCCACATTCTTGAATGTGCAGGATGGAATACAACCGTTACGGGTAAGTAGTTGGTGCAATGTTGGTGCATCGGAAGCGCTCGGATGGACAGACAGCTGAATTGCCCAATCTTTTCACCGACACGTATTAGTTGATAATGGATTAAATATGATTTGCATCTTTCAGCCCAACTGGAGGCTTGTGCAAGGTTTCGCCTCATTCGAATTAACTATGCTCCAGTATTGGTGGGAATCTCATCCAGATTTGCCAACTTCACCCGGGCAATTTTCAAAACTGGACAATCCATGTTGCCATGTTGCCATGCTGCGATGCTGCGATGCTACCAGCGGAGCTGCATCAAGTACGAACGGCTAGGCCGCGAATAGGTAAGAATGGATCCAACATCCGGCACAAACAACGGGCTTGTCTATGCAGGGCTGACCCGCTTAGGCTCATCTCCTAGCTGCTGCGCTGTCCAATACTGTCTGGTAATCCGTTTGCAACTCCAGGTTGGAATTCTACATAGAACGACCTCATCCCTAGCTCCCTAGCATAGAGGATGTCTTCGCCGCGAACATAGGGTTAAGAGTGAATATAAGCAACGTAGTATCCGACAAGTTGTCTTATAAACCGGTTGTAAAGTGTACAAGGCAGTTTCAGGTAGCTCGTGGGAGAATAGATATATTATAAAAAAGAATATGAAAGGGGGTGTCAGGATGGAGGAACTTAAAGTATGACACAGGTAGGATGTAAACGATGCGGCGCGTTGCTAATAGACTAACCTAGACTCGAATTACGACTCGACTCGATTGCTCAACTGATACAAGGGAGGGAAGGTTTACGTTACTCGAGAGAAAAAGAGGCGGGAGGATTCAGAAGTTCGAAGGAAAAAAAAAAAGTCTAAAAAGAATGTCCGTCAGCCCATTGGATCGGCGTGGGGATTGTACGACGGTTATCATGCACTCCATCCACGGGGTAACACTTACCTCTATGTAAGTAAGAAGCGTATTACCTAGGTTAGTCGTAATTGTTGTAACATGTAGTATAGTACATTAGGTAGCTGCAATGTACCTAAGATAGGGTCCGCCACCAGCGCCTAATGTATGTAGGTATGTAGGCCTGCGCATGCAGAAAACAGACAGAAGCTACATCTGCCGCCGCTACTACATGCCTTGTACCTAGGTATCTACATGTACCTAACCCCCTATTTCTGCCTACCTAATATACCTGTATACCTGGTACATACACGTAACCACTTACCTAGGAGAGCCTTAGGTACATGTAGTGTATGTAGAAGGAAGCTTAAGCCGCCCCGAACAACCTCGCTCACTTCAATACAACGTTAATAAACGCGTCCACAAAAGGGCGGGCCGACCGTGCTAAATATATTTGTACCACTCTTTAACTCTTTAGGTACATTGGCAATTACGCATCATACATTAAGAGCCTTGGAATCTACCTCGTACATAGGAAGTTACATAGGAAGTTTACATAGGAAGTTTACATAGGAAGTTACCTAGGTACACTACAAGAAATTGGCAAGAGTTAGGTACCTACCTATGTACATATAAATATAAGGAAGGGAAACCTAAAATATATAATATGTAGTTGATCGGCTTCCAATTCTTAATCTTTCACCTTTACTTTCAATATTCACAGCCTACAAAACCCAAACTCGACTTCTTAAAGGTTTCCGTAACCTGTAACTACGGATTACTTGGTAGGTATTAATGTTATGGATTATTCTTATTGTTCTTATTAATATGCATATTGTCAAAATTCCATATCCATATCCATCTTTTTACCCATTAATCAATCTTCCCACTAAATTACCTATCTAGGTACAATACCCAGCCCAGCCCAGCCCAGCCGGACCGGGGTTGCATTTTTTTCTTCTTCTTCTTAGGGGGTGTGTTGGCTGCATACGTATTTTTCATCACTGTACGTACTTTGTGCCTAGGTTAGGTGCTTAAGTGTAATGCTGTTGCATTTTTCCCATCCATTTTCACCATTTGGTCCATCTCTTTAGTCCATCTCTACCTGTCCATCTTACATGTTCTTACATGTACATACATACATATACATACATACATACATACATACATACATACATACATACATACATACATACATACATACATGTAATATACCCCTCTTTTTGGCCCCCTAATAACCTGCTGTTTTGTACTTAGTCCCCTTTATCTTTTTTTCCTTTTGCAATCCTCTCACGGGTGTACCGAAGAATCGCTGCGTCTGATCCCTTTCCCTGGTTCGTCGCTCCAAGCAAGGAAAGGGGCCAGCCGCGCTTTTATTTTCGTCATCCCCGTCCCCCGACTTCACCCAACGCGGCTCTTTTTATCTGATTGTTTCTTAAGCGGCTACCCACATACATATCGACATACATATCTACCTCGACTTAAGGTATCCGCTTGAATCCGCTTTGACCTTATCTTCCGTCAACACGCCAACAAGCCAACACGCCAACACGCCAACATCCAGAAGCAATACATAAAACATTTTCCATCCGCCGCTTGGATGACGATACCTTCACCACTCCACACCAGCTAAACCCATCCCGACCGCTGCTTTGTTGTTTGTCGCTTTAGTGATAGACACGAGCTGACGGGCTGACGGATTTTGCTCTGCTGATCAATTCCCGACCTTAGCGCCTCTGATGCGCTTTTCATGAAATCCGGAGCTTGAGGCTAGCTTGGAGCTTAAGCTGAAGCTGTGGCCAAAATCGAAAAACATGCCTCCTCCGAGACAAGGCCGTTATCAACCTGCGTTCGTCTCCTCCGTCGCCTCAAATTATTATCAAATTATTCCTGTCATTATGGTCTAAGTAACTAACGTTCCAATTCTGCGAATAGCCGGGAATTTCACGTTGTTGTGCTAGGTGCAGGTAAGGGTTTTTTTTCCTACTCTTCTCTCATCCACCAGCTGAGGTGTACGATCAAGCTTTTTTTTCTTTACTTTTTTGAGGTCTATTCTATGTTGAAACATTTTTTCCCCCTTGCTTATGCGTAACCGCCGCTAACTTCTGCTAGGCGGTGTCGGGAAGAGTTGTCTTACAGGTAATCATCCTTCCTAGCTGCGACTGGTTCCGATTGGATCATCTTGAATTCAAACGAAACGCGATCTGTTTACGCCTCGTGCGTCATTCTCTACGCTAAGAGCCCAATTGCTAATGGGCTTTTATTTTATTCATGATAGCTCAATTTGTCCACAACGAATGGATTGAGAGTTATGACCCGACTATTGAAGACTCGTATCGAACCCAGGTGGCCGTCGATGTAAGTGTAACTTTACCTGATTTCTCTCTAACCCCGTTGGTTTAGGCGTCAACGTCTGCTAACACATTTGGACCAGGGTCGTCAGGTAGTTCTGGAGATGTAAGACAATGCCAACTACAAACATGACCCACCATTATTTTCTTGCTGCCGCTTTGGCACATACTAACTAGAGATAGTCTAGATACTGCAGGCACTGAACAGTTCGGTTGGTCACATTACTAACACACCGTTTATTCGTAACTATGCTAACTCGGCTCCAGTTGCTATGCGGGATCTGTACATGAAGACTGGTCAAGGGTTTTTGCTAGTCTATAGCATCACTTCGAGTTCGTCATTAACTGAGCTAGCGGGGCTTCGTGATGAGATCATCCGTATCAAAGACGACGAGACCGTGCCAATTGTGATCTGTGGAAACAAAGCCGATCTAGAAGACCAGCGGTCCGTGCCACGCACCAAAGGCTTCCAAATCTCGGAGAGATGGGGTGCGCCATACTATGAAGCTAGTGCTCGGACGAAGAGTAAGTGCATTTACCCACAGTTCCTTCGCATGCACTCGCTCCTACCCATACTTGGAGCTCCATGGTTATAGAATAGCTAGGCTAATACTTCGAAGCAAACGTTGACGAAGTATTCATCGATTTATGTCGACAAATGCTACGAAAATATGATGCCGCGGAGCCCTGCGCCGAGGATCAAGACGACAAGTTCGATCCGTACTCCATATCCTACTATAAAAGACGAAGGCGGAGGAAAGACGGCGAGCGAGGCTCACACCATCGACCTAAATGTGTTATTCTATGATTCCTCCAGTAGCTTTCACTCAAGAGCTTATGAGGGATGTGGGTGAAAGCTTGCATGAGGATTCAGTTTCACGGGGCATGCGACAACTAGTCGTCAGGACGTCTTTTCGGATTATAGAATAGCTACTGGTTTAGGTGCAAATACTCTACACTATGGAAAAGTCCAGGCGCTTATAACGGTTACCTAAAACGAAGACGACGAGGCTCTCTAGGCTTGAGAGGTTTCTTAGGTATATCTCAGTTTCATATTTTGCCGCTATTTTGCAGCGCTTCGTCGGACCAACATTTGGTCGACTTTCGCTTCGACGATTTCCGCGGCGAAGATCCTTTCGCAATCTGGGACGGACGTCCAGGATTATGGACGGGCTTGTATGTTCATCGTATTGTATGGGGAGGGCATAGTATGCATACATCACGGATCAGCAAGCGAACAATAGTGTTCCAATCTCGGACATGGGGCCCACATGCATATGTAGGCTCCCCGAGTTATCATGCCGACCGTTTATTTTATGTTTTCGGGACATTTTGGGTTCGATGTGGAGCTTTTATCTTGTCTTTTGTTTTCTTGTTGAAGATCCGGACTGCGCAGGCAACTTACATACTTGAGAATCCATTTACGATACTACAGCACCTACACTTACCTTACTCGTCACAGAGAAATGGGCATGTCCGCCCCAGAATATATATACCCACTCTGCCGCCGAAATACTCGATACCCCTCTTTTGAATTGGGAAGTGATTGAAACGATGTGATTATTCATGTGATTTTATATGCTAGCTAGGTAGCTTGGAGATCCGGGGATTCAAGGGCGCATTGCTCGGCAGTTGACCGACTTGTTGGAAGGAAGCTCTCGAATACATACATACCCCGGTCTAGACGATCTTGACTCGTATAACGGGTTGAGCTTGTACGAAAATAGATCGAGGTAACATCCGAGGCTCTGCCTCCACATGGAAGGGTCCAAGGTAGATCTTGTTGCTTGGACCACCTTGGACCAGCTGACTTGTGCTCATCACACCTAGGTGGGCTATTTGAGCTCACCTATGTAAGAGCCACGGCTGTCAAAACTACGGAATGCGCTACTACATATGTATACATACATGGTGTACATATATATCTTTTGCCCCCGCCCTGCAGTACTAGATCAACCGGTGGAGTTTCTATCGTATCGTATCGTGCGCGTTTCCTTCTCAAAAGAAGCAAATAGTGGCCAGAATAGGAAAGGGAGACATCCGGAAGAGGTTGGGCGGCGGGGTGGGATGCAACCTATGGCCAAGTTTGGTCCGCTAGCACCAATGTGGACGGGTGAGGCTTAACACCTGAATGGCACATGCGCGTCGCTCGAAACGTGAGAAGTCGATCTGCTCTTGTTATACCGGGGTGCTGGCTCCTTTACGCATACTGTGCCCGCGACTTGGCGGAGGGATGAGATGGCATAGGTGGTTCGTCGTCCGAGGGCTCCGCTGACCCGGTTCAGCAGGATCTAGCTGTATACATATGTACGTGTGTATGCGTTTATGTAGGTATACATACGCGCGGCTAGATGTCACGAGGCTGGCTGGCGGGCTTGGCTGTTTTCTCGGGCTGCAGGTATTCTATGTGAATGGTTGGCTACGCGTGATGAGGAGGGGGGGTTATATGTATTTACGACATCCCTCGCTTGGAATACTGTCTAACGCTTGTCTAGCATCAATGCCCAACGATACTGTGTCTTGTTCTTAACTATGTAACTACCTGGTATATACATACATATGTGGTTGTACATAGAGAGTGATCCGCCGTGTCACGTAGACTTACATATGTAAACGATAGGGTCACGAGTTGTAGATTCGTATAAGTATTAGAAGCACGGCTAGCGTGACTCGAATGGTTAGAATAGGTACCGATATACTTAACAGGAAACAGAAGGATGGCAGTAGCCTTGACCCTCCCCAAAATTAGTGCAATTAGGTATGTATGTAAATGTCAAAGCAACATCACACTATTAGTGCCTGGCGCTAAATTAGGTATCAATAGTCTCTTACTATGACTAATGCTCCACGTGTATATGCCGAGGTGGGTAACTAATAGGAGATCTTGATGCTAACCACCTGGTTGTCGGAGATAATCACCTTGATACATTGCCGTAACATTGGCCATCACTAACTTGTCTAACCAGGCAATTGACATAACATATGTAATGCCCCATGCCGGCACCCTGGGGTAAACTATCTCTCCTCGTATACTGGAGCTGTCAAGACTCTTTAACTATGTAACTGCGTAAAGAACCATCCCCTGTTAGCTCAAGTATTAACCCACAACCTCTCGGCATGGCCCTTGGCTCTCATAAGTAATAGTTAAGCTGGGGTACTGTAAGCTCCGTAACATGCTAACCTGGCTTGAAATTCATGGTAGATTGGGACAGGATAGTTTCTTAATAAACACTAGATTGATAGCTAGCGAGGATATCATCTGTCTTCGCGTCCTTTCCTTGACCATCGAATTCTTCCAAGTGTTAGATAACCAAGTCGAGCAGACGCTGTATGGATCAAACGAGTCTGAGGGTGGTGTCTGCGTAGACTAACTTCTCGTCGATGTATAATAAAGCTCGGGCTGAGGCTGAAGCCGACGTCTGCCCGAAACCGAGTTTTGCATATGTAATGCAGACTTTCATTGCAGCAAAGGTTTTCACTGGTGTTGCTATGCTGTCCAGGCCATAGGGTATGTGGGTATGTTCACAGAGTCGTAGCCCAGTCTTGCTGATGAAATCGAATAGGAGCGTTTCGAAAAGGAGCATTAGAACTAGCCTTTTAAGAACCAGCAGATTTAACTTCGATATATCGCTGTAGGGTCTTTTTCTGGAGGGCACGTTGCTCGTTGATGACCTCCCACAACTCTTCATTTTCCTTCCTCAGTTCTTGATCCCCAACAGTATCCTCGGCTGGTACCTGGAAGGCGAGGATGGCTTGTTCTAAGACATCATGCGGGAGTCCGTTAGATTTAAGCATCCTGCTGAACTTCGTATCTTCTGAGATATCAGAATCTAACCGGGAGGTAAAGTTATAACTGCGGCTTCCCAGGAATGGCTTCACAACAGCAACTGGCTTGGTAGGCCGCGAGGTCGGAAGTGGAGAGACAAAGACGATATTTGTGACAGAAGCGTTGAGGTTTGTTAGCTCCGTGGAGTCGGCACGACTGCTTAAGTCCCAGCGTAGAATCTGGCCTCGAGGGTGGCCCGATACTAAAGTCGTACCATCGTAGCTCAACGCCATGCACGATGCCGGTCCCGCCTCCTGAGGCGTAGCGCCAAAGGCCGAGGAAACTTGAACGGCCGTAGAGCTGTCTTCTATACTCTGAGGACCTAGCAGAGCTTTATCGGCAAATAAGTCAATTGCATACAGTGAGCCGTCATCGGAAGAAACATAGATAGCTCGTGCACACGGGTCGAGGGATACGCAAAGTGGCGAGCTCGGGAATAGCAATGTCCGTAGAGCGACACCATGCTGATAATTCCAGATGACACAAGACTTGTCCTTGCTTGCCGAGACGCAGATGTTGGTATCCGGATTTACGCTTGAACCGATAGCAAGAGACGTGATGGCGGCTCTGTGATTCGACAGCGTCTCCTGAGGTTCGTGTTCGATGGTCGAGTCCAGCTCCAGCAAGCGGGGAACAAACCAGACATTGATGTTCGAGTCCTCGGACCCGGTGAGAAGGTGGTAGGGCGTAACAGCGATACATGTAATTGCTTGAACATGGCAAGCAGACGTAGTTACTTGTCTACCGGTGCAGACCTCCCATATGATAAGCCTGCCCTCTTGCGAACCCAAATAGAGCACATCGTCTTGCAGCGCGATGCTTCGGATGCGCTCTGGAAAAGTAACCAAGGCCTCTTGATTGCCCTTGGCCCTCGAGTAGACGTGTACTGTTGACTTGTCCTCCTGGGCTGTAAAAACATGCGTATCGCTCACGGCCAGACAATGACGGGGAGCAGAGCTTTTCTTAAAGGTAGTTGTCGTCGAATGGCTGGGGTGGAGTGTATGCTCATAAATCCCGGCATCTTTTGAGATGGTCGTGTTGTTAGATAACGGCTGTCCAGCCACGGACACGAAGTAAGTTTCGGTCAACATTGGCCCCTATTCATCTGGACTCGTGCTGTGCTGGTCTAAGAGGTAGATTTGTAATTTATTCTACTAACTAGTGCGTGCGTAAGTAGCCAGATTAGGTACTTTGGATATTTTTAGGATTGGTCCGATTACGTATGTCGATCCTGTGATGTTCTATGTACTTGTCCGAAGATTGTGCAAATGACTGGTTGTTGTACGTTTTGATGATGTTCTATATTTGATGTTCGGTGTTCGATGATGTATGTTAGTGTAGCTATTTTTTTTTCTTCTTCTCCCTTTTCCCCCACAAATTTCCATTGGTGGTGGTTCATCGTTGATAGCCCCACCAACATGCAGACGTTATGCAGGTCGCTTGTGGCTTTCGGTGGAACCGTCAATGCGGCGCTATGTAGCCTCAGAGCTTGGCGTAAAGGGTAGGTACGTACCTTTCCATTATCGTCCAAGTTTAGAATCTACATAGGTAGGTATAATCTGGAGCATTTCACGTGGTGTCTAATAAAATAAGCTTGCTTTGTTCTATTGGATAATTTAAATACTTAAATGAGTAAAGTACCTCAGGCCTCACATAATCTGGGTAAGGTAATTCATGTTTTTGTCCTGTTACCCTTTACGACTAAGCTTCAAATAGCATCCGGGTTATATATTCCTATTCTAGACTTTCTCCTCTTTGGTTCCTTCGTTCGCAACTTCATGCACGATTCGATGCATGACCGAATGGGTGATTGCACATATTAGGCCGTTGAAAAGCGATTTGGTCTCGTACATGAGAAATGGAAGGGGTTTAACGGCGGCTACATACGTGCATCGTCTCCAATCGATTCCATCATTTTGCCCGATGGTTCATCATGTTGTTGTCTATATTTTCGACAACGGCTTTGTTCATCGGAGGTGGCAATCCCTTGGCTACGATATACATGGAGGTATGTATGCGGGTAGCCAAGACGAACCAAACTAAATCCTGCGACCGACGATAACTGACCAACCCGACTTCGAGGCTAGGCTTCCCTCAACTTCGAGAACGGGTTAGAAGCAACTTCACAGGCAACGTGGTCGCCTATGTATCTGTCGTGTCGCTTGCCAGCTGCAACGAGATCGGGTATGTATTATTATCATTCGATCAAATATATATGTACATCTTATTCTACGTAGATGCAGGGGTAAGTCGTTTGAGGGAAGATAAAACAAGTTGCTTACCTAGGTAGACACCTAGAGCATTATTACTTCATGCCAAGTTTACTGGAGGATCATTTACCTGTTAGACACCACGTACAACGTCGCGCACGTACAATACAGAAGGGTACGGAGCAGGCGTTGCTCAGGCCTCGGAGCTTTCTTCGATCAGTATTCTCCTCCATCTGACAATTGAATAGTTAATCTTGCGCCATGATCAATTTTCTCCAACCGAGGGTCCAAGTTTGGTCGGTAAACCATGCTGCCCATGGCTCGCCAGAAAACCCTCCGCATTAGGAAAAATAAAAAAAAGTATGGTGTAATGCGGTCACGTATGAAGTAATCTATTGGTTAGTTAGACGTGAATAATTTCCAAAAACAATAGCAGCGTTGCATCGTATTAACTTGGCGAATGGATTTCTGGACCTCTCAATTAAATTGACTGATTGGTTTTTGTTAGGACGCTATTACAATCAATACTACCCTAGCAAGCGATCCCTTGGCGAGAAGATCGGACAGTTAAGTTGAAAACTTGGAGAGTTTTCAACGTGTGAGAAAAAGCAAGGATTTAGATATCTTCTAGGATAATTTCCAGGATATTTCTATATGTACAACTACCTAACCTAGGTAGGCACCTATATTAACTATGTTATGTGTAAGACTGTCTTGGGTGAAATGTTTGTTATGTCTGATTTGCTGTAACTCGGGGAATGGTTATTTGTGTAAGTTATTGCGGCATTAGCATCGTGAGAAAAAAAAAGAATTGAGAAATGTTTCTTCTTTTTCTTTCTTTTTTCTTTCTTTTATCGTTGTTGATAATAGGTTATAGGTAGGTAGGTAGTTATGTATTCCGTACATACCTACCTAGGTAGGTACATATGTATTAAGATAATTGTCAAAACGAACTAACCTACCTAGGTTAGGTACTTAAGATAATGAGCTCAGGTCCCACATTAGTTTCCGTTCTCCTTTAAACTTTGCGACCCTCTTCTCAAAAAGACCCCTGACTTGTCCTACCGTGTCCTTGTCCTTGTCGGGGTCCATGGTTCATAGGTAGTTTCTTCATCTCTGTCCAATTACGAAAACCAACCCACGTACGAACATAGCTCCATCCTTCACTAAATGAACCCCTGTCCACCGCTCAACTCCTTCCTGGGCCTCTGGGCCTCTGGGCCTTCAAACCCATGTGGATTTACAACCCAGCTTGAGCCTTTTTTGCACGACTGTTTTTGTTGATTTCTAGCTCCCTCGGATTTGTTTTCAACATCGATTAAACAATTCGGTTTACCTTCGCGCCTCTACTAACACAAATCATAATACGCCAACTACCACGAATTAAAACTAATCGGAGTTGGGAAATCAACTGTTTTCAATACTTATTGTTTCGCGTGAAAAGAAACTCCTAACTTAGGATTTTATTACCGGCTTACACTCCCCTGCAACGCCACCGACCGATTGACTTGGACGCACGAACGAAAGTCACGATGGGGAGCTTTGAACCCCTCATGGACTTCAATCTACCGGAGCTTCTAGTTGGGGATTTAGAAGAGTCGAAAGATGTTTTCAAGTCGAGGCAATTGACTGCTGGTGCGCCAGCTCCATCGTTAGCCGGTGACGGATCTAAGAGACGATATTCACTGCAGGACAGTTCGTTAAGCGCTGCTCATTCGTCTAATCTCCTAGACACGATGTGGAAGGCCAAGTCACTGCAGAATGTGAATGAGACGCAATCTCATTTCTTTACCATCCGCGGCGAGTCACACCGGAATCGTAGCGATTCCGATTCGGCCAGTAGTGAATCATCTTGTGGATTGATGCCTCCATCAATCGGCACACGGGACGCATCCATCGCCACAACAGCCACGTCGGTTACTTCTGAGAGGTTGGGGCCACAAAATCAATTGAAGAAATTAAGGCTTGTAATACAAGATAGAAAACAAGCCGGTCAAAGCTGGATAGACCTAGATGCCGAGGACCCAACTTCTCCGGATCGAAGATACAGTATGATTAACATCCCGTCACCTGCTCAGTACTTGTCACTACGACATGACCTAGATGAATCAAGGAGCATGTCTTTAAACTCGGTTGTGCTGCGGCGTCCCAACTCAACTAGCTCTCCTCCAACCTCGCCAAAAGTCTCCTCAAAATCATCACCAAAAGCATCCCCGAAAATGTCGCCAGGTAGTGTTAAATCTTCGGGTGCTGGCGAACAGCGAAACCGTGTTGGGTCGTCTTTGACATGTCCTACCCCACCCCCAGAGCGACGTTCTTCTCTGATGCACCGAAACTACCCTGTGCTTCCCAAGATCAACGTCTCGCCCTCTCTACAAGTCTTGTCGAGTCAACCTTTGTCAACACAGCGTGAAGACGCGACATCATCTCCAGACCGCAATATGCCCTTATTAGCTCCACTCCAACCGTCTCGTAAAAAGGCGGATGATGTTAGCAATGAGCGTGATGCTAGTAAAGCCGGCTTCCACTTACCAGAGGCGGACATCGAAAGGGATGAACCCGGACAATACTCGCACGCGGAGAGTACTGAATATCCAGAAATTGCCGCGGCTGGAGTCGATGTTGAATCCTGGTTAGAGTCTAGCGTTGACAACTTTCCCTACTACGCTCAGAATAGAGCTGATGGTGGGCATATGCCCCTACCGCTTCCGCCAGATGTCATTGATACCCTTCGAATATCAATAACATGCTTCCCGGAAACAATGCTTCAGTGTTCTAGCCTCTCTATCGAGACCATACGCGGCCACTCTAGGAAATTGAGGTATAAGTCCTCTAGTCCTGCAAGTATATATGCGGAATCGCCCGTTTCAGTAGACTCGTCAGACCAGTCAAAGCAGACGAAATGGAAGTGGTTACCAATGTTAAGACAGCAGTCATCTCCTACGGAGGCGCCTACCAGCCCGCAGCGAACCGGGTTTGGGGAGAGTCTGGAACCAAAGTATAGCCCGGTATGGCCTAAGAAACCGGACTGGACCACAATTCAAAACCTCTTCCCCTCCGGATCTGATTACCTCTGTGATGCCCTCTACGCCCACCTCGTAGCGTACAACTACATCACTTCGCTATGTCCCCGCTCAGTGCTAATCAATACTACCACTTCGAGACCTACTTCCAAATCCTCAACAACACCCTCGGAACTCAGTCTCGGCCTTTCAGTTGACCTCCGTACTTCAGTAGACATACGCGCCTCTACGGACGGAGGCTCAATCCCACGGAAAGCAGCAAATTTACTCGGCCTGCAGGAGGATCCGAATGCACCGATCCCCGAACCGCCTTCTTCACGATGCAACACACTTCGCACCAAGCGATCATTCTTTACAGCGTCTAGAGTCCTCTCTTATTATGAAGTTAGTAGACCGACAACAGCCGCAGGTTCCTCCACTGGCCGCCGTATTCCCCAACCTGATCAGGGCGAGCAAGTGTTAAAAGATTTACGGTTGGGACTGGCGAGATGCATCTCAAGACTTGTCGCTACGTTACGAACGACGAATGGCAGCCGTACAGGTCCTGATGGCGCGGGGCAAATGAAGCGAGAAGAAGATCCTGACTTTATGCGAGCACTGTGCGAGATCGTGCGCCTTTCTGAGGAGAGATACATGTAGCATGAATACGGCTACAGCGTCACGAGCCATTTGATTAATCAACTACGCCTATGCCCATATATGATGCCATATATGATGGACCATGCAGCAAAGATACCCTCACGATATATATATATATATATATATATATATTAATACCCACGAAGCGAAGACACGAGAGACGGCTTTTCAACACTAGTGATCCGCATATTCTTAGCACGTACTACCGCAAACGGCATTTTACTTTTCATCAATGGACAATTCTCATTTGTCTACCTAATGTACTTGTGCACTTTCCGCCATATCATGTCACCGGGCAAAAGCCACTACTCTATATGTATTTATTGCGCTATGATTTGGTTTCTGCTGCTAATTATAGAAGAGGGCTAAGATGACGGACGAAATCTTTGGTCCAAGTTAAGTTTGCCTCAGAGGTGGATGAGGCCAGAGAGTAATAATCCGAAATGTTGGGACATTATGGAATGCGTGCAGGAAGCGTTTTCGTACGGGAACATAATTCAGGGGGGGCATATTGATAGATTCTATACCTCTTGTCTGTTAACCGGTATACTGGGATCGGAAAAGGGAATCCATGACTGGAGTTATGGAGTTGACGAATATGGTCTTTATAGGTTGGGTGCATGCATATATATCTGAGGTCAAGGGAATCAGTAGTTCATTTGTGTGATAATTAATTAATTATTGTTACATACCTAGGTAGGTTAGGTAGCTACACCAAATTCTGAAGGCTACTATTATCGTTCTTTCAATATCCGATGTATGCATTCTATATATTCTACGAGAACGTACGGAGAACAATAAATGAGGCAGCTTGAATGAGGCTTACATGTATGTACCTATGTATCAATTGATTAATTGATTAATTGATTCCAACCCTAGTCGATAGTTGCAATTGGTGCCTTCGGGCTATTCTAGGCTATAATACAAACCATTATACATGTTAGCGCCATACCGGCATTCTGGACGAGGCCTGCGGGGAGGGTTCAACCACGCTAGAACGCATCTAGCCAACCAGCTTCTATTACTAATAGTAGCTAGTTAACCTAGTACATAGTGTATACATATAGTTAGTTATGTATATATAGTTCTTAACCTAGCTCTTACAAGTTACAACACCTAGATGATGGGCCGAGCCCGTCGGAACACAGAACATAGAACATAGAACACGGAACACGGAACACGGAACACGGAGTAAGGGGGTGTATATCCTCTCTCTCCCCGTCACCATTACTTCAACTCCTGTAAATACTACACTGCTGGAGCAAGGGCGCTCTATGTTATATGTTATGTATCACACGTAACGGAATTTGAGACTGCAGAGATGCTGGTGAAACATGTCACGAGAATTTCCCACCCGTGCATAGGAGGTACATACAAATGGCCCCCCTGGTTATATGACGATAACTACCTGACCTGAGGTACCTCAATACCTAACCTTATATAGGTATGTACCTAGGATACCCCTACTCTGCCTGTAAACAGTAAAGTAGCACGAAGCAATTAAAATAACGGTCCAATATTATAGGTAGTTGACATATACAATACTACTATGTAATCAAGAGCACACCTTGCCAATACCACTGCCGGACTCCCACATGGTAAAGGAAGTTAGATTACACAATATGCAAGCCTATCTCCTATTATGCAATGCTCATAATCAAAATACAACGTGCCTCGCCACGTGCCTCGCAACCATGTTACTCCAATCATATGCCTAACAATAGGTATCCTTCGCTTCGCTTCCCGTCGTACCAAAATACAAGCAAGCTGCCCGGCCTACCTGGGTAGGTAGGTACCTAAACAATCATGCATCACCTGTAATCCGTCGTATCATCAAAAGGATACCTATCCCTCAACACACCGCCAACCTGTCCTTTCTCCGCGAAATCATTCATCCCCGTGAACCCGCTCGACGACCTCGTCGTCGTAGGCGGCCAGAAGAAGCTACCGCCCTTGCTATCCGAGTCGCTAGGCGGATACGGCGTAGCGACAGACTTACCAGGGCCTTGAGGTAGGCTATCAACGGTAGGCGTAGCCAGACGCCCGTGCATGCGGAACGTTTTCGCGTGTGCGTTACTGAGTCCCAGCAACCCAGCCGTGATGAGCAGCAGCAGCATGAAGATAATGGAACCGACCTGCGTCATGTTGCCGCTGAAAGAGGCCACCATGTACACGATCAGCTTAGCAGCCGCCTCGAGGTAACCGTCCAGATGCGTCTTTGCGCGCAGCCACGATGTCGTGGTGATGGCCTGCAGGTCCTCGGCCACGCCACGCAGACACACAGATCTGCCTTGACCTAGATCTACGAGGTACTCCGTCAACAAGCTGCTCACATCGGGTTTTGGCGGTGGAGCTACGGGAGGCTCGGACCGCTGCTTGATAACCCAAATATTAAGGACGCGGGATAGCATGAGTGCGAGGAGGGACGCTACGCCCCACCATTCCTGGAGCAGGATCATGAATACGAATGCGGTTACGGTAAGCGCGGGGCTCATGAGGTATAATACGTGCGAGACCCAACCTAAGTCGGCGCCTTGGTCCTGCCAGATAGTAGCTCGCTGGCCACGAGCTTGCCGCCGACCACTCGGGAAGTAGTAGTTGCGCTCGGGCATCATGCCTACGTCTACGGTGACCCTTTGCCCGACCATACCCACACGTTCTAGGTAGCGCTGGGTGGCGGTATTGGTGATATTATGCGTCGACGTCTGGCCCTCATAAAACTCAACGGCGCTGTACGACTCGGTCCTACCGGCGATCGCGTCGGCGGCCTGCTGGTAGTGCAGGCCGGGAGCAAGAAGCAAGGCATCGAGCCACGACGAGCCTCCTACGATCTGCGTGCGCTTGGCGATGGTTCCGAGGTCCGCAAGCGCGAGGAGACCTGATGCCGAGAGTGTGACACTCGGGAAGGGAGTTTGAGTCCAATTCGGAAACGAAGCCCCACGCTTTAATATGGTCTGGTTATGTTATTAGTATATCGTCTACGTAACGGTTTGCTTGGTTTGCTTGGGGTGGATCTCTCAACGCGCCTCCATTTCTAACCGTCTTCCAAGCTATTCGTAGCGTATATACCCTCTTAGCCGTATCAACGAGATGGAATTCACAACAGGCTCAAGTTAGCTGGCTGGCTGGAAGGTTGAAATTCGATCTTAGAAAAGAAGGCCCTGAACAAATATATAAAAGGCCGAGCGAGGGCTCCCCAAGATCAAATCACGAGGTCCGTAGAACAAGCCTCAGCGCTCGCCTGGGAAATTCCGGGTTTTCGTAGCTATCGTATGTAATTCAGCAAGAGAGTTGTATCGCGTGCAAGGCTCTGAGCTACCCCTCGCTGATCAGTAGGGCTAGCTCGTTGTCGAAGCAACCATAAGCAAGTCGACATGTGAAGGATGTAGGCAGATTGGCCAATAGCGAGGCGGCGGTGAGATCACGAGTACCCAACCCATCGTAGCGCAGGGAGATTATTACACCCTCCCGTCCGCGAAATATGCCAAAATATGTCGATAAGACACGGCTGGTATATTCTTGGCGTTTTAATTGAGCAATTCGGCAGGCAGATGCGTTTTAGTTTTAGTTCTTAGACATACATATGTAATTCTTATGTAGACATATTGAGGGGATTGGGGGAATGGGGAGATTTTGGACAAATCCGAGTGGAGGAACCAGTATACCTATCGTTTTAGCTGCTAGCTGCGGCAACTGCAGGTCATTGTGACAGCTGACTCCCTTATGTAGCCATTAAATTATGTAAGGTACCTAATACATAAGGTATGTAGGTATGTACCTAGGTAGCCACTAGGTAATTTCACCATCTTCTTCATAAATAGGTACATACATGTAAGGTTGATTGAACTGCATAATCAGGTCATTCATGTACTCCCAAATCTTACATACATAAGGTCTGGGGTAAATGTATGTAGGTACCTATGTACCATGCCCAGCCTTAGCTATGTATTGTACCTAATTATGTACCGGAACAAAACGGACCGGGCAAAGGTACGCCCTACGTTATCGATAAAAGCTCCCCGTCCTAATCCGATAAGTGCATAGATCCCCGTCTCTAGTACCTACGTCGACTGTAGCTCTTTGGCTCCTTCTCAACGTCCATCTACATCTTCTTTCCGATCATCAACTAGCACCGCTCAAGGGCTGCAGATCTCGCACGCGAATAGGCACTAGCTAGCATGACTTGACCCAAAATGGCGCCTACGCAGCCAGAGCCGACCTACACGGTTTTCGTTCGACTCCCGTTTCCTAGAGGCGACTTTGTCGATCCTCCGCCTGTACGTAATTCAATATTCAATATTCAATATCCAGTAGATTTCCATCTCGTCTCATCTTGCTGTTGGAAGCTAAATATATATATTCAGACGAATTGGGATTCTACCAAAGATGAAGTCCTCTGGAGCATCGTATCCCGTCCTTATAAGACAGAAATAGACTGTAAGTGACAATTATTCTATATAACTACCTCCTAGCGATTATACATGAAATAGGCAACTAATAACTACATACTAGGGAATGATATGTAAGTGCTACTTTGCATCCCCCAACGACGGTATTTTGCCAACTCGTTTCAACTCATTTCAAAGCGCAAACCAATTCGGAGTTACAGTCGACTTCCTCCTCCAGCAAATCACCTGGCTCAGCAATCATCGTACCTCTCAAATTCAAACCCAGTTGCGTAGGGCTGCTACAGCCTCTAAGGGCTCGGCACCGTCGCCTCAGCCCAGACCCGATGGCATGTTCTCCGCAGAACTTATGCGACGCACCGGGTCCGGTGATAGGTCGGTTCGAGCACCATCAGCATTGTCCATTAGGAAGGACTCACCTCTACCGCGTAACGATGGTAGTGTCCCCGGTACGCCAATGAGGAGTACTCCACGACCAACTGCGACGCGCATGTCTTCATCTAACACCGCCGTCCATACAAATCGCAACCTAGTCAACAGCGGCAAAGCTCCTGTAAAGTCCAACGTTGATCCCCAGCGCCACCGTCTCTCATCCCTTCCCATCGCGACATCCGTCGATGACGATAACGACAATGAGAACCAGAATACCGAACCGACTTCCCCAGGACCAACCGAGTCCAGCGACTCTGCAACTTCTTCATCTTCTTCAAGCCCCGCCCAGTCCAGAATCATCCGCCGACCCCCGCGGTTTCAAGGCACCGATGCCGCACCCTCCTCCTTTGCTGATGACGAAGACGACGACGAAGACGATGATGGCGAACCGGCCTTCTTACCATACCAGCTACAAGCAGACGGCGGCGGCAGCGCGCAGCACGACCTCAGCGCTACACTCCGCGGCAACCCATCGCGCGACTACGTAAAGCGCCATGCTGCTGCGAAGGGGTCAACCCGTTTCCATCGCTCGCAAACCTCGGACTCGTCGAGCTCCACAGCGCCGTCCGGGCTTAGCAGTAGTCGGACGGGAGCCGGCGGCGCCCCGGTGTCGCCGCGAAAGGCGACAGAAACTGTAGGACGTAGCCCTGGGGCGAGATACTCAAAGAATAGTGATAGTGGTACACCAAGTATAGGGAGTAGTTTTAGTGATCTTGATGGTATGTATAAGCTGAGATTTTTTTTTCCCTTTCTATTTTCGTCCTTGTTAGGTATGCAGTGGCGAATATTAGAGGGAGATAGGTTATTAGGATACGACGTAACAGTTGCTAATAAGCTTGTAGATACTTCAGTAACGCAGTCCGCGATGGAGGAAGTGATCGCGAGCCAGATACAACATGGCACGATAAGTAGTCTTATCAACGCAACATTCCGGAGCAGGTATCTCCCTGGTAACTCGAATCAGTGAGGCACGTTTAAGTGTGGTCGGGTTTGGTGCCTAACCTAGGCGCTTTCATTTATGCGTTGTATTTTTGCTTGTGGTGATTTTCATGGACACCTCTTCACTCGGATGGTCGGTCAGGAACGGATCGGTTGGGCTAAGTTAGAGTTAATTTGGGTTTGTCCTTGTGAAATCAGAGACGAGGACAGACGGTATGTACGGCGCTTAAGGGTTTTAATATTGGTCAGAGCAGGTGTTTTGGAAGATTGGGCTAGATTGAACTCGACTGGCTTACGCCTAAGTATGTGTACGTACGCATACAATATCATAACGTATTTGTGTCAGGAGAATACCTAGGTATTATTATAGTGTTACACTCCGATTAGAAAGTGATCGATGATATATGACTACCATGGAAGGTTTCTCTTCAAATTCCGGATTATAATCGAACCACGGCGAGGGTATCAATGCCGCCAACGTAATAAAACAAGCTTGTCTTGAGGGCCCAGTTAAGGCTTCACCAATATTCTGCATGATTACCTGAGAGGAGCATTTCTAAAATAAAGTAGAAATAAACCCATCATCTCTGGAGTTATGCTGATTTCTTGGTTTCTATCAGTCCTCCGGGGCAGTGGGTATTTACATGTCTTTTTGAAGCTGGTTAAAATAGATAAATACGAAAGATAATGTTAAATTTTATAAGTGTGCATTGGGCGCTTTATTTGATTTTTACCTAGAAGCCATACCTCAGTTATCCTAACGACTGCACGATCAGTATCACGGCAAGGAATAGTAGGGGCGTATAGAGAATGACAGCAATGATTTTTGGTTTTATTTCAGTACCTAAGGCACAATAATTATGGTGATGGAGCCAGAGTTTTCGTATCAGATCAAACTAGGAAACACAACTTCTAATCATAGGCAATTAAGCAACTGGGTTCATAATGACACACGGCATTGGAGATTATTCTCTTCATTAGGCCGTAATACAACGCGCATGTTAATGCAAAGTTCCTCCTGGGTGTCCACCTTAAACATTCCACCGTTTTCTTTTATGTCGATCCTTTGCAACAGACGAATAAATGGGACAACTGTGAGCAATCCATACCACACATAGCTACCTAAGTAGACAAAAGCAATGCTGATGATGCCAAACTCCTGTACCTGCAACAACTAGGCCATCTCGCTCCAAAATCTGCCAAGATCCACCCGCTCGTGGGAAACAAAGTCATCTAATTCTTCATGCTGTCCGGCATCGAGAAGCATTAACCGGGAGATGGCAAACATCTGCCCGAAGTCATAATCACAAATGTAGACTGTTGATGCCGGGGCTAGGTTGTCGCATGAACGGATGCTTAGAAACGGGATGCTATCTCGTGTTCCTCAACTACAGCAAAAGTTAGCATCTTGTCAGGCAAATGAATAAGAAAGCTCATAATTTACAACATACCATGGCCACTGTTCCCTTCTCGGCGAATGGGAGTCCAGTGGCTCCACTGAATCTCGTCGTTGCGGTTGGAAGGCAGAGGGATGGGCTGGTCGAAAGATGCGGGCTCTTCATTCTTGACTGCGCCGAAGCGGGAATCCTTAGGAGGAGGGACAGGTTCGGTGGCCGAGCGGGAGCCGAAAGGCTGAGGGGAACCCTCTGAATGGGCCGTGTCAGGTCCAGAATGAAGAGCGCTAGCGCCCTTAGCAAAGCGGTTCTTGCGAGCTCGCCAGACGAAGACTCCTACGACAGTGAGAAGAACAAGGCCGCAAATGCCGGTGATGACGCCGATCTCAAGGCCAGTGGGCTGGTAATGCGTGCCGCTGTTGCCTAGGTCAGAAGGCGGGGCTCCGCCGTCGAGGGGAGAGCCGGCGTCGTAGTGGTCGTCAGAGTTGGGAACAGGCGACATTGTGATGCAGGTTGAAAGATGACAAATTCAATGGTGGTTATGGGAAAGGTGATGGACACGCTGACTAGATTATTAGTCAAGCCGTCTATGGGGGACAAGATAGATGTCTGTTTGACGTGGTAAGATTGAAGGTCGGTCAAACAGAAAGGAAGGACGGTGTTGTGACGGTGTTGTCTTGTTGTCGTGCTGTCGTGTTGTCGAGGTTGAGAAGTTGTGCACCAAGAACTCTCTGATAACCAGAGAATTAAATGGGGAAAACAGAGAAGGAAAAGGAAACCATCTAGCAATGTAAAAGGTTGCTAGAAATTTAGAAATTTAATTTATGAAAGAGTTGCAGAGAATATAATTCCTAAGGCAGCTTCTTTTCGAGGGCAGGATCTAAACGCACAAAAACGCGACTTGGAAATATGTACCTATGCTCCAAAGTGGCAAGAGCAACGGCATTTCCTAAGGAAGGAGCCGGCGATTTAACTTCAGGGGATAAATATATGCAGGTACATACCGGCAGTGCCTGTAGTGCCTGTAGTTCCTGTAGTTCCTGCAGTTTCTATAGCAATTAAGATGCCTAGGTAAAGTCTATTTCGTTATCGTACCGTTATTTCGATGCTACATGTTATGTACCTCTAATGCTATTCGGATTCACTTACACCACGAGGCTACCTTACCTAAACTAATGTTAGGTAAGAAAAGTGAATAGAAGGTTAGGTACTCTTTCTTATCCACCCTCACATGCACATGCACATGCACATACTCCTTTATGTCTCCTTCTACAACACCATCTTTTTGCAACACTCTTATTCGAAGGAACATCCCAACCATACCCCAACCAGGTAAGATCCCATGTTCGTCCTAAGCTTCCCGTCTGCTCACCAGGGATTAGATCGCCAACCGTCTTGTTTTTAGATAGACCCTGATACTATTGGCCATTCTCTCGATGAATGACCCAAAACGGAAATACCTCGTGCTCTGGTGACTCAAAAACCTAAACATCTCATCGTCTCTGGTCTCTGGTCTCTGGTCTCTAGTCTTTGAGCACATCCATTGCTGTTTCCAAGTGACGCACGACGTCCTCGGTTCCTTGCAACGGCAACGGCAATGTGCCTACCCGTCCGAGAACGCATGCACTCAACGGCTGTCACACCCTTGTCAATCAAAGACCGCTAAACCTAGCGATATAACAGGTTCATCAGATACAGAGTGGATAACCGGCAGTTACTAGGAATGGCCTGGCTTCATCAGCCTCGACGCTGTCAGTTGCACCTGTGTAAGGTATAAAGGGGAACCGTCCTCTCGTGTATCAGCCCCTGTGTGCCCGCCGCGTTTTATGATTGCTTCCTCTTCCCGCTCTAGGTCGACAGTACATATTTAGAAGGTAATATCTTTGATCCCTTCCTTCACCCTTTGCCCAAAGAAGGTAATTTTGTACTGCAAATGTTTCTTTCTGGAGACTTCACCCTTAGTGAAATATATATCGAGATGTCTCAAACATCAAAACAATCACTGAGCACGATGCCCCTAATAAGGCCAGAGATGGCGTCATAGGTATTTCACGTAGTGCTAATGTGTGTATGTAGCATGAGGATTGTTTCGGCATCTGGATCACGCGTATGTATATTTGGCTATCTTAAGCCATTAAATACAGTATCTTGTCTCAGAGTGGATTATTAACTACCACGTATCCCTAAATTACCCCCCAATGCTATGCAGTTTAGTCTTAAATAATCATTTCTGGATATAGAAACTACTTGATGATATCTCGACAACATTGTCGGTAATTGTGCCCTCGGGATAGTTTGCCAGCACCAGTCCCTCGGTTCCTGGACCGGACAGTGGACGGCATATCACGGAATGGCCGGGCGGATTATTTGGCAAGACGGGATCTAAACCAATGAATATGGATATGACCTAGATAGCAAGTCTTCTAATATTATGGAAATTCCGAGCTCTCCTTTATTAATCTGTGGCTAATCTCACACCGGGTTGGTTATGAAACGAACCCCTGAGTGAATGAGATTTCATGGTAGGTATATGAAGGTTGGATAAAACTGATTAACTCGAATTTCATCATAATAGCCCGGATGGCTACTTGACATATATAAATGCGATGTTATAATGACAGTTTGTCAAAGTCAGCAAAGAGCTAACCTACCTAAGGCTTAAGACATCACCCTATAATAATAGGACTAACAACCTTAGCTATCTTAGCTTTTGCTTAGATAGATCTCCTGCATACAGGGAGAATATCAGAATAACCATCTAGAATCTAATATGCCAATGAGATTTATAGCGCCGGGGTAAATATGGTTAACTGTCTAGATCGACTTACTAGCAATACGCATTTCCATGCTTGATTACTTCGGCGTATCGCCTTGCTAGTATCACCCGTCCCGATGGAAGATTCGTAATCATCTGACCCTGCGTGTTGAATTTCGTGGACAACGTATGGTAGAAATAACATTCCTATCCCTTTGCTTAGCTACCATGATATCAGTCCCAATAAGAGGAGCAGACCAAGTCTACACATCATTTGCACGTATCATCCAGGTCAGAACATCGGATTTAAACATTCATAAGGTCTTTCTACCATAGAATGATAGTCGATATAGAAAGGTAGGTAAGAGAACAGTGTGTAGACGATCGTGGTATCTTATAGCTCTGCCTGTAAATCCATCCCAATGCCTGCCTATCCATAGACCGAATGGTTCCCTGTAAACCCCGTGGAAATGTCCATAAAGCCTCATAGCAGATGCCATATCCTCAAACGCCAGTCCTAATGCAAGTCCTTTGTGTATTCCTGTGTGTGATCAATTATCCGGTTTTACTGTCTCTGTTTCCTAAGTACCGACCCTCTCTGACCGATTCCGGCGGTTGACTTGCGGTTCTCATTAGTCGTAGTTACCGCTGGCACGGTGTTTGTCGTTGAATATAGTACGCCCGAGGTTGGCATTAGCTTTGTAGGCTGTGCTTGCTGTAAACCCTCCGGGCGCTTTTGTAGCCTGCCATTTGCATAGCCTGACGGGATTTTCTCGCCCGTCTCAGTACTTGAACTTCTTTCCATCCCAAGTCCCTTTCCTTTTTCGTCTAGCGTAGCCTTCTTTCTGCCTGGTGTCAGGGCTGCTAATGCGGCTGGCCCGGAAGCGGTAGAAATACCCGAGCGAAAGTTAATCCAGTTATCAGTTGTTGATTTTGTTTCATCTACTATCATAAAGATCGCTCCAGCTAAGAGAGTCAAGAGGATGACAACAGTACAGATGGCCGCACCAGCTCGATCGCCTCCAGATACCGGGCCAGAGAAAAACCGCCCGTTGGGATCTACTCGTCCACTATCGGAGCCACCCGCCGAAGGATTACCAACACTGGTTCCGCCAGTGCTATTGGTAACCGGTGGCTCAGCTTCATGTATCATGTTAGCCAGTACTACTTCCATAGCCGCCATTTGTTGTCCAACACCAGTCGAACCATCCCATACACCACTGTTATTTGCCCACTTCAACCCGCACATTCGGTGGTTATCACCGCCGGTACACTGCTTCGCAGCAGCTACGGCAGAATTCTGCAGCAAAGTTTTGATTCGATCGAAAGTCCAGGGTGCCCATTTTGTAGTGGCGGCCATCCATCTGCTCAAATACGCCTTGAATGATTGCTGATCCGTATCACATAAATTAACTGGCTCACAAGCAATCTCGATCATAATTCGATTCGAAGTGTCGTTTCCGAAAAAGAATATCTCCTCTGTGCTGTTTAATAGACCATCTACCCGTTCGCGCCACATTTCTACATCGCCCTGCTGTTTCGAATTATTTGCATATGCGACCATGGCGGCTGATCCTAAAAGGAATGCGCCAACGTTGTACGAAAATTCATACGGCGTGATAGTAGTACAGTTGTCACCGATATGCGCTCCGTCGTAGACTCTATAATTATCGTCAATGAATTTGACGTTGACCATCCAATCCCACGTTCTAACGGCCCAATCGGCGTAGGTAGCATTGCCAGTGTAAAGCGCCAACCGTGCGGCGATGTTGAAGAAGCATGCCTGCGAGATAGAATTCTTGTAGTCAAAGCCGGTATTCCACGTGAATATCTGCCATCGCAAACCGCCATTGCAGTCCTCCGGATCCCACCGAGCAGCTTGAGTGTTGAAAACAGCCTGAGCCAGTGCTAACCACCCCGGCCGATCTGACGGCGGGTCCTGGAATTTGTACTCAGCCGCGGTCATGACAGCCATCCCCCAAAATCCTTGGTCATCATTACCCTCGGTAAGTGTCTGGTTAGGAGGCATATAGTCATTATACGGGCCGACCTGATGAAGTAGACCTTGCTGGGCGATATCGTTGTAAGTGGTATCTCCAGTGTAATACCAATAATCAATTAACGCGCCCATGAAAGCGCCCGCCTCCCACCCTGATGCCATGAATTAGCAATTTATAGAACGTAACTTGTTGCATTGAACTCACAGTAATACGATTGTGGTAGAAGACCGGGGGTTTGTCCGGGTTCGTTACCGTGATAGAAAGATACCAAGTCCTCTGCCATCATTTTGGCTATATCCTTGACAGAATCTAAAAGTTTCATTTCGTAAGAAGCTAACTTAGGTAAATACTAGTAAGTAGTGAGCTCATACATACCTGGCGATTCAACGTCTAGCTCATACGTAGCGACGAGGTTGGTAACCATTAAGACCGAGGCTACCGATAATACGGCATTCCGCCGCGAGTGCCACAACCACATGACGACGAGTTGAAGTTCAACTGGAACGGAGCGAATGGGGGAAGTTTAGTTGGACACGAATATGAACATGGAATTAAAAAACGGACAGGTTCTACTGGGGTTATGGCATTGCAAATGCAACTCCCAACAGACAGGATCGATGTAGTACGGCAACACTGGGTGCGATGTGTTTGTGTAGGTGTGGTGTTTTGTGAACTGTGGGTGTCGAAAATCCAACATCAGCAGTACATATGGAACGAGGGATGATGATGACAAAGAATGATGTCGATAGAGAGAGATGGAGGAGAAACAACGACCTCATTTGAAGGCACTAGGTACTGTAATTCCATTGCCTACCTGCCTACACTAGAGGAAATCGCATTCTTAAAAACACGCCCATACCAGCTAAATATCAAGGTACCTAGATACTTACTTGAGTACCTAACACAGGTACCTACCTACCTAACCTATTGTGCATCAGTACTTCGTAGTGCTTGTACTACATAGGTACCTATGTAATAGTGTTGTAATACGAGGAATGCCCCGCGTATTTCTCCAACGGCACCAATGACGGGAGACCTTGGTCGTTTGATCCTTCTACTTCTTACCACGAGAGGTAGTATTAAGGTAAGAACAATGAAAAATTTTAAGAGCCTGCCTTTGAAAGTGCTACATAATGTAGGCGACTTACAGCGACTTATTTGTTTCCGGTCCAGCTCCTTTAAAATAGGCAGCTGGAGGGTTTGAAATTTGGTAGACCGGCATTTTCGGATCTGTTGTCTCGGCCGCTACCGTCGACGCTAATAACACTACCTGGTATGTACTGCTACAAATATGTCGTAATAGGATTTGAGCTACCCCAGAGTTAGTTACCCATTTGGGTTCCCTTTACATACTGCTATCATTGTAGCCGCAACCGAGGGAGGTCAGGCATGACGCCGAATAGCCAATGGTCTGGGTCCTTTTCGAAGACATAACCAACGTGACCCTACTATTCTGTTATACGAGATCTCTTATGAAACTAGAATATACCATACCGCGTATAGTATAGTGCTAGACTGGTGCACTTCGTTATGGCCGACGAGTCCGTATTTATTAATCAATATCGTCTAGGTTAGTATCTTATCGTATAAGTCCAGATGCGAAAAGTGCATCATCAAATGATTGTTTTTATTGGCTTTAGGAATATCGAATATCGCGCGTTTAACGCTTGCAATAGCATCTCCAATCAAAAGTCAAGTACCGACCTAGGTACACACCTTAGGCCATACCTTAGGTCATACCTTAGGTAAGGTATAAAATATTAGCGCTGGAAATAAGTCGTAGAGAATGTTTCTAGAAGCGTGAATGTTCAAGCCTTTTAGTTCAGGAGTGTTATTATTGCGACAACCCTTGCTATCAAGACGGGCATGACCGTGTTTATATTAACGAAATTAAGGCAGCTGCATGGAAAGGGACTCGGTAAGGTTCCAATTAAATCTCGACTTTATTCTGTAATACACCAATACCGATCAATACCAGAGAAGGAAGTGATGGGTGGTGATTATGACAATTGTGTTGTCGGGAAGATGGAAGAACATCCTATTCAACGGATGCTGGTGGTTGAGTAATGTGCCCTTTCGCTATGTAAAGCATATTTTAGAACGTATTTAGAGAAATGTCCCTTAAATTTACTAGGTGAAGCTTTCTTATACCCGAGACAAACTTATAACTATAGGTTTATTCCATCGCAGCGATTACCTACGCGCACAATCCTGAGCGTGACCGACTATTTGTCTAGGTAGGTATATACCTAGGTATATTAAGTCCGATAATAGCAAGACCAGGGTAGACCGGTGAACTCGCTAAACCATCATCAGCTCGAGGAGCCGACATATCCCCGCTTGAAGGACAAGTAGTGATGCTGTATTGCAGACCTCGGAATATACCATATCGAGATGAGACCGTAAATCATCGAATGAAGCCAAGCACTACTTCGTCACCAACCCACATGTTTACCTGGTGATACCCCAGATATCAGCTTATATTATATATCACGGCAGACTCGCGTCATGTAACCTCTATGGGCCGTGTCGGATGCCAAGATAGTAGATTGATACAATTCCACGCGACCACTAGGATTTTCACACTCCAAGCCATAGGGCTGAGTGATCGCGAATTCGCCAAATATCTTAGCCTATGAGAGCGTTCCAATGATTGGTAGCAAATCCGAGCTGAACCGCCTCGTCCCCTGTCTCGGAACCGACGCCTGTGCCCATATCCGATTAAGTAAAGTACTCCTGAGCCGACACCCGTCTCCATGTCACGATCAGACCCCCTAATATCACGCTGGCAATTACCATGTCCATTACTAATACGAATAGCTTAAGGCTTTTGCCTTCTTCCTTGCTTACAATGAAGGAAGGATTCTGATCTCAGCTAAGCAAATCCGTCGTGTTACACAGCAAACTCTTTGATATCATCTATGAAGCCCGAATTGGTATTTCGTTGGCTTCCAGGGGCTAATCCTTCGTAATTTGCACCATAAGCTCACTGGGGACATCACGGGAATCACCTCTAGACCGCTATTCGTTCCCTAGGAAAAAGCAAGCACGGTCCCATCACCATGGCTCGACTTCCTTGAGTAGTTCCAAAATAGACAATTGGCCACCCGGACCAGTATCCGTCGACTGAAAAGGGACCTGCCAAGAAAATATATAAACCCCAGCACCTCATCGACGGAGAGAAAAGATGCAATACAACACAAGCCAAGCTTTCGGACGACTACCGACATCATTACCTTGACCCCAGACTCCACTTATCCGATTATACCCACCCAAGCAGCTCATAATGCAGTTCATTGTCCATATTGCCCTTGCTGGCGCTGCCTTGCTTAACGGGTAAGCCACTCCATACTAACATCAATAGCACTACCTTCTCGTTTCTTAAAACTAACCACACGTCACCTACTTGTAGCGCCAATGCTGCTCCCGCCGAGCCAACTACACTACCGGGTCACATAGTATGCACCAGTGTCGCAACCATTACAACCACTGTTCCTCCTGTCGGAGTCTGCCACCCAGTGTGTCTCTCACCAACCAGGACCTGTAGCCTCGGCGAGCCTACCGCTCCCCCTCTACCTACCATCACGACCAGCACCCTCCCCAACTGTACAAAGGAGGTGGTGTTACATGGGCAATGCGACGAGTGCGCCACTTGCCTCCCAGCTCCGACCCCAACCCCTTTGGCCTAAGTTTGCAAACTACACTACGCGGATGGCGCGTAGTTCTTTAGCAGCTTCCGAAAAGGGCATTGTGCGAAAGTTACGGCAGTAAGAGATGATCTATAGGCAGGATTTGCAAGGAGTAGAGCTCAAGCTTCACAGCATAGGACAGGGGGAAAGTAAATAGGAAAAGACTTCGCTTTTATCCTTTATCTTTTAGTTAATTCACTCTTTTATTGCTCCTCATAAATCAGGCTTGTAACAGTGACTGTAATGGGCTTTTGATAATAACTAAATTCTTGAGAAAATGAAATCATTATCAAATACAGTTATACTCATAGGCACTTGCAAATATAGCTTGTGGTTATATAACACAATAGATTCCCCCATGATCCATATATAAAGGGGTAATGTGACGAGTTTCAACCCTAATATCGAAGAGCATTACGGAAGGGTGTTGATGAAAGAAAAAAAAAAGCGGCGGTTGAGTAGTCAATAGGTGTATAAAACCTCGCATCACACATACATATATCATCACAGGTCTCGGTGCTCCGTATTGCCTTGGCCTAGTTGCCTAAGAAGCTCGTGAGCCGTTAACAACTAAAGTTAAACTTTACTTAACTAGTTAGCACCTAAGTTGTAAGCTATCATCATCAGAATATAAAAATACCATTATACTAAGCTCTTTCTTCTTCTATATATATTTATTCATCACGGCGCCTTCGAGCTAATCATCTAGTGTATCTCGGAAGTTTAAGCTAGAAGTAACATTTGGGCTCTATGTGTCGGGAGCTAAGTAGCTGTTTTTATTTGTACATGATTTTATTACTTTACTATAAACATTACTAAACTTGGAATGTTTTGACTTTTACAGACAAAAAAAAAGTCAAAACATTGAAATCATTTGTATTCCCCACCTCCCTGAATGATGTCGATGTCGTGATTTGTAAAATACACGGCATTTTACAAAAGGGGGAAGTATATGAGATTCTCGGATAACTTTAGTCTATAGTACTAGGTTACACGGTTAAGCATTATATCCCCATCTCTATTTCAGTGCAAAAGGGGAAAGGTTGCAGTAAATGGTACCGCCAGCAATATAATAATCGCAAACATTCATGGCCTATTACTATGCGTCACTGGGAAGAGGCACTGCTAATTTGCTACGATCTTGATGTAGCCTCTGGGTTATAATAATGGCACCAAATTGATTACGGATACTTCCTACAGATGTAAATTGAAAGGAACGTGGGTATTCTGTTTGCCAAAGTACACGATACAACCAGAAAGGAAAAAGGACGAAAGGAGAGATTCCACCAGTGTAATCAGAATACATCATCCATCGATACCAACCATTTGCCATTTCCCAGTATAATATTTCCTTGTCCTTGTACAAGCAATATTCAACGCCAACCATATCCACCTATCTTATTCCCGATAGGCGTTACAAATCTGCCTGTCAGTCCTCGCTAAGAAACCTTGATGTTAATGTCCGTTAAGAGTCCGTTAGGAGTTGCCGTTAAAACGACCGGGGTATCACTTTCTTAGACTACGTTCTCAGTCTTCTTGTCGTCAATAACGACAATACCTTCCTCGACGTAGGCGGGTGGAGCATCAATTTCTTCCTGGTTAGCCATCAGGCCCGACTTCTCTTCGTTGACAACAGCTTCGGTATGAGAGGTCTTGTGGTGATGGCTGTGACGGTGGTGTCGGCGGGAGTGACCACGGCGGGCAATCGCACGCCAGATGAAGACGGCGATTGTACCAGCAATCATGCCGAGACTGAAATTTGATTAGTATGCATTCTTACTATTTATCATTAATAGAGAAAACTTACATGCAAGCAGTGATACCAGCAAAGATACCGACGGCAACAGGCAGTAGGATGTGGGAAGCGATATTCTTAAACAACAATCCCCAGTTCTTTTGACGATGACCATGGTGGGGTTCTTGAGGTTCCTCTACCTTGGCCTCATCATTATCCTTGACTTCGTCATGGCCCTTAACGTGAGCAGGGCGACCACCACATCCTTTGTGGAAACGAAGGCCGGCAAGTTTCTGCATAATAACAGCCTTCCACTTGCAAAGTAGAGTGGTGCATTCCTCTTGCTTATCCATAGGATTGCTTTGCGCCGTCTCGGATACAATAGTTTTGATTTCACCAAGCATCAACTTGCCGGTAGGAGTCTTGACAACATTGACCTGGACGTTTGGAATACCATCGACAAAGACATCGCCAACTTCGATGATGTCAAGGTTGATCTCGATGAGCTCCAACGCGTCTTCCTCGTTCTTAGCAACGGGCCGGGTCTGCATGCCAAAGCCTAGAGTCTGAGGCTTAGGGCCCTTAAACTGAGGCCGCTTCTTCATTTGTCGATGGAGGACATCGGGACGAACAGCAGCGGTAAGGGTGTTTCGAAAGGGGTCTGGGTTAGGAAAAAGCTCGAAGCCGTTCAACATCAAGCGATCGGCATTGTCGGAAGGCACGATGCCAAAGTCCAGCTCCAAATGGCTCGGGATATCGTTTACGATCTTGACTTTTCCATGGTGAGGGATGGGGACAGGACAGCCGGGACACTTGAGCTTCAAGTTCTGGGACTCGACGGCTGCGATGGCAGTATCGACTCCAACAGGAACTGGAAGGGTGGTGATTATGTCCTTGTCGGATTCGGAGATGTCAGGAGGGAGAAGGAATGCGTTAGATAGGGCCGCCAGGCCAGCGGCGGTAATAATAGATGTCAACTGCATCTTGGGTGTTATGATAGCAGCAGACGAATAGGTTTAATGTTTCATAGAAGCGCAGGATAATGAAAAGAAATAGGAATGTGTCGTTGTTTTGATGAAGAAAAGAAGGGAAAGGTTTGGTTGGTGGCGTGTTTGATTGTGTCAGTTTGTAGTTTGTAAGGTTGAATGGAACCTTCACTTGAAAGAACCGGACCTTGCGGACCTGGATGACGAGCTGCGTCACACCTTATCAGCTGTGCGACAATTGATAGTCAGGGGCTATACAGCTGTAATCACCTGGCAGCAGTGGACAGATATGACAGTAAACGTGTCGAATAAGCACTGTCTTTTATCCGATTAAGTTCTAGAATGTACTTGCATAGCCCGAGCTTGCCGAATACCCATTACACAAGGTCACATGGCTGCTATTTCCATATCCACCCAAGTACTTCGGTACTTTCCCAAGTCTACCTACATACGAAGTATCACCATTCCATTATTCCATACATTCTCGTGCAGATACAGCCTCGCTATTAGTTGTCATTTGATGTAGCTTAGGTGAATTTCAACTCAGGATTTCGCGCTAAAATACATACGTAGTTAATTTATCAGCAGAAAGTATAATTGATCTTCAATCGCCTTATATAATGGCATCACCGTCGCTGCTTTTCTAATATCTAGGGCTATTCTACAAAGATTCTACACACAAGCTAAGGGCTGATATTCATTTGGGGTTGTTGATATATGTTATATTTATTAACTACCTATTCTGTCAATTCAGCTTAAAACGCCGAGACGCTGACTGCATGTAACGCTTCTCTGATCTTCAATGCAAGATATAAGCTATTCCATAATTTATTTTTAAATAAAATTAAACCATTAGCTACGCGAGTAGAACTCGGTCCTCTTAGCTTGATGGTGCTTATCATATTTAACTATGTCATCTAAGTAACCTTTGGGGGATATTATGGTTACTTTGGTGAAGACCCGGCGATCTATGAGGTCAAAGGCCGAAACGTCGGGTCCGTCCACCCCGCATGACGATCAGCTAGTCGCTACGACTAATACCCATAAGGACAGCGATAAATCCCTAAGAGTCCCTTGAAGGACCACCGAATCCTCGTATATAGAAGTCACTGAGACTCAGATACTCGATATAGCAACATCATGTTTCCCCCCTATCCCGCAAGGCGCAGAGCTATCATCACTACAAAAGCTAGTCTTAATCCCCCGTGTTGAACCAGGGCTTCACATCCCATTCGCACGTGCCTGGGCGCCAGAATTGGCAAACCACACCGTCACCCCGGAGGATTTATTAGCATGTATCGACAATCTTAATACCCTCATTAGACCTCCTATAGCCGGTCGTGCGGCTCTGGTCGCAGCCTTTGCTGTTGGATTCATTCCTTACAACGGAACTGATGGAATCGCCGCTGCGTTGGAACTAGCAGTAAGCATTGGAATGGCTATCGTAAATCATAGACGGTGCAAGAAGTATTCCAGCATCATGAACGAGAAATACTTCCATCCTCGCAAATTACACGTGGTGATTATCAGTTCTAAGCGGATAATGAAGATGTTTAACCACGACAAGAAAGAGACCTTATTGGCCCCCCTTACTGAAGAAACCCTCGATTTAAGCAGTCAGGAAAGATGCATTAAGTACATGTCCAGGTGGGCGTGCGAACTGTCATTCGACGACCTCCCTCCTCCAAGCGGGCGGACGACCGTGCTTGCTCGAATGGCTGCGTGGGAAGTCAAGCACAAGATTGCGAAAGCTGAGAAGCAGGCTAAAAGAAGCAGAAAGCTGGCTTGGAAGAGGCATTTGAAGGGCAAGAAGCTCAAGGATTGCTGGCTGGAACGTGGTAGGGCTAAATCTCTAGATTGGATTCTAATTCAAAATTTAGATGAGTGGGAAGCGGCGCGGGCCGAGAAGGAGGCTAAAAAGGCGGCCAAGAATGAGAAGAAGCAGAGCTCTCGGTAACATACTAGGCTAGTCGTTTAGGTCGGCTATCCAGTTTACTGTTTACGATGTCCATGTTATATATACCATTTGTTGTTTCGCTTTAGCTGTTTAAAGTATGCAGTCATGTTTATACTTAATGCATATAACATCTATATTCAAGTTTCAAACCACCGCTGACCCTATATACTTAAGATATCTTATTATAAAATTTAAACTATAATTAGTTGAAGGCAAACATTTACTCTATTATTTTAGTGATGTAAGCGCCTCGCCTTTTAGATAGTTAACTTTATTAGAAAAAGGGGGTACATAGAAAAGTTCATATACGATTATATCTCTTTCCTACTAGCCCATGGCTAAATGAATAGAGACGTTAGATGCTACGCGATAGCTAAGGATTAAATAGAATCCCCAGTTACCTATTTCTCATTGACCTTGACATCAAAGGATTTATTATCAATAAGAGAAACGGACATAGAACCTTGGTTTATTAAAGGTGCTCTCTCCTTACTATTCTCAAGTATGTGTTATTATGAGATGATTGCATGCCGTTAATAAGGTAAGTAGGACTCTTAATACTAAATGTTAATGTCAGATCCTTCAACGCCATTACTATGTTATATACTATATTATACATCGAAGATGCTATTTCCAGTTACGTATAAATAGGCGTGTGGGTGTATGTGCAATTTTGGATCATGGCTATCATACTAGCGGGCCTAAAGCCAAGTCTGAGTTGCTATGAATGACTTACTCGATGTAAGTCAAACCACCCTTACTGGGGCCACCCTAGTGGGGGCCACCCATTTCCCATACAAAATCAACAACTTCGCATGTCTATAATTAATTCAAAAG